>NW_008825306.1:1031767-1039131 GCF_000699105.1 Pygoscelis adeliae
GGTATCAGTCAGTGTTAGCAAGGAGGCGGTCCGGGGCTGGGCTTTGGAGCCCTTCCCTGCGGCCGGGCGGCACCGCTGGGTGCGAACTTCGGTTGGAGAAACGCGCATTTCTCCTCCTTTTCCGCGGGAGAGGAATGCGCAGCGGGTTGGGCGCCGTCGTGGAGCAGAAGTGCTTAATTTTTCCGGCCCGTCAAAATATGGGGGGGGTAACGAACAAAAAACTCGTAGCCAGGTGCTTAAATACCAGAGAGGTGATTTGCAAGTAAAATTAATTGGCAGTTAACCAGTTAATAAATGGATAATGCCTACTCATCCTTCTGCTGACTTCACAGAGCGGTTTTTGCGTCTGCCAGTCAGCTAGCTGGGCTTGACTGTTCGAGATGTAAACTTAGCGGGGTTGATACCTTCGCCCAGTAAAATCTGACCCTTTCTTGCTGTCCCAGTGCCTCAACGCCGGTCGTGATTCAGGTAGTTACTCGTGAGGTTCATAGACTTTTACGGAGTAATACGACAGCAGCAAAATAACTACGATGACCCATAACTAAACTATTTATGGAAAACGTTGCAAAGTGCTTAACTGCATGATTAATGATTTAAGCAGGTAATCACTAGGGGTGAAGTTTTACGTCTTCGACAGCTATAATTTTACTCCAAGTCTCTAATGGGAAGAGGGGAGGGTTCACCTGGCGAGCTTGGGCCTGGCCTGCCGGGCTGCTTGGCGGGGCCACCCTGCTGCCGGTACCGGTCCTGCCTGGGGCACCGGCCCGCAGAGCTCCCCCGGGGACCTGCCCCCTGCCCTTGCTTAGGGTGCAGTGTCACGATGAGGTGACCCGTCCCTATGATGTCGGTGTATGCGTGAACCGTTCCTGCGTGGGGTATATGCAGCTGTTCGCCGTGATCGCTTATCTACTTGGTGGTCTCGTTTGGATGTTAAATTGGATCAGAATGGAGCTATTTCCTTAATAAGACGCATCTATCTAGAAATAACCCATTTCGCTTTGCTACCCACTGAAGTGACGGGGCGTGATGTGCCCTGCTCGGTATGTTACCTTTTTTCCTAAGGCTTGTCCAAGGCACATATTTAACAACAAAAGTGCTGCTTCATCAATGCTTTATGTGTGCATATGCGGCATGGAAGTTAGCTATGTGGCTTTGCTTAAAACAAATAAATATATTTGTTTAGAATTTAGATAAGTGATTTTTCATATGAAGAAAATGTGTTGTATGTATTTTTTTTCTGTAATTGATAGTCTGATATACTTTGGAAAAATTAAAGGCTTAAATATACCCTACTCAAAAGTTTTGCTGCAAATAAATGCTCTTATGATCTGTTCTGCTACCATTGATAAGCAGCTTGTTTTTCTGAAGTTGGAAGACTCCAACGAGGAACTGGGCACTGTTGTCGGTGTGGTAGTCAAAGCAGTGTATCTTGAAAAGCCAAAAAAGCTAAAAAAGCTCAAATACAAGTAATGCACTCCACTGTGGAAGTTGGCCTGAATGAAGAGTGGAGAATCGGCCTCTCGGTGAAATGATAAGGCCAGAGCTTAATCACTCCGCTATCAACGTATGTCCTGCCATTGGCATCCCTCCCTGGGGGAGAGGGATGGGGCCAGAGGGTAGCTAGGTAGGCATCCTGCCTCCGGTGTTTACATCACTCCCACATGGGCCACTGTGAGCGTAAATAAACCACAGCATGACTAACCTTTCTACCTAGCGTTGACTCATGTTGTATTTGGATAGACTGAAAAAGTCTCCATGTCTTATCCATTTAATTCTCTCAACCTCGACTGCTGGTCGCATGTCTCTGAGAATACTCGGTATGCATTTAAGACCATAAAGCGAGTCCTTGTTTCAGGTTTGTTTTGCTTTTGGGTAGGGCTCAAGTAGCCTAAGTAGAAAAAAGGAATTCCTAGATTTTAAACTCAACACTCCATTACTTCTGGCCATTTTAATATTTCCAGTGATACAGTGAGGCTTGCCATTATAAATTGAGCTTGTAACTTGGCATCTGGCAGGGAGTATGAGAAAAGTGTAAGACGAGTGGTCTTGTAATGTACTGTAGGTTTCCTAAAGCAGTAAGATAATATTTTGCTGTGAATATTTTAATCTTATTTTATTTTTTTGTTTGTTCTAATCAAGTGGGGAATATGTCACTTAAAAGCTTACTCAGCAAAGTGTTTGAGAAGTTCCCAATTCTGTAATGGGACAGTAGTAAACTGAAGAAGGGCCCTGGGATCTGTAACATCATCATGAGATTCTGGTGCTGGAAGGTTGTGTCTCCTTACGATGTATCAGAATAACTTGTGAGATAAGGCAGTTTCATTTCAGCTTCCTTAGAAATACGTTTGGTGTTGTTTTTTTTTTTAAAAGCAAGCAGTGTTTGATAGATACAAAATAATTGTTGATATGGAAACAATTTGTTTCCTCCCCTTGCGTATTTTTGGGGCTGCATAGCTTCCAATGAAAAATTATGATCAGAATTATGTTTTTTTCTGTCCCTAAAAATAACGGATCCTTTTGCCTCTCCTCCACCTGTAAGATGTAGGTAGAAGCGTCTCTAAATGCATGTATGAATTCTGCCTGGCGTGGCTGCCAAGCACTTGGTTATTTACGTAAGGTGAGCAACACGAGCGGTTGCACTGACTTCCATGGCGCTGCTTGGAAGAGTAGAGTTACTGCACCTGTGAGTATTTGTAGGGCGGGGGGTGAGGGGGCTGCACTCGAAACTAAAAAAACGGAGGCAGCAAATTCCATACATTTTGCTGCATATGAAGTTACAAAACCTCTTCTTAACTTGTCTGGCTCTGAGAAACCCATTATTGTAATCAATTGTGGGGCTGTGAGGGGAAATCAGGCCTTCTAAGATAAAGACAGAAATAGCGCATTCAAATATGTTTTAAGAAAGACGTCTCTTCCTTCAAAGAGTAGGTCTGAGTGTGGTTCAAAGAAAGGTAGCAACAATTTTATCAGTTTTGGTTTGTTCTTTAACTCTTTGCTTGAAACCAAATGGATTGAAGAGATCCATTGAATTTGCTTTTGAGCAGCATGCATTTACGCGCCAAGTTATCTTGTAGAGCTTGGGGGAGTATTTCCCCTTAGATCTGGAGATGCCGAGAACAGGCTCTTACACCATCATCTCCTTGCTGCTGCCTTTGCACGTGTGTCTCTAGGTAGCGTGCGGTCCAGCCCGGCCGGGAGGATGAAGTAGGTAACGCAGGTGGTCGGCGAGTCGTATCGACGCTGGTTCTTGTTGGGTATTGGTTTCTATGGGCAGAAGGAAGAGTATTTCTCACAGCGGTTTATTTTCTCTCTTTCTGGCTTGGCTGTGTCGCTCCGTGGTGGTGGGGTGCAGGATCACCTGGCCCCACTCGAAACAGCAGCAGAAAGAAAAAAGACATGGATTTGCGTGGGGGAAAAACTGGAAAATGCGCTCAGGTTACAACCTGCTGCCGCAGAAACTAGAAGGCAAATACATCATTTACGTTACTTTCTTCTCGAGAGGATAATGGTTTGGGGAACCCAGGGCATGCTTTTAATGTATGCCCTATTACCCTGGGACAGGGATTTTTTTTAAAGTTTAAACTCTCCATATTACAGTGGGGATGTTACAGGGTTTTGGAAGAGTTGTGTAGCGTTGAGTATATTTTGAGGTTCTGAGTGAAATGAGTCCTGTGGTTTCAGCTTAGTCTGTAACAAAGAGTAATGTGTCTCACACAAACAGCCTACCTAAGTTTTCATAGTTGACTGATGATTTGCTCTGGAAAGACCCAAGATGCTGATGTGATGCAGACTCAAAAGGTAGTTGATTTTTTTTTAAAAAAATCTTTTTGGTTTGTCTTTCTCCAATTTACAGTTTCAATTGTGTTAGAATTTCGTGCGAATCGCTGATCTTCAGCTTCCCATCCGCCGGTCAGCTGAGCCGGTGTAGGTCACTTTCCAGGCCCATGGCCACAAGCGCTGAGTTTTCCTACCCCACCAATTTGACCTTTCTAAAGCAGCCATCCTGGGCCTTTTCACAAATTTTCTCCTGTCTTTTTAGTTCAGCAAGAAAATGGTTGCTGTCTTTCCCCTCCCTCCCCTCATCAACTGCTCATGGTAAGATTTTTGATAGAGCCTGCATTGTGATATGTCCTTGAAGTGCAGTGCTGCAAGGTTTTGTTTTGCTTTGTCTTTTTTTTTTCTCTTCATGTTTAGACGTCATTGCATCTTTAGCAAAGCAAGATTGTTATAGATGGTCTTTTTTGATATTTGCTTTTTGTTTGGTTTTTTTTTTTTTCATTTGTCAAAAATCTCACATTCAGTAATGGGGAAAAGCTCAGACTCAGGTACTAAAACCTCCAGCTAAACCTGGGGTGTAAAGGCTGCAAAAATATGGATTGGGGAAGGATTGCCCCAGCAAAACAGGTATGAGTTAAATGTTAAATTGTCAGCATCTCTTTTTTAAAAGGTCCCCGATGGTGAGAGGTTTTTGTTCACACTGTCTGGCTAGAACAAGGCTTACCAGGCCTCTTAAAGGACAGGGTCCATTTGAGGTACAGAATTTATATCGGGTACTTTCTCTTTAAGTGAATATCAAATCCTAAATAACTTCAGCATGGGACTGTGAAAAAAAGTACCCAACCCTGTGAAGCAAGTGGCTATTAAGTTTAAAATTTGATAATGGTGGAAGTTCTCTGTCTTTAAAAAAAAAAAAAAAAAAAAAGTCATTTGACTTAGTTGGCCATAAAAGATGCTGTACAGACCCATTTTTGTCTTTGTTCTCCACTCCCCCCCATTTTCATTGATGGGGAAGTTTCATTTCCTTTATTTATATATTTTTAGTGTATGTGTGTTTGGGGGGGTTGTGGGGGAGGATAGCAGGGAAGTCTGTGTTCTAGTTTTTATATTTAAAAGAAAAAAAAATAGCTAATGCTGGTGTGTTTAGAAATGACCTTAAATACATTCTCCCCTTTAAACCAAAAATTCTGCTGGTAAAATAGTGCGTTTTAGGGGACTGAGGGGTTTTGCAACACGTCTGGGTGGGTAAGAGTCCCATCTGAGTTCCAGTTGTACTAGCAGAAAAGTGTTTTTCCCAGTATTGTCATGTTTCACATGCCAAATCAGAACTAGAAATGCTTTTTCTTGGAAGGATCTCTATTTACACTTGGAGGGTTATGCCAATTACAGCTATATTAATAAGGCTTTTTTTTTTTTTTTTAATTTTACACTTGACCTAAATAGTAACTTCTTTCATTTTCTTAACAGAGCACACACTACAATCCTGGCATGTAGTTTTGGACCGGTCAGTAGGGTAAACCCTGCTGTCCTATGGCACAAATGCATACGGGCACTCTTGCAAGAGTGTGATCTTACGTGGATCCTAGTGAAATGAATGCTCTTAGAGCTTTGCATAAGTTGAAGTAGCCCTCTGCTCTGCCTGCATGCAGAATTGAATAGAATTTATTGGTAAGCAGGAAATACGTTATGAAGTGTGTTCTTCATATGTCGTAATATTTTTTCCTCAAAGAGATCCCATGTAGTTTAATTTTGAGTACTGTTTTTAAATCCTGCAGATCAGGAAATACTGCATTATAAATTTGTGAAAGTTTGGAGGCATAAGATAAGATGTTATTAACACTCATTTTGATCAGAGACCAAAGAGTATTTACTCCTTTGGACAGTGTAGCGGCACATGAAGAAGGAGCAGGTAAACGGGGCTTCTTTGGCAAGAGACTGTAGCTGCTGGCTGTTTGAGTAGGACTGCTGCTGGCAGTGCTGCTGCTGGACTTGTACCGCCCGTGCTTTGTCTCCGCTGCTACCCTGCTGGTGGAGAAGGTGTCCTGGTGGAAGATCCTGTTTGTACCAGAAAAAAAACAAACCCTGACTAGTAAATAGTGTCATTGTAATTTCATGAGCAAATTTGCTAGTTATTTGCTCTTTTTATGATGTTAAGATTTGCATTGTTAGCAACAATAGCAGTGTATTAAATAAAAAATGGATGCTGACCGGTCTTTAAGTGGTTCACAACTGCCACAGGTATGAATACTTAGAAGACCCTACATAGCTAAACTGAGCTTTCTTTTCCCCAAAATGTAGGCTGCCAAAGCCCTGAAATATTTAGGATATTGACTTAGAGTTCCGTAAATATCTTCCCAGTTGCTTCTTTTTGGCCTGCCTCTTTTATGTTTTGTTTTGTCCTGAGCATCAAACCAGGGCTTACCTTGCAGAGGTGGTGGTCTTTGAGTTGGCTATATGCTACTTTCAGCAGGGAGAGGGCTGCATGTTGCACTCTCTGGAGGCTGAAACCATTGCCTTTGCAATGGCTCCTAGGTCGCAGTGGGACTTGAAATAACCATGAGCTCTGTGACCATTACCAAAGCTGTGTCTGCTGAGCGCAGGAGGCTGTAGTCACCTGAACCGCAAGTTTATGTCATGTGTAGCTCAGCGTTGAGCACAGCAGTTTTGTTGCTGCTTGTGCGCCTAATATATTGGGGGGAAACGGGTGGAAGCAGTTCGGATGCTAACTCACTGTCTTCTTGCTTTTTGGTTTTTTTTTGTTACTTTTCAAAAGCTTATATTCAGTGTTGCAAAGAAACCCCTATGTATTTTGATAAAACAAAAGAAATGATTAATGTTAAACTACAATGAATGGTGCAGCTTTGCAGGAGTGTTGATGTTCCAGCTGTCTCTTTGGCCTGCCATGCAATTCAAATTCAAGCGAAGGTCTCCCACGTGGTTATTTGCATGTGTCCTCTTATCTCTGTTTTGTATCTGCAATTTCAGTATGTGCTTCCAAAATTATTTTTGTTCATTTCCAATCATTCTTCAAAGATAACTGGCAAAAACCAACAGGCTGGTTGTGATTTTACAGCAGTAGAAAGTAGACAACTTTGATCTTCTTGTTAAATGAATTTTCTTCATGTGTGGGCTGGGTGTGTAGTGTGTTGATTTAGTTTTTATTGATCAGTGTAAAAACGTGAATTCAGCATCATAGCAATGATAATAAACAAGTACTTGCAGTGATATTCTAATGAGTTCCTGGCAAAAATAGGGCAGAAAACCGTCTCAGAGATTGACGCGCTTTAGTGGTGAGATGCTGAACCAGGATACTTTATATAAAAGGATTGAGTAAAGCTGTTTGAAGTTCTAACTTTCTTTGGCAACACAATTGCTGTGAGCAGTAGCATGCCAAGCAGGGCAGGATGCAGTCTTTTCTGTAGGCATTTGGGTGTCAGAAATGGCATTCTTGCCTCTGCCCAGAAAGACTTTCATCCTCCTGATCATGTCAAGATAGGTCGTAGGAACCAGGTATCTGCTTTGTTAGAGGGTGTCTCTGAACACAAGCGGTGAAGCACTAATTACCTTTCAGTCCTCATCTGCAGGAA
>NW_008825306.1:1039144-1043693 GCF_000699105.1 Pygoscelis adeliae
TGCGAACCATATGTGTTTCAATAAGCCTGCATGGCAAAGCATCAGGTACAGAGCGGGGGGAGTGGAGGGAGGTTTCTAAATTAGCAGACAATTTATGTCTGGAAAAGTGAGATTCATATTCATAACTGTGTTAAACCCATATGTCTGAGTATGGTAGGGACATATCTCCATTTAAGGTGGCAATAATTCCTCTAAGCCAAAATGTTTGCAGAAGCACGGGCAGGCAGCTTCTCCCTCTTTTTTTTTCCATTGATGCTGTGTGTTTCCAAGACTGGAAGAGGCTTCTCAGTGGTGGTGATGAACAGTAATTCTCTATGTTTTTTTGTCAGATAAGCTTGTTTTATGCTGTCAGAATTCAGTAAATTGGTATCTGAGCTGCATGGATCATGATGAAAAAGTATTGCTGCTGCCTGCATGTGTCTGATGAAAGTAGAAAACGAGAAGCAAAATTTTTCTGAAGTGAGGAAAAGTGGGTTTTTTAGGACTATGAAATTTTGAAAGAGCTGGTTCATAATGAACTTCAATACTTTTCTAAAGTTGCTGCTATTATAATGAAAAAGCATGAATAAGAGAATATGCCTTGCAGGTAAAACAAAAAAAGGCTTCGCCATTTATATGCTTGAAAACCAAAGATGCATTGCAGAGGATGAATTTTACCCTTCATTTTGCTTGTAGTAAAAAAATTAGTCTTTGAAGTTAAAAACAGCTTTAGATTTAAAGAAATAATACGCCTGAAAAGGGAGGTGCACAGAAAAAAGACATTGGGTTAAGTGCTGTTTTGTTAATGACAAGAACGTAAGTTAAGCCAAATGTGGCTGCCAGCATAGTAAGGTACTGCTTAGCCTGAGCGGGGATGATAAAATAAGGTCCTAGCAGACTTTTATTTCAACGATTTCCAACTTTCAGAAGAAATTCTAATCTGGATGTTGAATGCACATATATAAATGATAAGACTAATACCACAGAATTATGATAATTTATGAAAGGAGCGATACTTTTATGCTGGAAGTCTGTCAGCATGCGATCCCTAGGCTAACTACTTGATCGTTAGTTAAAGTAGGGGTTCATTAAAATAACATGGGCTCATCTGGTTTTAAAGACTAGCTCTCAGCCAGACGTTGTGGCAATGGCACAGAAATTACTACATAAAGCTGGCTGATGGAAAGGCTTCCGTTGGATTAAGTGTGCTCAATATTGGGCCAAATTTTTCAATTTTTAGTCATCTGTAGCAACGCCTGCTCATACTGTAGTCAGTTGAACTACCTGTGTGACTGTTTGAAAGAAGGTGCAAGGTTGGGTCTGTATATGAATGGAGCTCTTTGCTGTAATTATTTTACTCTGTAATAATTGTATTCTTCTAGTTGAAGAATCGTAATTACAAAGGCGATGATAGGCTTCAATTTTGTAAAGAAAATCCTTACTTTTAAGCCCCTCGCTGTCATTAGCATAAACAGCTTTTTTTTTTTTTTCCCCCCAGGTAGAACTTTTACTTTCAGGTTATTTCTGGAAAATCCATACTGCTAATTATGTAAATTGCAAGAAACTGAAAAAGAGAACAAAAGAGCGGCGTATCTTATTTTAGGCTTCAGCAAATGCGAAGTCATATGTGGCCATTCCAGCTATCTATAGTATGTGCCTGTGTTGTTCTGCTACTGCTTTTGTTACCAGTAAACCAGATCACTTAAACTGGGCATTTCTCACAGGCTTTGTACGATCAGATTGCCAAATGTTGGAGCTGGGAAGTTTGTCCAGTAGCAGGGTCAGCTTATGCCCCCTAGAGAGTCCCTTCCTGCAGGGCTCCTTCCTTGCATGCACAGAAGTTTCTTGCTGAAAGAAAATGTAGGGCTTTTTTTTTTTTTTTTTGGTCTGTTTGTTTTTATGCTGCTGTGTAGGCAAGTCCGTGTTTTTTAGGTCAGTCCTGTACAATAGCAGTAAGTTTTTGTACCTGCACCTATTGCCTATTAAGGCAATAAGAAGCTCTCCTTGAATGAAGGGAAGGCAGATTCGGATCTGCCTGCAGATCAGAGAGAGAGAAGAATGGAAGAAGCGGTGTTAGAGTGAATGAAGGAACTTTCAAGCTGACTCAGTGATACACATACAGTATACGCTGTAAAGATTAGTCACCACTTACTGTAAATCTTTCTTTATGGCGCTTGGTGGGCATGTGCCTCTATCAAGCTGCAGCTAGTGAGCTTTGTAGGCTGGGAATGTAGGTAAACGTTATTTCCACAGTATTTTCCCATTGAACAACAACAACAAAATCCGATGAAACCTGAAGCCTTGTAAATTATTGAGCTAAAGGCAAAAGAAATCTTTTAGTTATCTCACGGTGCTGCTATCTTAATCTGTGAAACTAGTAGGAAAGTGAATAAATTATGCAACAACTTTTTTTTATTATTTAGAAACCTGTGCTTACACGTTCTTAGTGCTGTTCTGCCCTGTCCTGTGCAGGTTGGTTTGATTTTTTTTTTTTTTTCATTAGGTAGGTTTCAAGCTGCATTTGTGTAAAAACACCCATTTACATGATGGTAACAGAGTAACAATTACAGGGGAGGATATTCATCTGTTGAAAACACTATTTTCGTTTGCCAGGCAGAAACTTCAGGAAAATTACCCTCCAGGTTGAATTTTCTCATAAATGTTCTCAAGTTCTAAAATTATTTACTGGCATAATAGGTATGCATAGCAGTTAAAGCAGAGTTTGTATAAAGGAGTTACTTTTTGGGGGAAAAAAGTGGATGTTTTTTATTATTAAAAAAAAGTTAATATTTCTTAAAAATGGTAAAATTATTCTGCAGCCTTTTCTGAGTTACCCAAATTCAGTAAGTTTGGGGGTTTTTTTTGTACTTTCAGACTTTTCTTTCAGTGGTTTCTTCTCTGTTTGGCTGAGGTTTATTTTTTTTGTTAATTTAGCTGGGCATCTGTTATAATTCTTAGATGCCCTTTCTCTCTGATCTTCACCTGTTTTGCTTGGCTCATTTAATCTGTCCTTAGAGAATTGTTAATTTCAGCCATGATCGTACCAAAAATCCTTTAGAGTTGTTTTAGCAAGATTTTTTTTTTTGTTAGTTTGTTTAAAGTTACTTCCTCCAAAATGAAAAAAAAACCCAAACATCTTGTTAAAGAGTGAGAACCAGACTCTCCTGGCACTGCTGGGTGGGACGGCGCTGAGGCTGCGTGCCTGTACAAGTGGTTTGGCTCGCTGCTCTCCCAGCGATCTGATCCTGTCGTAGGCTTCGAGTCCTCTGAAGAGCAGAAATGAAGGCTGAAAGTGTTATTAAGTTTTTGGGTTATCTCACACTGTTTATTTGAAATGGAGGCCAAGCAATTTACATATCTCTGTATCTTGGGTCTGAAAAAAAGATTTTTTTTTTTTTAATTTTTTTTTCACTTGCCTTTGTGTGGAAATGACATCACAGCTTATGTCAACCATGCTAAATTCAGAGGTTTTTCTCCTCCCTGTTGGGTTATTAAGTGAGTATTAGCTCTATTCTGTGAGTCTTCCCTTGCTGACTGGGGCACATCGATAACTCCATCATAAATGCTCCGAATTTTGTATGATGCAGAGAAATAAAGACCTGGTCTAAAGCCTTTTGAAATCAATGGGAACATAACTTATTTCATTGCTGTGCGTGCGACCGGACCGGGTGACCCCCTAACGCCGTGTTGTTCCCGGGATCGCTGATGCAGCGTAATAAGCGAGGGATGGCGTGTTGCCTTTTTGCAGATCTGGTGACCAGGTCAGGAGTTTGCTGCGGCACATCGTCGCATGGGTCTGTCCCCTCAGCCCTGCAGGTTAAAACCTCCTGCCCTTGTGAGATTGAGTAGGTTTGTGAACTAAAGCTCTTAAGTTGTGCCTGCGTGTCCCATATGTAAAGCCGAGCTCCGTGGCAAGGGCTTAGGGAGTGCCTTATCTCTATCAGAAACACCAGGGTTTTGGGACTGCCCTTCTGGGGTTGATGCTAGGGCTGCAGCTGTGGCAAAGTGTGCAATGGAGGCCTGGGGGTTTCCTGTGAGAGCCTGAGGACAAAGCGCAAGAGAAATCAAATTCAAGTTGACATTTTGAAAACTTTATTGCTGCCTTTTTTAATCATAAAGCAATTTTTAAGTCACTTTGCAGAGGAAAAATAAATACATTAAGAAGAAAAAAGGGGGAAATGCGATGTTGAATTTTTGCATCTGAATGTAGCAGACTTGGTACCGTGATGGTGGTGGTACCGTGATGGTGGTGGTACCGTGATGGTGGTGGTACTGAATGTGCACAGAGACAAAGCAAAAGGATAACGATCGTCCTGACGCTCCTCTTGCTAAATTTCCAGCAATAATGTCCCATATGCAGAACGTTTTTACTTATCTTTACTATTTTGGGGAGGTCTGAGGCAGTGGGGAAGGGACTGATCCCAATTACTTTAAAAAAAAAAAAAATACAGCGGTGCAAACCTACCTGTCACCACAATGGACATGGAGAGATTTCCCTTCTCCTCCTGCCTCTCGTCAGCTGCGCTCCACCCTGGGAGGAAGGCGAGGAGGCCTCTGGGTGCCTTCAGCA
>NW_008825306.1:1043751-1060147 GCF_000699105.1 Pygoscelis adeliae
AGGCTTGCAGGAACAGCTTTGGATCGGGCTCTTGGCATGCAAAAGCTATGGATATCCATTCACATGCTTTGTTTTTTTTCGTTTTTTTTTTTTTAATGTCTCTTCTGGCTCAACTCTGCCTCTGTAGCAGTCGTGGAGAAGGGAGTGGAGGAGGAAGTGCTGAGGGATGCCCTGGGAGGGCACGTGTTGGTGTTACCCCATGTGCGTGCGTTTGAGCAGTAGGTGCTCATACACGCTGTGGAGGCGGCCCATTGGAGAACTGGTGAAATTACTTGTCCCTTTTAGAGCTTGCGAGGAGCACTTCATCGCTGTAGTTAATTGTATAGCCATATGCTATTCTTTTTTCTTACATATGTTCTCTGATAATTGTCAGCAGCAGGTGCCTGCGAGCTGAGGCGGAGTGGTATTTCAAAATCAGACGATTAATGGGGATAAAGAATTGTGTGAGTTTAGTGCCAGCAAAAAGGCCAGGTTGAAACCAGTGGCCTCTGAAGGTCGTGTTCCTCACAGAGCAACAGCACGGTTGGTAGCAGTGCTGCTGGTCCTTCAGCTCCACAGTTCACCTGCAGAGGTGTGACCTTCAAGAAGGAGTCAGGAGGTCTGGTTTTGGGTCTGTATATCTGGTTTCGCTGAATCGAGGAAAAAGCACCGTCCCTTCTGATGTGCGCACCAGCCCACAGGAACTATACTTGGACATGTCTTGCACCCCTGCTTGGTGACTTAACTGGTATGGGCTGGTGGGAGATGTGACATGAAATCTCTAGTCTGGTAGTCTCCCACTCTTTGACCCCACCTTTCCCTATATGTTTGTTGAGCATCCTGAGCTGTTCTGGTTGTATTACTGGTTGCCGTTGCATTGCATGCATGTGTATTAGGTCCCCATTGGTTACTACTGTGGTAGTAATTGTTGATCTTGTGTCTCCTTCCATCATCTGAAGAACAACAACCGAGAGGAAGATGTAGGGAGACTTGTAGTCAGTCTGGACTTGGAATGATGCGACTGTGTCCACTGAAAATCACTTCAGGGTATTGTGCGGCCAGAATCCCCCAGTATCCCTGATACTGCTGTCACATCATCTTCACATCCCCACAAGTAGCTCTCTGAATTGCTGTTCCTTCTGTGTATCGGTTGGGGAACTTACAGCCAGGTGTAACAGATTTCTAGGAGACCGACAATTCAGAAGTGTCTTATATTTTAAAGTGCAATGGAAGACATAATGCCCCTAACGTTCTTTTTGTGGGGGGTTTGTTGGGGTTTTGGTTTTTTTTTTTTTTTTCATTTCTGGTAAAGAACTAGTAAAATGTAGAACACGTATGGAAATGGCAGACATTGTCGTTGGGTTTTTGAATTTTTTTTTGTTGTCCTTGTTTCTAAAATTAAGCACATGGGAGTTTGCAAGATCCTGCAAAGAATCGAAAGATATTGCACAGTCATGTGTTCAAGGAATCTTTTTAATCTAGTCACATATATAGTGAACAGATCCAGATTTAAAAAAATACATTGCAGTAAGGAGACATGAACCAAATGGGATAAAGACAAAAGACTGCTAAATATCTATGATAGTACTTAACTGAGTTTGGGTTTTGCTGCCGGCATTCTGTTGTGTTTCCTTTTTTTTTTTTTTTGGTTGTCCTTCATGTTCTTCCCTGTGTAAGAAAGTAACCTGTGGTATCAGCTGTTCTGCTTATCCCTTGCAAAATGTTGGTTACTGAAAACTGGATCACGCAGGCAAAGTAGAACCCTGTCAGAAAACTAACAGTGTCTTTTTCATGTGGGCGGGTTATGAATCCATTACACTTGCATCCATGCACATGGGTGGTAAGTTTTTATTCTGCCACTGTATGTTTCTGTAGTGTGTTTCTGGGCTGGGTTGCAGGAGGAGTAGTGATCTCACAGCTTGACCACAAATGCACTTGGTGATGTTCACACGGGCAGAGCTGGTTACAGAATTTGGGTCAGCGGGACAGTATCCCAATGAGCTGTCTGGCACAGGACCCTGTAAGACTGGCTAACTGTATTAACTTATGCTAGCTCTTGCTATATATACCATAAAAAACCCCTTTCTTGAATGTTTTTACTTCTGCATCTCCAGAACCCAGACCTTGAACTTCTTGAGATAATTTTGATGGCATGTCCTATACCACTTCAGAACAAGTGCTTCTCAAGTCAGACACTGAAGACAAGTTTGTGCTTTGTAACTGAAAAAGATGTACAGCACATGATAGAACTGTATATGATATTCTTTTAATTGTTTCTGACATAAATTTAATAAAGAGGTCTTGAGAGAGAGAGAGAGAGAGGGAGACACACACACACAGAGTGCAGATCTGAAAAGCAATGAGCACAGGCATGTATGCATTATATTGCAATTGTTTTCCCTTGGGGGTTTTGTTATTGTTGTCCCTTTCACAAACTGTGAACCTGTAATTTTTCATGTGCTGTTCTTTGGCCCTCTCTGCCAGAGAGGCTCAATCTATCATGTTAAAAAAATCAATAAAAAGTCTAGAGGTTTATTTATAAAGTAGAACATAGAGAGAGTGTGCAAAAATTCCATTAAAATGGCAGTTTAGCGCTAGCTGCATCTCTTTGGGACTAAGCTCCAATATTTTAAACTATTAAAATTGTTACAAGAGTGCTTTTGAAGTACCACAAATCACAGTAAAGCTTTCTAGTTGAAACTTGCCTTTATATAGTGCACTAGAATTCAGCTTATATATGTTCTGGGAGTGTCTGATGCTGCCCTCAAACACCATTTTAGCATCCATTTTAGAGCTTTATGATAGTTAATAATCTTACAGGTTTATGCTCAAGTGAAAATAGGTGGATGTAAGAAGTCAGAATTTATTTTCCTTCAGAAGCGTGAGCGTATGTATGTCTTTGTGCAGATGCAGCTCTGAGCAAATTAATTATTTCTGAGAAGACTATAGGCTTCTAATGTAATTCATCAGGGTTGCTTGGCTTGGCACATGCTGCTTCATTAGAGGAACTTATAAATTCAGGTGGCTGTGGGTTATTTTATGACATGGCAGTTTTCACCAGTGATGTGATGGTCATCTACTCCATGTTTCCTATCCAAAGAAATAAATGTGTCCCTCTGCTCATAAATGTGATGCTGAAGAGTTTATGAGATAGTGTCTGTATTATACCTCTCAAATATCAGAAGCAGTGTATCAGAAGTGTAAGCTTCGCCTCCCCCCGGCATCTTTCTGACTTGTTTTAATAGCTGAAGGAGATTGATCTTGAAACTGTTGAGTTTTAAATACAAATGGCATTGTAGGATTTTGTGTTGTATCATCTTTTATC
This sequence comes from Pygoscelis adeliae, assembly GCF_000699105.1. Lineage (NCBI taxonomy): Eukaryota > Metazoa > Chordata > Aves > Sphenisciformes > Spheniscidae > Pygoscelis > Pygoscelis adeliae. The sequence continues at coordinate 1,047,056 of NW_008825306.1, forward strand.
CTGGGATGATGAGAATTGTTTCTAGTGGAAATGCCTTTTATTGACTTCCAAAAACGCCCAGAAAAAAATGGTGAACTCTTATTTGGGCCAAAAGCAGGCTTTTCCATCTCCAGGAGACAGCGCAGACTGTGGGAGAGCATGGCTCTTGGTAGAAGCCATGGGAGCAGGCTACGTAAATGAACATGACAGAAGGCAAAAGAGAAACTTCGACTCACCAAACATTTGTGTGTGGTATAAATATGCGCCCTGTCACACAGTCATATCCATGCATACGACTCAATAACCCAATCCATCATTCCTGCATTATTCATCCATCAATTTTTCCTTTTCTTACTAATCCACAGCTTAGTTCTAGCTTACTTCTTGAAGTTGTTGCTTGTATACGTTTTCCTCTTTCCTGGCTGTATGAAGTTGGAATAGAGTAATGATCCCAGCAAGCTTAAAAAAAGCGAAGCTATTAACAGGGCCCTTTCACTGTTAATTAACATTTGAAGTTTCAGAGAAAGGGACCTAGCCTGTGTAATTACTGTGTGGTTAAAAATCTGTGGAAAATCCACACTAGTGCTTGGAAAGTGGAGATGCTAAAGGGAGGCCATAAAAGCTTGAAAAAAATACATATTTTTCTGTCCATTTTTCTAAGCAAAGGCAACTAAAACCTATTCTGTAAGGTGCTTCTCCGTGTGAAAAGGGAAGGCTTTAGTTGTGTTATACAGCTCTAAGCAGAAGCGATAGTTAGCTTCCCTGCTTGTGAAAAAATAAGCAAGTAATGTTAATGAGGGTAAAGGAGAAGAGCATCATTCAGGAAAATGGAGTTTCCTGTGAAGCCCTTGCAGTTTGGAGTCACCAGCCCACCAGAAACGGGTGGTTGCAGGTGGGTTAACTGGGTTTGGCCAAATTGTAATTGCTGCCAGCTGAGGTTGGCTTCCCTGCTCAGCCTTCCTGCCTGCGCTCCCTCTTTCTTCCTTCTCCTCTTCCTCCTCCTGGGCTCACTGTGGCTTGGGAAGGAGCAGATTGGCTCCCTCATCCCTTGGTGCTGTGCCCAGACCCATGCAAAAAGCCACAAGATAGGGAGGGAAGCCGGGAGGTGTGGGAAGAGGCGAACGAGAGAAAGTGACGTAGGTCAAAGCATTAGGCTGAAGCCTTTGGAAAGCATTTGCTAGGTCAGTGGTGTCAAGGTTGCCCAAGATCATTTAGGAAGGGTGCCCTTCTCTTCAAGGATGCCCTTGAAGAGAAATTGGGGTCTCCTCCTCTAGCTATCCCACAGCCCTCAGAGCACTGTGGAAGTTACTCCCTGGCTATGTCTCCATTGGCAGGGCAGCAGTCCACCAAGCTTTTAATGGCCTGTGATTCAGTCCACTGGTTTCCATTTCTCTGAAAGTAGGTTTTCATTAGACATTTCCACTAGAGTAGGACTGCTGGGTCCTGTGTACGGCATCCTGTGGTGTGCCACTGCTCTGAGGATGTGCTAGGGGTGAGTTCTCTCTTCGTAAGAGCTGCTCCTTTGCTCAGCTCCTCATCTTTCAGCAGGCAGGGCTAGATTCTGGGTTGCTATCGCTCTTCCTTTTCCTTCCGTGCCCGTGTTGGTAGCGTCTCTGCTCTCGCTGGCGGGACACATGGTGGATGATGTGGGGCATGTTGGCTGCAGAAAGACTCAGTAGCCTCTGAGGCCCAAAAACCTACCATCTGTAGGGTATGGTCATGTTGGAAAGCTGGATGGGTCTGGCAGGGTGCTTGGAGAAGCAAAATGGCCTCTGGAGGAAAACTTGATGCTTGTCTCCTTGCCTGCAACGTTGACCTTTTGCAGGTAGTGGTAAATTTTTTTTTTTTTATTTTTTTTTTTTTTTGAGCATTGACCAGTTTTGGTGCTGTCCTTGAGGACAGCAGACTTACAAGGTGTGCCGAGCCGGCACTGTGAACAGCCGGCATGTACTTTGTGTTAACAGGTAAAATCTGTTGGATTAGAGCTGAACAGCTCTGACTTAGCTCTGGATCGTACCCAAAATAAAGCTGCCTAGGTTTGTTGTAGAGGTAGTTGCTGACTGCTTTAGCTTCTAAAATTTCTTTGGGAAGAGTGCTGCCTTTTGCCGGCCGCCTGTGGGGTGAGTCTGGTTGGACACTTATATTTCACTGCATAATCTTTGTGCTGGAGTTGGCACATGGACCAGCTCCTAAATAAATTGCCCACTCCACCTAGCAAGTGTTTCCTATTATGGTGATTTGGGGCATGGTGATGTCCTCCTTTCCTGGTGGAGGGGTGGGGATGGAGCCTTTTTTGTGGGTTTGCCATAGGAAGGAGGTGGTGTGTTTTAGGCTGTTCTGTGTTTTTGATAGGTGTGGATGTTCTGATGACCTTCTGAGCTAAACAGGTACCACGTAGCTGCTGGTGACTGGAAAGGACTGTCCTTCTGGAGGTCTGATCCCTTACATGTTTGTGGTCTTACTTTTGTAACAACTCTTCTCCAAGACACTTCAAGAAATCACCATTTAACCAAACTGGTGAAACAATGTGTCTTTGGCTTCGAGGAATTTCCCCACCAAATCTGTTGGTCTTGCCCCTTCTCTGCGTCGTGCACGAATGCCAGCATTGGCCCTCTCCTGTGCCTGGGGTCGAGCCCATAGTAAGCGAGGAACGACTCTCGCCTCTTCAAATTTTTTTGGCAGAAGGGAGGAAGTGGTAGATACCACTCTTCCTCTGTCACACATCCTTCTATGCGCATCTTGCTGGTGGCCACCCAAACTGTCCCCTAGAGATGCTACTCTACCATGACTAATTTCCTGGCTTTTATTTTGAAAATGCAGTCATCAAAGTTGCGCAGATCAGCTGGGGCAAGTTCCAGCCTCTTTTGTATGTGAAAACCTAGAAAGCATACTTCTGGGAAGAGGTGTTGGAGATGGGTTAGGTTTTGGGTGGTTTTTGTGATTTGAAGACAGGGAGGGCAGTAGTGAATGTTGAGGATTTTAGTAATTTAATTGGTGTACCTTGATTTCAAAATCAAGACTAAGTGTATTGGAAGTAGTAGATGCAAACTCTGCCAGCTATGAAGACTAACCAAGGTTGTAATGGTTAAAAATTTATAGTGTTAATTATAATCCCATAAAAGCTCCAAGTCTGATTGGCGAGATGATCCACCTGTGTCATAAACATTACTATGTCTTTCCTCTGCTGTTTATACAAATATTTTTGTTGGTAGTATTTTGTGGACAGCACTACTTATCTGACTGTGTGCGTTAGACGTAACTGTTGATTAAACTTCCTTGAAGAAATATTTTAACTAATAGATGTACAAGCACGTGAATTTAGCCAATTCTTTATGCATTGTTTACCCAGCTCTAAAAATATTCCAGTTAAGGAAAATATTAAATTTTCTCAGCAAGTAAATACTACTCGAGGGAGAAGATTTTGTGTTTTCTTGTGTTGTGTGTTTTTTCTTTGGGATGTGAGTGTGTGTTTTAAAGAAGAATGCTAACTGAACAAAAATCCTTGCTTGAAGTATTGGTAATTTGGTCATGTAAGGTCAGATATTTATATTACTTACATTTATTGTGTGCGACTTGTTTTAAAAACAAACAACTTCTAATATGCATTTCATGTATATGTACAACTGCAGATGTTGTAAAATACAAAGCACAGAGTAGAACAACAAAAGTAAGCTTTAATTGTAGTGGATGCACTGAATTAACTGAGATGCCCGGGGAAGCGAATTTAGAAAGACAGGAATTAAGACAGGTTCCTCCTTTATCTGAGCAATTCGAAAGTCAGAAATCAGCTAGAATTACACTTTTAAGACTAGTATAGTTTCAGTAGCTGAAAACCATTTTAACCAGATTTTGCATTTATTGGTGGAGCTATAAATAAATGCAGAATAATTTTACTGAACTCCATGGAGTTTCTGCAGATCGGCATCAGCCCAACGTCTCTCGGAGTCTGGCCTCACTTCCTCCTTGGCTGGAAAAGCCAACCCAGTTCTTAAAAACTGTGGGGAAACTGGCTGGGCATTAATCTTAGATAACTGTGTTCTTGGGGTTTTTTTGTGTGTGGGGTTTGTTGTTTTAATTAAAAAAAAAAAATCTTTTTCAGACAGATTGTTTCCTAGGAATGCTGGGAGAAATGGTTAGCTAAGGAGTTTCCTGTTACCAGCATTTGACTCCAAAAAAGCAAAATACAGACACCCCCCCCAGCCTCTCAGAAGCCCACCCAAGCCCTGCAGACAGCCTCTGCTCTCCTGCGGCCACCCCAGCCTGAGCACCCCTGAGGGGAGTCTGGAGCACAGAAAACTTAGTGGTTTGGTAAATGAAGTAAGGGGGAAAGTAAAGTTCCCACTGTTTCAGTGTGGGAACTGAGAGAGAAGCAACAGGGCTGGCTGTATGTTAGTCTGAAAACAGGGTTAGGAAGTTCCTTGGATGGTATGAACCCAGCTTTTTTGCAGGGAACTCCTTTTAGATTGCCTAGCTCTTTAGGAATGGGTTGATACCATTTAATCTCAGGGAACAGTGAGTCAGTCAGTTACCCAAAATAACATTTTTGTTAAAGCCTTGCCCCAGTGTAAAATATTTGAAGTTTAAAAAAAAAAACAACCCAAAACCCCCTACTTTTTTTTTTTCCTCCCTTCTTTAAAATTGTCTCAAAGATCTGACAGCAAGCTGTGAAATGGTTGTGACACTCACTATCTTGACTTAAGCCTGTATCAAGACTCCACTCCAGGGAGTGCAATCATGCGATAAGCAGACTAGTCAAACATGTCTTAATTGCTGCATTTAGATGCTTTCTGGGGCCTTCTCCTAGCGGGGTTTTGCAGGATCAGGACTGTGAATTAGCTTCTCCATACACTGCCAGTGACCCCTGTCTGAACAGAGTAAAGAAAAAAAAATAGCATGCACGCTCGTGGAGACATAGCAAATAAGAGGGCAGTTCACCTTTTATTTTAACTCCTGGCAGTGCAGGTTTTATTGAATTGCTGTTAAAAGAGGCTTGGTGAGATGTAAAACGGACTTGTCCCACCTTCCTCCGATGATCCCAGCGCTGATGTGCTGCAGTGCCTGTCCTGTGTTTCTTGCGTTAAGAAAAGTAAAGCGGGACAGCAAGAAGCGAGGATGTAAACTTGTGCTTACTTCTCAGAAGCAGCAGGAAAATAATGACATCACAGTTTTCTCAAACATTGAGCGCTCTTAAATTTATGTAGCCATCTTCATCATATCTGTTCATGAAGAAAAATGTGTATATTCTGTAGTACTTGATGTGGTTGTATTCTTAACTTTTTACAGTGCTGGTTTATACAGACATGGTAACTGCTTTGAAATGGTGTTTGTTTTATTACAGACCTGATTAGTTGGGAGGGAATGGGAATTACAAATTTTAATGACAACAAATACTGGCAGTATTTTTTTTTCCCCCTATCCATTTAAATTTCTTCTCCTTTATTTTATTTCTTTTTATGTGAAGTCTGTGCATGTTATCCACTGGAATAGTAGTATATGAGACAGTCATCATTCAGCATTTTGTGTAGGAATCCATTTCAGCAAGAAAAGGGCTGTGAAACTTCTTATTAAAAGCTTAAAAAAAAAAAAAGTTCTAAAAGTTCTGGCTCCAGAATCCTACTTTTTTCTTCTGAAACTTTTACTTGTTGGTGTAATTCTTTTCCAGAGATTCTGCTGCTTTCACAAAAAAAATGATGCTCAATGAATATCATGGGATAATACAGAAGCCTTTGTAGGATGCGCACTGACCTACCTAAGAAACCCAAGAGAGAATTACAACCTTTCTTAGTCTACATGTAAATGCACTTTGCAAACGTTTTTCTGTGCAAAGAATGTGAACCAGTTACATTTTGGAATCTATACCTGTATGGAAAATGGACTGTAAAAGAGGTGCCTATTTCAGGCGATTTTTGACGTGTTCCAGATTAAAAAAAAATTATAGCATATTAAATTATTAGGCATCTTTACTAAGGTGTAAGGAAGATTTATACTGTAATGAAATATTGCTGCAACCCAATTTAGAACTTGACAAATCCGGTTTTATAGGGCTGAATTATAAGGGATACCTCATTATTTGAGGGGAAAACTTTTTTTACTGTTATTTTTGGCACCCTGGTCTCCTCTTTGGTTGGGCTGTGCTCTGTAGGAGCTGCTTTGGGCAAGATGTCTCAGCTGATCCTTTTTCAAGGGAGCTGTGCAGGATGAAGTCATAATTAAGGATCACATCCTGGCAAGCCTTTTTTACCACATGTGGTCACCGATTTCAAGTTAAATGCTTGCAGTCCTCATTGCTCCTCTGGGTCAGAAATGTAGGTCTTCTTAAAAGCACAGACTTCTACTTTACTGTCAGATATTCCTTACTGATAGTGTATGTCAGATACTGTGTATACAGTATCAGTAGCTATACAAAATTTAGCTACACCAAAATTACATGTATACTGCTTGCCTTTTTTTTTTTTTTTAAAAAGTGTCTATTCCTTCCTTCTGCATACGGACCTCTTGATTGCCTCTCACTTTAAACTCAAAGCACGCCCTTGTGCAATGTATTCGGAGTATGACCTGGCATTATGGCTTGCAGCAGACAACAGGGAACGTCACAAAAACACCCATAATTTGCTCAATTTAAGAAGTCTACCCAAAATTTTGGGTAGCAAATACCTCTTTGACCATCTTTTGAGACTGCTTGTGGTATTCTTATGTTGCTGTTCGCAGGTTCTCAGTTGAGAAACAAAACTGGAAACAAACTAAGTTTGTGCATTTGACTAAACTGAAGAGCAAATTTTAGCCGTAAATAGTATTTTATAGGGTAATGAGTTTCTTGTGTGCAGGGTTTCTGTTTCCCCTGTTGCCCTGGCATGCAAAGTGATTGATCTTAAGCAAATTACGTACACTTGTAACTACAACCATATATGCGCACATACAGGAACATGTGACAAAGGAAAACAAAAATGCAGGGTTTGAGCTCAGCCAGTAAATCTTTCGGGAACCTTTTCTCCTTGTTCCTGGGAGAGAGAAGTCTCTACTTCTCCCGATGCCGTCTGTGTGTTACCTGGCCCTGTGGCTCCACAAGTGCTCTTTCTGATGTGTTGTGCCTACTGCATCGGAGGAGTAAGGCATTGCCGGATGGCTTAATGTGGCCAGGTATAAATAACAGATGGAGTGTTTACATTCAGGAGAATCTTATATTGAATACTTAAAATGACTTACTGGTAAGCACAGCTTTAAAAGTTTAAGAAGAGTTGCAGTTTGGTGTGTGTTGAATGTGTACTATGTTATGTGCTTAGCTTCAACTGTAAACCATTTGCTGAGTTTTAGTGACTCTGATGTTTAGTCTTTGCCCCCCCCTGTTTAGACATTAGTAGCCAAGTGTTTTGCCTCTGTATGTAGCCTCAAGTTGCACTTTTTTCTGATGTAGTCATCAGATCAAATTATTTATGAAATGAGGACATCCTTTTGGACTTCATGTGTAAACAGTCTTAAATATGTGCACAGGCAGAGAGATTCTTGTCTGTTTATCCACAATTGAAGCCCAAATATTAATAAATACTAACATTAAATAGTGGGGTCTTTCCCCCCCCTCAATCTTCATTTAAGTTTTCCCTTTAAGGCTCAGATTTCTTCTCTAGATTACCCGGAGAAAAACTTTCACCTTGCCCTTGATCAAGTTACTAGTTGCGGTATGTCTCTGCTACCGTGATTTATCATGGGTTAGTGTAAGCAAGTGAACTCTTTTGGAGTGGTTCCTGCTGGGCAGGTATTAGCATAATCGAAACCGTGGCTGCAATTGCTGGCACATGCGCTTGAGTGTAGGATCTGCCATCTTCAGGCAATATGATGACTCCAGGTCTGTTAATTTTGGAATTAATGGTGAGAGCTGGAAGCCTGCCACCAGCCCACCAAGGTGCCATTTAAAATTTCCTTGGAGCCAAGTTGGTCTTGGACTTTGCTGCTTATTTGTAAGACGTCTCAACAGGCAATAAAATGCTCCTCTTGTAGTAGGGATTAAGGGGTGGTGGGGAGAGACTCTCAAGATCAGAGGTGGCTGGTGTTGCCTCAGGCCCCTGCAGCAGGGAGACACTCTTTTTGCTCTCTCTGCTGCATCTTTTCGCACGTGACGTGCTGGAGACCTGGGAGGTGCCCATCAGAGCGGCTGCCTTCAGCTGGAAGGGGAGATGGGAAAGCAAGAAGCAGGATGCTGTAAAACAGGGGCTGAGAAAGGTGCATCTTACATAGGTTTTAAAGGTACCGACTGCTGCCGGGGCAACTTTGTGTGTTTGTTTTAGCTTTCTGGCTTTTTTTTTTTTTGGCTTTTTTAGCAAAACTTCTAATATCCTCGTAGCCAATGACAGCAAGGTTTGCAAATCAAAACCAAATCTGAGCATAGCACTACACTTGAGTGAGCTGTGCTAATCTAAGACGAGCTTCTGTTTCCTGCTTAGAGCTTCTCCCCCGTGCTCTCATTTGGCGCATGTTACAGTACTGCATGCTGACAGACACCTTTGAAACACAAATCAGTTAAAGAAGTGTGTGTGGTGGCAACTGCTCCAACCTTAGTATTTCATGTGCTTATTGGCTACCTACTCGTGGTTAGGCAGTAGCTGTTTGGAGTCAGGTAGGCTACAGAGGAGTCCTGCGTTTGTGAATTAACATCCAGAACAGAGTGGTCTTGGGTCCTTTTTGTGTGTTCCTATGATCAGACAAAAAATGTAATCTGTTAATAAAAGTAGTCCCTGTAAGAAGTCATACAGTGCAAGCAGGGTGAGCAGAATATTTTAGGTAGCAAATATGTTGAACTGATACAATCCTGAGTAGTCCAGCTCTGTGGTTTGCATAATAGCAGCCCCTTAAAGACCCTGTGGTCTCGTCTTTCACCAGCAACTCAATGACTGACTTTCACTTTCCTTACGGTAAGAGAATCGATAGAGAAGAGAATTTTCCATTAGTTCTCTCTCTCTCTACATTCTTCCAGACAGTTTGGCCTCCACAAATTGTACAGCCTCCCTTTTCTCTGCGTGGGAGAGTACAGACTGCTGCTGAAGGCAAGGAGGAGAGATTAACGTTCATCTGTTCTCTCCTCCCTCTCTTTTCCATCCCGTGGGCATGGGAGACTTATGAATGTGCCGCTCCTTTGGGGAGCATTTCTACTCATTGCCCTGATGAGAAGACCACAGAGACACTGGTAAGGTTGTGCGAGTTTCACATTGCTGATTAAATAGGCACATGAAAAAGCCGACTGCAGTGGCTCCCTAGAAGAGGTCAGAGAGGAAGATGGAAGGACCGGCGTAAGCCTTAGGTCGCTCACTTGCTAAGAGATCTCCTCTTCCAGAGTCCATGCACGTTGAGGGCTTAATGCAAAGTCTGCCTCCTCACTTGGGTCTTTCATGAAAAGTGGTATGAGTTTATTTTGCAAGAGGTCTGTTTTGAGCAGAGATATTTACTACTTTGATTCTTACTCTGTGTTTTAATGTTACGTGTATAGCCTGGAAATCTGATGGGGAATATGGGGAAACAAATGTGTTTAAAAAAAAAAAAAAAAGTCTTTGCTGCTGTGGAAGCTAACGCTGATATTGTACATGCATGTACAATCATAGCAGTGGTTGATAACACTCAAATGCAGGATCAGGAGGTTTAGTTTCACTTTGCGGCATTGGCAGGGACAGGAAAGGTCTTGCAAACGTAAGTTTCTGAGTCACCCTGCCGCAAGGGGAGCTCTCAGCCAGCATTGCCCTTCGGTATCCATTTACCCTTCACAGGAGACAGGTGGGTGCACACCATGAGGGGGTGACGTATCTGCTCATGTCTCCTTCCTTCTGCATGAGCACCAGCCTCAGGCTGTCTGTGCAGAAACAGCATTCGCCTTGTTGTCCCCAGCATCTCCTGCTGCTACCAAATTAGAGGATCTCTCTCAATTATCAGCCAGGCATTCTTTCTCCCCACTGCCCCCCGTCCTAATGGGAAGTGGTAGCTAGTTAGGATTTACTAATTTAGGGCTGTGGAAGGTTTGTTCTCAATGAACTGCAATCAGGAGGTCTCGCTCCTCCTTCAATCAGTAGCCCCTGCAGGAAAGAGGGCAGTGGGCCTCTTCCCATCCTTTCCAGCATTAGCCACTGCCTCACGGGATGTGACAAGCCAAGTGCCACCGCCACAGTGGCCTGGAGGTGGTGGAGCAGCTGGTGTGGATCGTGATTGTGAGAATCGCAGAATCTGGGAAGTCTTACAAGCGCGCAACCAGCATCTTGCATGAGATGGTAGAAGAGCACAAGTGCAGTATTTTTGGAAAGATATGGTGAGGATTTTACCCGGGGTAGCATGCGTATTGCAGACAGTGGCAGGGAATTTCTATGGAGCTGCTCGTTGAACTTCTGGAAGGATATTGCTAACAGGCATCAAGTGTGGTGAGGTCAGTACAAGAGGAACAAAACCTCCCATTCAGATAAAAGCAGGGGAAAGGAAATACTGCCACGTGTGGGACTGGTTCAGGCTAAACTGGTCTGTGCAGTAGTTTCTGCAGCTCCTCAGAAACATACTATAGGGCTGAGCTTCCCAGCTCAGACAGGTCTACGTTCACGTTCCAGTCAGGCTTTGGGAAAGCAGGAACAGCACCATCTGTGCCCCACTTCATTTGAGAAAGAAAATTAAAAAAAATCTTGAATGCCAGCCATCTGCTGATACCGCATCCAAACTCTATCCCCGTATCTGGGGGCAGAGGAGGGAGATGGTTTCTGCGGGGAGAGGCACCGTTCAGAGTGGAAGAGCTGCCTGCACCTGGGGGTGCTGCTGGATCCAGAAACCACCAGAGGAGCATGTGCAGGACGGCTTGGCATCTCTGTCCAGCCACCTTCTGTAGTACCAAACCAGTCCTGCCCAGAGAGAGTGAATCTGAGTCTGGTCCTGCTGACAGAGTCCACAACGCTTTGTTTATGGATCATTAAGAGGAGATTTGAGCATTTCTGTGAAGTGGATGCAGAGTGATGGGGCGGCTAGGAGCCACTGTATTGATGGCTGAGGCAAAAAGATAATCATCCCTTTTTCCTTGTAGCCTGGTCATTGGGCGTAATGTTGTTTTGGAAACAGATTAGGTTGTGGTTTTCTACAAGTTGGCTATTAAAATAGGCCCACTATCTCGATGGGAACTAACACCAGCCCTCAGCCGGACGCAGGAAATGAGCAAACTCGTTTTTCTTTAATTCTTTTCGTCCCAGATCCTCCCCCAGCAAATGCCCGGTGAGTTTTGATTTGCTTATGAAGGTGCTTTTTCTGAAGTCAACGTGTCATTTTTCTATGTTGTATTTCTCTCTTCCTCTCTGTTATAGAAGTTGAGTGCTGCTTCTGTCCTGATAGCTCTGTGTGAATGTGAACACAAGTTAGGCAGTAGAGAGTTAAAAAAAAAACTCCATTAATTAAAATATTTACATTGGAAGCTGCAAAACATTTACTCTTTGAGTAAAACAAACTTCCCCATTGTTCTTGTATGATTGCTGCAGTTTCTCTGAAAATAGCCAGGAAGAGGTTGTGTTCTGAGGAATTTTACTGGGTTGGCAGGGGAATAGGAGGGTAGGGATACTCAAGTGGTCTCTTGGTCAGTGGCTCTCTTTTGTTCAAATCTTTCTGTCACATGGACAAAAGATCTCTTCTTCATAGAAAAAACAAAACAAAAAGAATCAAAAAAAACCACATAGTAGTGGAAGTATGTTGTCATATTATTCTGGTAATGCCAAAAAATAAATGATCATCAGTAGAAGATGAGAAAATGGTATTCACTGGATGAAAGGTTTATTTTTAGCACTTAAAGTGTACACTAATGTACACTTAAAAAAAGGGGAAAAAGAGAAGCCTCCCAGAGCAGACAGTTTGGACCCTGGCTCCCAGGCAGCCCTCCTGGCTGGGGACCCGTGTGCCACCGTCCCCGTTTTGCTGGCAGGGAAATGGCAGTGCGGTGCGGTGAAGGATGGCACCTTTCCGTGGTGCTGAGCACCTGTGGTTCCCGCTGGGGTCTGTTGGCATGGTGGCTGCTTGGTGTGCAAGGAAAACGAAGCAAGGGTGCAAATCAGGGACGTCAGACCACTAAAACACAATGTTTTCTTTGCATCTAGTTTTGTGCTTTAGGCACAGGGATACTCTTAGTAGCATCACTACAGGAAAAGTAGGCAAACATGAAAATTACTTGCTTCAAATCCTTCCATTCCTGCCATATCTCCCCCCAGATAACTGGATTGAAAAATTAAGGGTTGTTTGGTTTGGTTGTGGTTTGTTGGTTTTTTTTTTTTTTAAATAGTATTCTCTCATACAGTGTGCCATTTCACTCTTACACATTTTTGGCCTTTTCCAGCCTGGCACTGGACTAACAGGCTTCTAGGGCTTGTGGGCAGGATGCTGAAAAGGCTAAAAGGTTGTGTGGAGGGGTTGGTTTGTTTGGCTTTTTAGATCCTTGATTCACATTTCTCACTCTAGGCAGACTCTTATGCTTTTCAAAGTTGCTAGACGGGAGGTCTCTCTTCTGCCCTAGTGACTCATGGACTGGCTGGATTGCAGGTCATATCTCCTTTTCTTAATAGTGCCACGGAAAAGTGTTTGTTCAAGCCCGAGTCTATCACGACTGTAAATTTTATTGACAATTCCAAGGTTGCAGTTTTGTTGGTTAGGTGTGTGGGTACTCTTTTCCTCTGATCCCAGGTATGCCAGACTGCGTCATGTTTACCTATATTATAAAAACATCTTTGTTGCATTGAAAGGTTGGTTTGTAAAGGTGTTAAGAAATTAAATTTACTTGTTCAGGGTAGGCGTCATTTAAACTCGTGCATGAGAGCTTTGTTCCATCCATTTCTTGCATGCTTTACTGTATTTAAGAAGGGCAGCATGCTGACAGTTTCTTGGCCTGCAGATAAAAGGTGCTGCATACCCAGGTTTGATACACTGATGGAAAATTGTCTCTATGATGTGTAACAGCACTGTGATTATTTCTAGCCATTACCACTGGTCTCATTTTACAACCATTCACATTATGTAATTTGATGCTCATTTAATTTAATGAGAGGATGCTGCAGACTTATTTATGACTCGGCAGGGCAACCTGTACGCTTTGGGCACCTCTGTTATCCTTGCCGAAGGAGGAAGAGC
>NW_008825306.1:1060160-1086459 GCF_000699105.1 Pygoscelis adeliae
GAGCGTGTTTCTTACAGAACATGTTACAACATCTTTAATACCTTTATTATCCAGGTTTCCCAGATTACTGCGGACGGGAGGGCGACTTGCCTGGGGTGTAGATTATACTGGAATGGCAGCAGAAGTTTAACTTTTTTTTTTCCCTCCTTGAACTGCTTATTAGCCTTTTGTTGTAAGGTTATCAGGAGGTATTAATGGACTTTTCCTTTTGTTACAGATGGAATTTTATGACTTGCTGGATTCTGAATAGGACAAGGAGATGTGTCTGATAAGGTAAGAGAGAGGGTAAGATAAACATGTTCCTACACAAAACAGTCTCGCTCGTTTCTTGTTCGGGTTGAAGACAACCATTTCTTTCCCTGACAGAATCCTGCAGATAATTGAGATATTTATTTTTAAGTTACATCTGTCTCTGACCTTCTGAGCAGTGACCATCTCTGTTCTGTGCAGCTTCTGTCCCAGTCCTTTCTCCTGGTGAACTGATGTACAAAGTCCAGAAGACAAAAACGTATGCCTTTCCAGGCATGGGGGTTAGCAAGATAGGTCATACTTATCCTACTATTTTAGAGCTTTTTATGAAGTAGCAGGTGAGGTAGAAGAGTTTTTGTTCAGTTTTGAGATACTGCCCCTCCCCGCCCCCCCGACATTTGAAAGGTAAAAAGATCTTTGAGCTGGTTTAACTTCTACGCTTTAAAACTTGTTTTTCCTGTTGCAGTATTTTCGAATTTGGACTGTTTTTATTAGGACAGAGTGTATATGTGTAGAAAACCTCTAGGTTTGAGTTTGAAATGAATATTTGCTGTCACTAATGTGCTGAAGGAAGCTGTAGGTTTGCTGATTTTTGTTTTTATTTTTTTTTTAATAGCAGCGTTTTTAAAAGGCAGTGTTTAGATAGGTACTTTTTTTTCTTTTGGTTTCTAGTTCAGAGGCTTCCACTGTCAGAGAGGAGCAGATTTCTTTAAAGCTCTTAGGTGTTGAGACGACCATATTCAAACAACAAACAGCCAAACACAGTAGTAGTATTACATAGGGATTGTCAGTGTCTTTCAACTTACTTCAACTTTTCAACTTTCAACCACCCTGCGACTATCCAGTTCTATCACGTATGTGTTTCGTTTTGTCTCCTCTGTCTTCCTGAGCTCTGTGCCATTTACAGGCCTCAAAAATCCCTATTGTTCTTTTTGGCTGTTGGTTGGAAAATGTAGTGGAAACAGCTAAATGCATGATGTGTGAGGACCAGGACTAAATTACTTTTTCCTTGGATTCAGAGATTTAGCTCTTGTAGACACTCTTGAGTTTTTGATTTTGTTTTTTTTTCCATTTAAGTTTTTGTTTGCTAAGTAGAGTTACCCTTTGGAGGGTGGCTGCCCAAGCAAGAACCAAAAACTTTGAATGGCTCTTGGCACTGTGTGGAGTATGCAAAAATCAAAGGCTTCCTTGCTGCTTAGGTTTTTTTTGCAAGTGTTAGGCATTTTGTCCATTCAAACTACCCTCTTTCATGCCACTGTTGAATCGTGTTACGAATATTTTATTTAATGGCTTACTCCTTACCCGAACGTGGTCTTGTATGTGTATAGTTGGTAAAATACAGCTCTTCAGGTGAGAGGTCTTGCAGTCTGCAGTGCTATTACACAAAGCACCTCGCACGCATACCTCGCTTGTTATGTAAACGAGCTTCTTCACTTGCACATGTTCGAACCGGTCTACCTATGCTCCAAGAATGGGTAATTAAAATTGCTTTCAGGACTTCTTAGAGCGTGTTCAGCCCCAACTGTGCCAGCGCCCCTCTGTGCACGGGCGGTTCTGCTGCCGTCCCAGCCACTGGCATTGCTGCGGCTGGAGGCCGGGCAGTGCCCACCACGGCATCACCGCTGGCGTGCATATACTCTCATTGAAAAGCAGCATGGCCAGGATGGAATGGGTAGAAATGCAGGTTTTCGGGCTGGTTTGGTCTCGCGGATTCAGTCGACTGAGAAGTTTGTCTGGTGTCAGTGCAGTGCTGGGGACTTCCTTGGCATGCACATGGGACGGCAACTTAGTCGTACTTGCTCAGCTGCTAGTGTTTTCCTAAGATATTACTCCTCATGTATTATATGTATATTATATAGTATGTATATTATATAGTTTAATTTTAAGTACTGTTCTTTTCTGCAAAGTGGATATTGATGAACCTGTGTGCTGTAACATGGGCAGCTCTTGTGGCACAGCAGCTGGCTGCTGTTGTACCATCTTTCCTGGGGTGGGCGAGCTCTTCCCTTTCCTCATAAAACAACACCAAGGAGGGTCTCTCTCTAGCAAGTTCTGCAGCTGGAGGCCATGACGCTTTCTCTCGCCACAGCTTTATTGCCAGCCCCAGGCACGTACAAATCATGAGCCTGATCCCTAGCAGTCACAGGACTGGCTTTAAAATGAGATTCTTTCCACTGGCTCTTGTCTTTTGCCTTTAGAAGAAAACGTTCTGCCCTCGTTTTGTGTGATACCTTCTCAGGGTTGAAATTAATCCTGAGCTATGAATGTGTGTATCTCATTCTCCTTTCTCTGAGAGGGCTTCGTTTATCCCTTCCCCAGCAGCCTGGGCTGGGGAAGTGCCACTGTCCCTACTCCCTGTCCTCCTGCATTGCAAGAAGCGGCTGTCCTGGTCATGCTCCTTCTCAAGGCCACAGTTGTCAGGTGTCCCTTGTTCTTGCAACTATCCCTTACTACCATGGCATCAGTATTATTTTATTTATTTATGTATTTATTTTTAACCTTCTGCTCCCTTTCTGCGTTCCCTCTCCCCGTTTACACTTGAGTTTCCATCCTTCCAGACAGGCATCTGGATCCTGCCCCAAGCGTGCCCTCGGGTCCTGTCTGTGCCTCCTGTCCATGTTTTTCCCTTGGCTGCTTACAGTTTTCATGGATATTGCCCGACCCGTTCCCTGCTGTTTCTTCTTCTGCGGGAGTACTTCTGAAGCACTCACGTGTTTCTTGCTGCTGCAATTAAAGGAGTTGCTATATTTTAGTCCCATTTAAAGCAACGAGAGACAGTCCAGTCTGTGCAGGGAGTAATTTTGTTTTAACCCTAGCCATGGTGACTTCCTTGTAATGGCTGGCTTTTGGCATCCATCCTAGTGATTACGTGACGGGGTCGAATAAAAAAAATGAATAATAGACCTTTTAATATGCCTGAAGCCTAATGATGAAATTATGAGACTTGGCGAGCTTGCAGCAATGTTGATAGGTGCCGGACCTCTCGCCCAATATTTTCTTTTCCTTCCCCCGTACTTCCCTGTGCCTTTATCTTACTTCCTTCCAAGGAACCCAGGGCCCTTGTGAACTGCAAGTCAAGTTCCACATGATGTCTGCCCAATAGCTCGGATCATAAATATAAAATCATTCTGTGAGGCCTAATCTATTTTCAGAGGTACGTTTATGAGCTAAAAATTACTTTGATCACTGAAACGGCATTGTGTCATTTTTGGAATGAAATGACAAGGAAGTAACTGTTATCAGGCCTATTTTCACCCGCCGTTAGCTTAGACCTGACGAATTGCAACTCCAAGGTCACTTGCCTTAACAGTTCCAAATGAGGTTGCCAATTAATATTGATTATCTGAAAAGCAGTAGGCTGATGGATATTCTATTAATAATAGCTGTTAATGCACTTTATAATAGCAATCTGTTTTGCAAACATTTTCTGGTTGTTCTTTTTTAATGAGTCTTGACAGTGAAAACCCTTGTTTAACACATGCAGAGCTACGGTAACTGGTTGAAGTACTTGTGTTTTTTTGCATTTTGGGTGTGTTTTCGTTGTTTTTTTTACTGGGAGTAACACTTGATTTTGAGACCAAATTGAGACAAATTCAGAGAATGATTTCTGTCTAAACTGGTGCATTGTGGTTTCTTCTTGTGTTAGTGCACGTCAGTGCAAAACTCTTGCATCACTGCTAGATGAGTTTTAATAACTTCCTTTGACATTGCCTATGAATATTTTTGTCTCCACAGAAGCCATCTTAGAAAATCTTTCAAAGTAAGAAAGCTAATTTGAATAAAACCGTAACAGGTAATTTGAGTTCCTTTTCTTGTGCTGCTAAGCTGTTTTGTCACAATATGTGGAAAGTACCTGGAAAGCACAGGGAGAAAAATGGGAAATCTCTCATGCATAAGGAAAAGCCTCTAGTTAACAAAGTTGGGGGGGGGGGGGGGGGAGAAAATATCTGTGTAAATGTAGACATCAAGGTAAATGCTAATGCCTTTTCTTTTTCTTCCAGAAAATTTGAATATTTGCACAATCTGATGTTGCAAGTTGTAAACGCTTAACACTTTTAAAAGAATAAATTACTTCAGTGCCTGAATATGTAGGTAACTGTCAGAGTCAAAGGATCAAGTGAGTTGAAAGGAATGTCTGGAGAACTCGGTATAGGCAGATACCAGGTGGAATATAGAAAGCAGGGGAATACGTTCAACTAATATAACAGAGGCCTAGATGTAAGTTTATATATAAATTAAGACTAATCATGTTTCGAAAAATGCATTTCTGTAGTTCTGCTTTTAATGTAAAAGTGGAATACTCACTTCCCCCTCCCCATCTCTGTCACACTGGGTTTCCCAAGCTGTTTGTTTTAAGACCTGTGCTGCTTCTATAAAAATTGAGATGGAAAATTAACCTATTTAATACTTTTCAAACTACCCTTACAAAAAAGGCCACCTTTTGCTGTAGAATATCCTTGTTGTGAGTTGGCTGGTTCTGTAAGATGTAAGTAACTTTGCGCTCTTGACTAAGCAATTAAGAGAAACTGAAATCATTACTGTAAAATGCACATTAAAGCTATAGGACTAAGATGGAAAGAGCCATTTCAGCTTTTGCTTGAGAAGTGAACTGATCTGAAGTTCCCTTTGGAGTACGTAAAGCACAAACAGGATGGGGTGCAGGTTAGCATTGCAGTCTCCGGGATGCATGTTGCTCGTCTTTCACCCCACCCCACTCAGTGAGCTAATGCAGGGTATAAACCTGGCAAAACTACTAGCTCTGACTTCGCCTTAGGGTTATTTTTCTGACCCAAGTTCTCTGGGCTCCAACGGGCATGCAGGCACAAGGGGAGCGTCAGGGCAGACCCTGGGGGTTGCAGCTGCCCCTTTGGGGTGGGCGCCTGCCAGAGCAGGTCAGCAGGGTGACATGGGCATCACTGCTGCTGCTCACCACTGAGCCCACTACCCTGACTGGATGCAACCTTCTTTCTCCCTTCTCTGATGTTGGTGGTGTGACTGGAGCTCAGAGGCGTGGTGTGGGGAGCAGGTGACCCTCTACCTGGTGAGCGCGCAGGGTACCAACTCTGCGGCTGTGGGGCGGCCGCCAACTTCAGTGCTTGAAAATAGTGCTGGCAGCCAGGAACTTCTAACTGCAGCTCTGCTAATGACTAGTGTTGTGGTTTTGGGCAACTCCCTTGGTTGTCTTTGAGTCAGCTCCCCTGTCAGTAAAAAGGGGATGATACTCCTTCGTAACTTACTGTTGAAATGATTAATTATTGTGCTTCAGATGTCAAGGTCCTGCCATGTATTGTTACCATTGGCGTGGAGAGGCCTCTCGGCTTTTGTTAAGAAACCCTGGCTCCAAGAACACAACAGGTTGTGAGGACTGTTTTGTTTTGGTTTTTTTTTCCTGTTAACTTATGAAACAGATCAGACTGACTCTTGGTACCGAAGTGCTAACCACCACTACCGACCATTTGAATCTTGGCCCCCTCTCCTCCCCTTTTCCTTCCTCTCCCTTCTTGACTGTCCACTCTTCATATCAAATCTTTCCTAAATGAATTAAAGACAGGGTGCCAAACAGAGTTAAAATGGAAATTTTAGTTCAGGCTGAAGGTGAAATCCTAGCAGTGAGGCTAAGGGTTTGCTGCTGGTGTAGCGAGATAGAGAAATGTTCTGCTTTTTTCTTTGAAACCCATTCCATGTGGAGGCTGTGCAGTTTCCAGACGCTGACTTGGTTGCCAACCTGAGACGTGCTGTTTAAGGAGAAAGAAAAAAAAAAAAGTCTAAAAATAATGTTGGGGGGAGCCCCGTGAGTGAAAAGTTGCAAAATTCACATATGAGATTAAACTTAACTTAAAACCCCCGAGATATTTAAATTAAAGGAAAGTATTAGTTGAGGTACCCAGACAGAGCTCTGAGAACAGCAGAAGTTTGTTTAGAATCACAGAATCATAGAATCATTAAGGTTGGAAAAGACCTCTAAGATCATCAAGTCCAACCATCAACCCAACACCACCATGCCCACTAAACCGTGTCCTTAAGCGCCTCATCTACCCGTCTTTTAAATACTTCCAGGGATGGTGACTCAACCCCTTCCCTGGGCAGCCTGTTCCAATGTTTAGCCACTCTTTCAGTAAAGAAATTTTTCCTCACGTCCAATCTAAACCTCCCCTGGTGCAACTTGAGGCCGTTTCCTCTTGTACTATCGCTAGGATGTTTGCTGTTAATCTCCCACAAAAAATGTGCTCTCTTGGTTCATGATTGACCCCCAGCTGCAGGGGGTAACTTCCTGCTCCTCTTGAAAGAGCTGATGTGTTAAGGAGCTGAGGGCTTTCCCTAGTCCACCCATTTGGGTGGTGGGGTTGTATGCAGCAGGCAGCTGTCAGTGTTCCTGCTGGGTGGGTGCCTGTCTGCAGCCCAAGAAGGAAAGCCAACTGTGACTCTCGTTTACCCTCTGGGTGCCCTCTTGATGCTGAGCCAGTGCACCTTGAAATTACAGGGGCTACTCATGACTTGTGGACTTCATAAATTCCAAGGAATGGGCTTTAGTTTTAGAAAACATATTCTGTGAAATACATTGATAGACTTCAGTCCCCAGAACAAGCCTCTGGTATCTGTTCATCCTGTCTTACTAGTGCAGATGACGAACTCACACTTGGTAATTTCTACAGTGAGTCCATAACTTCTGTTGTTACTTTACAGAGATGCCCACCTCTGACTATAAATGGCAGGAGGAGACACGTCCCAGTTGTAAATTACAATAATTTCTCTCCGGAAGAATTTTAGGCAATTCTATTTTGTTCTATAGAAGTGCTTACGTGTTTTGTTCATGATTGTAGTAGTAGTATAGCAAACTTTTTTGTTTCTCTTTATCTATGGAAGGATGTAATATAGTGCATCGTCCAGGTGTTTTTGTTTAATACAAGTTGCTATGAGTTAAAAAGTGGAGAGAGGAGGGTCTGGATATCTTAAGCTTTGGTGCTCAGATCTGCCATGAGTGATTCTACTTGGAAATCGCTTCACGTTCCTCGTTTAGCCACACAAAAACTTGAGTCTCCAGCACCAATTAACATTAGCTAGAGCAGCAGTACGGTCGTTCGCAGTCTGTCCTGGAGCTCTGGGAAGAGCCTTGAATACCCCGAACTGAGGCTGTGGAGCACTTTGAAGACAAATGAACTTTGATTTTAATATTCTGATGATGTGTAGGGATCAGCCGGTGCTGCTGAAGAGATGTGCTCCAAGAGCCGTACTGGCTGGAGTTACCTAAACGCAGAGGTCTGTATTTCCAAATGATTAGCGTTGCTGCGAAGTGGGGAAGATGTAAACGCCAGAGGAATTGTACAGGGTTTTAGTCAGCTGGATAAGATAGAAAGTGGTTCTTGTGGATACTGCATTTTGCAAGCTTGCTGTTGATGGGTTTCCGAGCGTGCTACACATCATCTCAATCAACTGTAATTATGTACAGTCAGGCAGAGGAGATTAATTCTGAACTCTTCAAAACTTTTTCCTCTGCCCAGCAGCATCTTTTTGGGGACTAGTTTTGGCTAATGTATTCTTTATCTTCTGAGTTAATTTTGGTAGAGTCATTTAGCCATTTTGTGGGTAAGTCACTGATAACCATTATCCTCTTTGATAAGCCAAATATGCAGACTTTTTAAACTCTCAATGTAAGATGTATTTTCTGAATCTTTAGCTGTTCTTGTGGTATTTTCTTTTCTGAAGTGAATAAACCAGAAATGCATGTTGGCTTTGCTGTTACTGTTCTTAGATAATACTCTCCCTCCCTGCCTTGCCTTACACAAAATAATGTTCTTCTCCATCCAGAGGCTACGTTTCCTTGCTTAGCTGCAGATTCATGCAGGAAGTTTAGCGTCTAGATTGTGTCTGCTGTGACCCCCAGTCTTTTTTACAGGATTGTTGCCTTCTTGAATGCAATTCCCCAAGAGTAACTCTTATGGTTCTTTTTTTTTTAATTCGTAGGAGTTTGTAATTTTGTGTTATTGCTGTATTAAAACCAGCTGTTGTTCAGATAAACTGTACCTAGCAAAAGATACACTTTACCAGAAAGTAACCTGATTCGGTTTTTACTTACCGTTGCTCCAGGTTTCATGTTCTGTGCAGATGACAAGAAGTGATTTCGTAATTTCTTTCAGATCCCTGGTAACGGCAATGGACAGCATCCCATCAGGCCCCCCAAAATACCAAAGAAAAAATATGAGAGGAAGTGGGGTACATGGTGTCATTAGAGATAACACTTACAGGATTTTGAATCCCTAAATTGAACTTCTTGTACTTTTGTGTGAACATAATTACAGCTTTGAATTCTTTCTTTTAAATACCGCATGTATGTGGAGGAGTAGTTGTTTTGTTTTTGCTAAGTAGCATTTTTCTAGAGAATTGTGTTCATACCACCTGTGTTCTATTTTGAAGGTAAAATTTAATGTTGATACTACTTTTTGGTCTAGCTCTTGTATGAGATTAAGTACCAGACAGTTGCACATTTACCATAAACTAATAGTCAAAAGGTACAGTCTCGCAAAGACTTGGCTAAAACTAAATGAATAGCTTTCAATTTCCTGTGGGTGTTTTTTTTTTTTTTTCTGTGTGTGTGTGCAGTGCTTACCAATAAGGAACAGAGCAACTTTCCTCTTCTGAGGTAGCTATGTTGCCAACTTTTATACTGTTGAAGTAATTTTGTTAAACAGGAGGAAGAAAAAAGTTCGTAAATTGTCAAAAGGAATTTGTCTACAAAGTGTGCCAACAGGGTTGGGTCTGTTTTTCCTCCTCCATTTTATCAGGAGGAAAAAAAGCTTGTTGCTTTAGTACTTCATTAGCCTTTTGCTTTCAAATGCTGAGCCTTAACAGTATACTGCTTTCATGATTTATTATAACAGTTGCCTGTGAGCATAGTATTTGAACACACCTCTTAGAGATTAAAAAGGTCAAGACCTTTACTTCCGTAGGGATGTTGTACACAGCCTCATTTTATGCGTCTCACTCTGCTCATTTCTGAAGCGACTTGAGTAATCTGCTTAGGGCAGTGTGGGAAGCTTGTGGGGACTGGAGTAATGGTACCTTCCCAGGAAAGCCACCTTCTGATGGTCAGGGAGTACTCTACGTTTGGTCTGTCTGTCGTAGGCTCAGATGAATTTTACCTCTAATAAATACTGGTGGTGTCACCTTCGAAAACTTGAGTGTTATTCTAATGATCGCATGCTTTTTGTTATACAAAGGAAAAGTGTACACTCTCTGGCCCTTATCCTAGTCTGTGCTGTTAAAAACAGACAGGCAAAAGAGTAGACTCGGCTGTGTCCCACTTAAACTTCCTCTGGATTTCTTCAGTAGTCAGCTTGGAAGAACAAATTATCTCCTGTCCTTTTCCTCTCTGCTTTCTTCTGCTGGCTTGCAGCTTAAAATATCATCCCCTTTTGTAGCCTTAAGAGGGGGTGATGATGAAAAGTCTTCGCTAGAAGTGTTCTCTGAAGATGAACTAGTTACACTATCAATCCCACCAACAAAACTCAATTGAAGTAGAGCTTTTTGACACAATGCTAGGAGGATATCCAACAAGCTTTTACTGATTGAAAAACATGAAAAATGTGCTTGGGATGTACCTGTGCAGCTTGCTGTGTAACTTTTTCCTTTGATGATCTTTTGGATGGACCATGCTGCCTAGAAAACTTCCCGTTTCTACCAAGAGAGGCTGTTGGAGAGCCATAGAGGGGTGCCTGCATTATCTCTGTAGTAATTGACAAATGCATGCTCCATGTGTCACTTACTTGGAGAGACCAGCTGTTGTTCCTCAGTTCTGGTTTGAGGGTTAGAGTCAGATGAGGGTGTGTTCTTGTTTCTCCAGTTTCCAGACATGGTGCGAGGGAATGAAAGGGATGAGATGGCATGCTCTGAATACCCTAGTGAAGAGTGGAGTCTTGAGATGTTTTGTGGCTCTGACTACTTGAGACACAAAAGAGATGAAAACTATTGTTTAATTTAGATTTCAGCAGGTACTTAAGGGTCATCTGTAGGATAATCTGAAGTTCTGTCATTGATTTCTGGTGAGACCTGTTATTGTATGAGATTTGAGTAAAAGTAGCAATGGCCACTGTTCAACAAAACCATAGCTGGCAGTGGTTAATGACGACGTATTCTCTTGCATTATTAGAGTACTTTTATTAAAACAAGAAAGAGGGCTGTGTGTCCGGATGTCATGTTGATGGATCCTGGTGCAAGAATCAAAACAAGTAATGCTCTTTAAACACTAGTGAGTCACGTACAGTTAGGAGCTCCCATGCTGTCTGTCATGCAAGACAAGTTTGCATTTGCTTAACCTGCCTTCTTTTCATACATGATTTTGATTTTTCACTAGTGATTAAATTTGAAAATTATTTCCTTATGTTCTCAGATGTTGCCGTAATATTAAAGTGTTAATCCTTTTCTGTTTGCTCGTCCTCTTTCGTATATGTTTATGTTTACTTCTTATTAAAGAAATACACTTTTATGTAATTGTACAATATTATCTGAAGAATAGTTGAAGGGGGGGGGGAGAGAGACCAACCTTCTATGTTCTTTTTCTCTGGTTTAAAACAAATTGAGACTTACGTGATACTTTACTAGCAGTCTCTCACTTACCCAGGGAAATTACCTTTAAAGACCAGACCCTGAGAGTGTTCTTTTCATTTGGAAGGGGTTAACGTCAGCTTTTCATGTTCAGCTGGTGTGGCTGGTATCTGGGACGTAGAAACACAGCTATACAGGTTGCTGTTGGTGAGAATGTTGTTTGTATAAGTAGTTTCCATAGCAGGTGATGAACTTCCTTAATGATTTAATTACTTAATCTCAGGAAATCCTTGGGGAAAAAAGATGTCTGGGAAGTTCTGCCAGAGACTTACATAGGTGTGGTAATAGAGGAGGGAAGGGATGACTTCTGAAGTTACACGCAGGGCGGGAAGCGCTGGAACAAGCGTTGGCCAGAAATGCTGAAATACAGAATGAATTTGGGGAGGCGGGACATGAGTTCTTCTGGAGGTTAGCCCAACAGCAAGTCACTTTAGCCTGAGCATACCTCTGAGTTTCCACCTGTGTGAGATGAATTATAATATGTGCCTCAGAAGTACTGTGAAGGTGCTAAATTAATGCTTTCGGTGGAAGATCACAGGATGCTTTGAATAAAGCTTTACAAAGTGCACAGTGTTCTTACACGCAAACTATTTGGTATTAATAGTATCTCTTAAATGACAAAGAAACTGAAATGTGCCAGATTTGTGAAGCTGGAGAAATGTTTGCTTGTTATTTTGAAGGAGCTGGAAAGTGCAGATGGAGAAGGGAGGATTGAAATCTAGGTATGGAGGAAAAAATTCCATGGACTGTCGTCATGGATGTGGTCTTGAAATCCTTCATCTTGTTGCCTTGTGTCAGTAAATCAGCTTTGTAGGTGGCTGAGCATTTCTGAGCAGGGTGAGAGGGAAGGCAGTGTTCACCAATGCAGAGTAATGCATGGCAGAGGAAGCTGCTGCTTAAACTCTTTATTTGAAGAAAATGTGACAAACCAGGAACTGCTATAGTCCTTTCTTAAATAGGAAATACATGCAACCACAAAAGACAAGCGCAGAACTAAGTGACTGGCTGGAACCTATATTAGAAATCCGAAGTTACAAGAAACAGTCTCTCGGCCTACTTTGCCGTTTGGATCATACTTCAAAAGCTGATAAAAAGGCCAATATGCAAACCCGCCAGCAGAATAACAATTAGCGGCATTTTAAGCTGCGCATTGTCCTTTCAAGCGATGCCTTTATCTGCTCCGCTTGGTGTCACTGAGATGCAGGCGCTCTTCATAGTGGGTGGGGATCTTTGCTGTCCTGTCCGAACTGTCCCCAGCTTCAGGGTGTCTCTGTCTGCTTTGCCCAGGCTCCGCTTCTTCTCCACCACAGGCTTGATGGGGGCTTACAAAAATCACTTGGTTCGCTTGAAGCCGGCTCGCAGAGAATGGGAGAGATTCACGTCGTCTCAGATGGCTGGAGCTTCTTGCTGTGTTTCAGTTATTTTGGTTGGTAACAGTGAGGTGTGAACTTCCTGTGAGCAGGTGAGAAGTGAAAGCCCTGCCTCTCCCTTGCTTGGGATACTAGCACGCTCAGAAATGAGGAAACTGCTACCCTTTAACTTTGTGATGGAGGTCAAAACACAAAAACCCCCCCAAACCCCTCTTACTGAGAGAAGCGAGTCCTCAGCTTGGCTATTTAGGAACAGCTACGTGATGATCAGGGCGTTCTGATGGGCAAGTTGGCCGTCCGTTGTTAGTTCTGACCAATGAAACATTTTATTTTTAAATGAGCTCTGGTAGATATGTTCTTAGCTAATCAGTTAAATATCCTAGGGAAGGCTTTGTGGCTAGTAATTAATTCTGGTAATTAATTCTGCTGTTGAACTAGGGTTCAACAAATGGCTGCACTGGTTTTACTTAAGCAATGCTAACCTGAGGAGATGTGTTGAAACTTCTTTGACCTTTGTTAAAAAGTTAAAGCTCTATTAAACTTTAGCCAAGGAAAAGAACACCTTTAGGTCTACATTATGGTGTTTCCGTCCCCTAAATAAATCCATGTGGACAAAGCAGCACTGGGTAGTTGGGTCTGGTGTCTAGAACCCTGCTTTTCAAGGGAACCCTCTCATACAGGCTGTAACATCAACTGACATCCAGCAACGTTGCGACGATGGGTTCAGACTCTTCTACCCCTGCTCCTCTTTATGCATGCTCCTCTTCCAGCGTACCGTTGCAATGCTGGTGCCACTTGTCTAAAAGATAAAGTTCTCTTACTCTAGAAAAGCAAAAGTAGTACAACTAAATTCTTACTTTTGTCTATATTACTCCTATTTAGTAATGATAGGAATTCTCCTTTTTGAGCTAAAAGCACAAGAAGCACTATGTTTTGACAAGTTGTTCTGACTCAACTTCAACCATAGGGTTTTTTTTTTAATAGTCACTAAATGCTTTATTGTATATAAAAAACAAAACAAAAACATTTTTGTATTGGAAGAATGAGTATCTGATATGACAGCATAGAGCAAAAGTTTATTATGCGTATACAGTTGAAATCAGTTAACTTGTTTAAACTGTATTGTAGACACAGTGCTCCTGCATTTGAAAAAGTTTCATGACTCCATATAACCATATCAACATGTTTCCATAGTTAATTTCCAGCCTACAATTGTATTATCTTTTGTCTAATGGAACATCATCATATTAAGTAAACTAATAACCATAATGTTAATGTTGCTGATGCTTTATTAGATACTATATTAAAAAAAAAAAAACAACCCAACAAAACAACAAACCGCAATCCTGCATTCACTTAACCAGGGTATGTTTTAACTCATGAAGCATTTCTGTGAGGGGGAAGTGAAGGTTACATTTAAAAATACTGTATTCAGTGCTCAAAATGGACCAGTATACAACAGTATGCCATACTGTTGCTTGTGAGGACGTCAAATATACACCCAGTGCTCTTCAGCACTTTTCTGCAAAGAGGAACACATTTTGTACCAGGACTTCTGTCACATTTATGTATGCCTATGCGTATGAAGCAAATAGAGAAATAATGGCAGTGAGTATAAATGGGTGATGAGGCAATGTGATTGTTTGGAAAGGGAAGGGAAAAGTAACTACAAGCCTTTAGTTGGTAGAACTGTGATGATTTTATGTCAAGACCACTGATAATTATACTGAACGAAGTTATTTCTTCTTAAATTTGAAAATGCCACCAAAAATCAGGGGTATGGCAAATAATGACATGTCCTTTGTCACACGGGGGATTAATTTCCTTTTGGTATGGACTTATTTGAGTAGTATGAATGTTACAACAGACCAGTCCACCTGTTCACATTATGCAGAGGGAAGGGGTTGCTACATTCTGGAGAGCAGTTTACATTGGAAGGGAGCTAGAGTGATGGTAAAAAGCTGACAAAATACAGAGTCCTTGCAGCGCTACTAAAAGAATGGATGTGGTCTTCAGATGCAAAAGCCAAACATGTCCTGTAGGAGTATATAGTATTTTACCAGTGTATGATGGCACAGGATCATTACTGGAAATGTTCCTGTTTCTAAAGCAGGCACATCACAGTTCTTATGTGCCTGCTTTAGAAAAAAATGCTGTAAAAAGGAAGAAAAGGCTTCAGAGAGCTGAGAGATTGATTACAGTTGGAAAACCTGTTTTACTGTTAGTTTTTTTGTTGTTTTTTTTTTTTTTAATAAAAAGCCTATACCATGCTTACTTTAAGTGAAGTGGCTGGGTTGTATTTTGCAAATATCTATAGAGGAAAGAAAGTACAAAGCTCTTCAGTTTAGTAGGAGGAGGTGTAATGAGATTGAACAGCTGAAAGTTGAAACCAGATGAATCTGGGCTAGTTGTAACACAAATTATTAAATAGGATAAATTACTCAGTGAAACAACTCCCTTTGGATGTGATGGATTCTTGATCACTTGCTTGTGAGTTAGAACTACGTGTTTTTAGCAAGGGAGATTATTGCTGACGTATATATGTTCTGGACTTCAACAAGTAATGTATCTGCATGCAGGTCTGCGGCACACCTTGGGTGGAAGGTCGCAATGGTCGTTTCTGCTTTCTGGGCCTGTGGGAGGCGGATAGAGGCCACCTGATGCTGTGAAATGATGCACCAGCCAAGTCTGGTGTTTGTGCTCGTATTTATTCCCAGTACCATCTCTAGTAGGCTGGTGAGGTTTTCTGTTTTGTTGTTTCTTTTCTCTCTTTGACAAATCTGCTGGTTTTTGATTCATGACTCAAAAGGGAGAAAACAAGATTTAAGTCCTGCCCACCCATGCATGTAGAGAGGAGTACCTGTCGTTAGAGCCGGGAGAGTTCTGAGGGGCTTTTGTTTGGGGTATTTTCAGTAGCTGGGGGTTGGGGTTTTTGTTTGGGTTTTTTTAGGGAGATGAAAGGATTCAGACAAATGAAGTTTTGCATCCATGCAGGTATCCTGCTGGAGTAAAGAACAGTACAAGTAGAAGAGAGAGGAAAATGAACTTATGATAAAGGGTTTTATGCAATTTTTGCTTGATCTTTTGGGATATAGGTGAATTTGCACAGGTCATGGAAAATGAAAAGCTAATGCACTAGGAACCGTCCACTATTAGGTAGGTTTTCCAGATTCATTCCATATCAGTAGCAACTGGACTTTTTTTTTTTTCTCTGGTGACTGTTTACCCATCTAAAATAAAATTTGTGTTAATCTAATTTCAAATAGAGGCATGTTTCCATCACCGTGTCAAACTTCTGGCACACTTTTTGCAATAAGCATTGCCCTGTGTTTCCACAGAGAGGCGGAGGTCACACTAGTTGGGTTTCTTGCCTGCCTCTGGATTTGCCTCTTTGGGTCGGAGCAGAGGACACAAGGTAGAGCTGTTCAACACTGCTGCACCTGGGCAGTGGATCCAAGCTGGCAATTCAATATTATTTACAGGGGTGAAAATGAAATTCATATGTGCAATTTAATGTCTTAAAAACAAATTAATTCCACTTCTTGTCCCCACAGTGGCAATGCTTGTGTAGAAGTCTCTATCTAAATTGTGTTGGTGGGGAGACCTTTGTGGAGGATGAAGTGTAGTTGTGTTTTAATGAAAATTCAGTGTACTTGTAGCATTTGCGACGTTATGGCAGGGCTCTGTTTCACTGAGTATGGGGAGCTCCGTGAGGATGGCGGAGAAAATGCCACTGCCTTCACTTCTGACACGTATTGAGCGGGAATTATTTATGGTACTTCCTTGCAAATGGAGTGTTCTGTAGTATATTTGTAAATAATGAATTCTTTATGACAGGACATCTGTGTCTGTGGATCCTGTGTCACAGAACTGGTTTTCTAAATACACTTTATGATAAGATATCTATCCCTTTTCCCAGGCTGCCCTGCAACAAAGTACTTTTGTATTCCTGCTATATCTGTTACCGTTTTGACTCTGACTCGTAAATGATACATAGATAGATACATATGTAAAAGTTTTGTGCTGTTTGTTGTGAGTTGATACACTGTTAAGTTCATTGTATAATAAGTGATAGGTGTCTTTATATGTAAGCATTCTGATTTTTTCACTGTGTAAAAATCAGGTTAGGGGAAGACTTATGTGCCATATAAAATAAGTTTGCTTCTTCTAACTTTCCTGAAGAGTACATATTTTTGTAAGACAGTACTTTTTTTTTTTAATTAATAAGAACTAGTTGCTGGTTATGCCACTGGTTTGTGGAGGTCATGAAAACGCTAAGTGCAGTGTGTAATTCAGAATGGTCATACCAGAAGTGGGGGATGATTGCCTGTTTGGCCCAGTACATGACTTTGGGGCTAACCTCTTCCCTTGCTTGTCTGTGCAGTTTGAGTAGAATTCACTTGAAGGCTTGACTTGCGTAGGACCCTCCTACAGTTCATTCCCTAACAGGGCACTAGCAAAACTTCTCCGGCTCTTTAGGATAGTCAGTGGCAACACTGAGTGTAAACTGTACCTTCTTCAAAATGTTAATACCACTTTTTAAGCATCCTGCCTAGTTATTTCTTGCCACGGGGTTGTGGAAGAGGCTGCTTTACCTGCTCCTGCCTGCTATCTCCCGCATGAGCATGGGGGGTGTTTCTGTGGAGCAGGAGAAGTTGCCACCTTGGGAGACCGCAGCTTCATGGCCCGCCAGTGGGTGGCTGAAGGGGCCACCCTTGCCTGTGCTGACTGACCCACTTGTGCGGCTGTCCGCTGAACCAAGTCACTGAAAGGATCCAAGCTGGAAAAATAATTTTACGGGAGGAAAAGGCTAGTTTGTCACCAAGCCCATTTCAGTGTCTCTTTTTCTGCGCGGTCCGTGGCTGGATTCTGCTTGATCGGCGAGGGGGCAGCTGGCTGGGTCAAGGCTGGGAGCTCTGTGGGGCAGATCAGCACCAGAGCCCTGTCAAGGTGGGAGGCTGGCTGGCCTGATTGCTAGTCAGCGTGGTCCGGAGGCATGTTTGGAGCGACTGTGGAGGGAGCAGCATCGTTACTATCTTGGCCACGTTTGCTGAGCCGGTGTAATACGTTGGTTATGGTGTCACATGGATGAGAAATGTGCTGAGAGAGAAAAATGCTTTAGTTCTGGTACGCTAAAAAACCCCCAAACAATGCTGTATTTTCCTTTGGCAAAGAGTATGGAGGAGTCTTCCATTAAATCACCTCCTGCATACCCTCCCTCGTTGGTGTGTGGTGCCCAGGCAGCAGTGTGCCAGTCTGGTGCCCTGCTGTCCTCCCCTCTCCCACCCATCACTTCTCTTCCTTTTTTCCCCTCTGTAATTACTCCCAGGAACTTAGTACCAGTTACCAGTTGTCAGTCACTCAGTTTTGCAGCTAATGTACTACTAAGCCTTTTTAATTCCTTCAAAAAGAGAAAGAAGTTCATTCTGGATGCCCGCCTGCCCCTGCGCGGCTGCTGCAGTTGCCTAGCAGCCAGCGGGAGGCACCGGGAGGAGCGGCTCGCCCCTCCTTGAATCATCTGCTGAGAGAAACGAGAAGACAGTTATTACTGGTTACACTCGTTAACATCTTTTTTTCTCTGTCTCTCCCGCATGCACACACACGCACACACAGAGTCTTACCTGCTTCTGCTCAGCAGTTTCTCACGAGCTGTGAAATGGAGTCTCCTGCATTCAAGTAACCCTTGCTGCTCACAGGCTTACGCGAAATAATGCAGTAACTGTCGCGAACGACTGCGAGGTCTCAGTCTGCACCATCACAAATGTACTGCATAGATGTTTTACCATCTCTTGAAAGAGTGGGGTTGGTTAGACGCTTCAGCTGACAAGATCGTGGTTTTGCACGTTGGCCTCTTACTTAAGTTTCCCATTTTTAGTTGCAGGGTGCTCAGCGCTTCTCACTGCTTTTCCTCACAGGCTCTGATGGAGTAGCTCTGCTCAATCTTGTGGTAGCTGGAGATGTCTCCAGCTTCCAGCCAGAAGTTGTGGCCTCTTCTGCTACCAGGACTGGTAGAAAAGTAGACGTGCCCTGCCGTGGTTGAGATCTCGGGTGGAGGGTGGGCTGTGTCCAGGGGAGGCTGAGGTGTGTTGGGTTGCTCTGAGGCTGCCCTGGGGAACGAAAACACCCTGAAAACACAGTGCGTGGCTGAGGGGTGATGGTGTCTGTTAAACCGCCAGAGCAGCTTTGGTGCAAGTGAGGGATGGAGGTGCGGGTCTCCAAAAGAGGATGGGTACCAAGATGTCATTTGTAGAACTTCAGCTTTGTTCCAGAGAGTTTTCTGTAAATTTGAGCTGGAGAAGAAAGGATGAAGAATGCCTCTAACTCCTGGTGTATCCAATTAACTAGCTCACTGCTTATCTTGCCATGGTTGTAAGTGCCAGTGTAATGTACTGCTTTGGAGCAGGGACTGTCCTCCAAGTGATACAGCTGTGAAGTGTCCGGTGCAGCGGGATCCTTCCTTCCATCCTTCTCCTGTAAGGATGTTTATTTCTGACAGGCGCCTCTGACTTCAGTGGAAGTCAATGATGCAAACAGAGAAGCTGCAGTCAAACATCAGCCGGTTTCATGTGTCATTATACTTTTCATTTTAAGGCAGATTCCTAGACAGCCACGAACCTAGAGTTGGAGGAATGAGCACATGATTTATATGAAGAAATATAGCGGGTAGTGCTTGGATTTTCTTTTTAAAAGGCTAATTGTGTTAATTTGCTTGAGACACAATTATCTCAATGGGATTGATTTGTTTAATTAACTCGGGATGCCTGCAGGTTAAACAGTGAGTATAAATAGAAGGACAGTGGAGAATGTAATCACAATGTTTGTATTGCAGAAGGATTGACTCATATGTAAATGAAGTGCTGCAAGCCTGCCAGGCTAACCTAGTTCTGGGGTGGTTTCTAGATGCAAAAATCTCTCATGCTGTCATGCATAACATGGGGCCCGTACACTCAGGAATAAGTTGGTGAAGAGTGTACACTGTAGTACTAATGGCAAAAATACTTTGCTCCTGTTGTAAATACCTTGTGTAAGAGCACTTTTGTGAGCGCTGCATAGGGATGGTGTCTGGAGGAGGCGGTTTGTGCCGGACCACTATGATGGCACTGCCCTGATGCAACCCAGCAGCTTCTTCACTGTTGACCCTCTCATGAGAAATCAGTGCAGTTTCTTGTTCCCAACGTTGCAAAGACCACTTCTGAACAGAGAGCGCAACTGCCCTGTATCTACCATCCTTAGTCTGAGGATTCGTAACAGCTTTATATGTTCCCTTGTTCCCTGCTTCCTCTGCCTTACTGCGTGGACGTACCACTCTGCACTTCTGCAGAGGATTAGGTATCTTAATGGACCAGTTCTGCAACCTGTGTGTGTGTGTCTGTTGCCTACTGTTTGCGAGGGCAATGCCTGATACTTGAACGTGTCCTTTCTCCTGAGGTGGACAGTTACGTTGATGTCCCAAAAGGGAAATTCTGAGCCTTTTCTGTTAGTGTTTCGTCCTGTACCTTGAAAATCCTACATCCTGCAAATACAGAGAGGACAGGCAGGTGTTTCTGATCTTCCCCTACCTAAAGTAACTTACTCATTGTTGTGAGCTATGTAAAACTGTAGTCTTTCTCTGAATCTTTCCGAGGTCTTTGTCATAGCTTGTGGCAAAATATTGTGCAAACTGAGCACTGAATAAAAATAAAATAAGAAAGGAACAACAGAGCACCACCACAGAACCAAACCAACTAAACAAACACACATTTCCTTTTAGCAGCTTTCAGTGTATTGCTGTTTTAAAGGTGCCCTTGCTTCTGCATGAGGAGGGTGTATAGGAACACTGCAGTCTTTCACAATTCTTTTTTTTTTTTTTAATATCCTTGATAATTTATCCATCTCCCGTTAGTGTGGTTGCTTCAAACTTCTCCGTCTCTTTCCGTACAGAAATCTGTCTTTGTCCCGAATTATTCTTGTCCTCATTTTCTGAACCTTTTACTACATCTGCTATCTCAAGAAGAGATAAGATGATAAGAGCTGAACACCGCACTCTGATGGAGAACACGCTTCTGATTTATGCTGTGGCACAACAGTGTTGTCAGTCTTATCCTTTAGATAATCACGTGAATGCTTTCGTCTTTAAAATGGGAAGAAAAAAAAAATTCTGAGTTGTATCTTTGCATATCTAGCTCTGTTTTTCATTTATTTGCTGAAGACTTGATTCAAATATTGAGTTACTCCAGAACTGTTAAACCCAACAATGAGTTTTGAGTGCTTCGCATTTTTCATTTAAATGCACTTTGCTTTTTATTGATCTGCAGTGGATTTAATTTGCCCCTTGGCCTGGCCTTGCATGGTTCATCTGGAATTCTTTCCAGTCTTCTCTGGTTTTGACCAACTGTAAATAATTTTGTCATCTGTGGATTTTAGCTGTTCAGGTTTTTGGGGGGAGGGGAGAGGAGGTGTTGCCTTCACATCTTTCCAGTTCATTCAAGAATACATGAAACACTGCTATCCTCGGTGTAGAGCTGAGGGCGTCTCTCCATTGATCTTTTTTTTGCCTTATTGAAAGCTGTTTCTTTTGTTCTTGCGTATTTTCTGTGTCTCTGCTGCTTTCTAATCTGCATAAATGCTTTCCCTAATAAACCTCAATTTTCTTAGTAGCATAAAAGGATTTTGTGAAATATTGCTTGCAAGTCCAATTCCCAGCCTTTTTAAATCCATACTTATGTTTACAAGCCAAAAATACTGATGAACAGCAAAGAGAAAAGTATGGAAGTGTGTATCTGTTGGACAAGCTAACCTTGGAAAATTGTATCCTGTCGAAAATACTTGAACTACGTGCCTCAAGTCTATAGCTCTTCCACCTTCAGGACACTGTTGCTCCAGCCTTTGTTTGCATTGCTCGTTGTTACATCCTAATCCTTTGTTTAGGATCAGTATCTGTGTTGGAACGCAGAGAACTGTTTTTTCAAACTGTTACTGGTGACAGTAGTTGTCCTGCCTTATTATTTGTCTACCTGAAGGAGGTGGTTTGAGTTTATTGAGGGGGTTTTGGTTCTCGTAGCAGGTCACTCAGCTTTTCTGCCCCTGCCTTCTGCTGAGAAGGTTCCCCTTCCATACATGTCACTTGAAGCCGAGACATCTACATATGTTTTAGACCGCTCATGAAAATATTGGAGCCTAGAAGAAATGTCATACTTCTTCCATCTTGCTGTTAGCCCACTAAATGCTGTTACTCTGTTGTCAAGACAGAGACTTCAGCCCTTCTGGTGGGGTTTTGCTCTAGCTTGTGAATGTATGTTTCTCTCCTGCCTGTAAAGTGGGGTTTACCAGGCCTTTGACTAGAACTAAGTTTACTGAGTAATGCCAGTTTATCTTTTTCAAGTAAATACTACAAAGGCGAATGGTAGGGAGCCTTTGTAACTCGCATCAGTGATCTCCCAACATCTGCGGTTGTTAGGAGGGGTTTGATTCCCCTTCGTAGCATCCCGTTCTGTTTGGGCTAGTGTAAGATGGCAATATCTGAGGATGACTTGAGCTCTGTGGAAGGAAACATTACAAAGAAAGAAACTTTCTTAAAGTTTCTTTGAAGCTCAGGAGTTAAGTAATAGCAACTTTTCTTCCCAAGACACAATTTCTGACCCAGTTATGTAGAGGGCTTCATTGATGTAAACCAATTTTGGTTCTGCCTTAAAACCACTGTGGGAAAAGGTCTTTGTACAAGGTTTGTTCTTTGTTTGTTTTTTTTTAATCTGTTACAGTATTGAAGTATTAAATAACTTAATACTGCAAGAGCTTATTCTTTCCAGTCCATAGCTTTCCCTGAGAAAAAGTGAATGCGCCTCCTCAGAGGCACTTTGAAGATGATGCTACACAGACACACAGGGATGTATGCACATGTGTGCGCATACACCCAAACAGCACTGAGTTCAACTTTGAAAGCCTGGGGTGGTGAGGGGGTTAGGATGTGGAGGAGAGAGACCACGCTGGTCTGTTTGGAGACTAACACTGTGTATTTAACTTCAGAAATCATGAAGTACTATGCTTTTGTGGTGTACTTATGTGTTCAAAAGCATGCTCAGACACATTAAAAAGATATTTTCCAGTGCATATTATTTCTAAATTACAAATCCCTCACACAGGAAAGACACAGCATGCTTTTCTACAAAATTACAAGAAAGTTTTCTCCAAACTCCACAGAATGGTTAACTAGAGCAGTTCTGGGCATTTTATTCCTGTATGTTGTCTTGAATCAGGAAAACATAATTGCTGCAACTGGTGCATTTAATGGCCTCACAGATTTCTTAAAGGTACGTTCAGAAATTTGTACAGTAGATTATAGTAGGTTAGCATAGGCCAGGTAAGGAAAACTGATTATGAAAGACACATTAGGCGCTTCAGAGGAAGTTAAATTAAAGTGGAAATCATTATTTCTCTTGGAGTGGACCCTTACAGGAGTGCAAACTGAGTAATGCAGCTGGATTGAGAAGCAGGTTGCATGTGCTGCAGGGACTGCTTGGCATGAGGCAGTACCGGTGTGACAAATAGTCCATCTCCAGGTCCCTTTGCGAAGGAGTACGTTGATTGAAATTCTGGGTTTATTTTTAAAAAGTCCTCCAGGATGGTGATGTGAAACTGTCAAGAACCATCAGGAATGTGAACGAAAAACTAGAAAAGACATCAGGTAGAGAAAGACTGTCAGAGAACAAGGATGGTCTGGAAAAGGTTCAAGCGAAATGCTTTTGGTTTTCAATGTAACAAAGGCTATATGTTGCTGCTCTTGAAGTAAGCCATGCAAAGCCCCAACTGTCTCTACTGCAGAAATGCCTTTGTTCCTCAGTGGTATTTTAGAAAGCCACATCTTCAAGTAAAATTGAGTTTGACTTGCTTTTGTCTTTATACTGTTGACACCTGCTTATCGGAGCCTCCATGACAAGCATGTGTATCTAAGATGCCACCAAGGGATGGTATCCTTGAAAGGCATTTTCCATGTGGTCCTAAAAATAATACATTCTGAAATGGAAAATGTGTTTCTCCATATTCTTTTATAAGACTTAAATCTTTTTTTTTCCCCCTGTTGCCCTCACTGAAGTACAGAAAATAGGTTGATTGAAAGGCTGACTATCAAATTAAATTTGTGTATGTTTTAAATAACTTTTCACGTTGAATCTCTTGAGACTTTTATCCCTGTATCTGCAGAAATGTCAGTGAAACTTATCTTAGTCCAAGATTTTACCAGGGCAAAATCTCAAAAATGTATGCATTCATTCCCTTCACCCTCTTTTTTTCCAGTTTTATGCCAAGTTGCGCCTCTTCTCCCTTCCCTTGGGTCCTTTTTCCTAGTGCTACTTGCCCAGATGAGTTTAGGCTTGGGATACAGAGGCACATCTGCTTCCGTTAGCCAGCTGTTACACTCCTCTGTGTGTGTATATGGATTTTTGTTTGCCACAGACCAACTTGTTTATCATGGCTGGTTTGTAGAGACTGGAGGAGCTTCTTAGCACTACATAATATTCTGTGCAAGGGGAGGTGGTTACAGTTAGGAATAACTAGTTCATAAAGTAGGACGAAGCTGTTTTTACAGGAAAACTTGCTCTATTTTGCATCTGTTTCTTTTGAGTGATGAGTGGGAAAAAAAAAATCATTATTTTTGCTCTTAATTCTGTGAATTCCTGTAATGTTCAGACAAAACGTGAATAGAATTTACAAGATTATTGCAAGATTATGCAATGGTCCCATATCTGTGAGCAGTTCAGGGAAAAAAAAGTCACTGTTACTTGTACTGTCACTTAAATATGATACGAGAGAGACACTTCCCTCCCCTGCTTCCTGCCTCCTTTTATGTTCTTTGCAATGTGAATATACTAACATCTATTTGAAAGTTATTTTTGTCACCTAGGCCTTCTCCTTCACATCTACCTCAGAAGCAATGCGTGCATCTCGGCGGCATGTGTTTGTTTAATCTAAGGAAGAGCAAAACTCGTTCAGATGACTGCAAAAGCAGGAACAATTGTTAGGCTGAGAAGATGATGGCATGCATTTGTTTATCTCACCTTTAAGGTGTTTTGTAATCACTTTTTCCCACATCCAAAAGATAATTTCCTAGGAGATAATAATTAATTGATGCAAATACTGTGTGAATTATATTTGCATCAGTCACCTTGTGCTACAGCAAAGGAAGAGAAAGAAAATAGATAGTGGTCCTTTTTCTGCAGTGTGTTGAGGGCCCTTGACTTGCCCTGAGGCAAATAAACAAAATGGGTAGATACAATAGAGTAGAAATTCTTTTTTTTTTTTTCTTTTTTTTTTTCCCCCTTCCCTCCCATAGCTCCTCACCACTTCTGGCTTTGCATAGATGTGATGGAACTGTTGTTTTTGAGTGTTAAATAATATACATACTTATGTAAGAACAAGCTCTATCCCTTTTTTGTGGGAGTGGTACTGTGTGTTAGGATTTTTTTTTTCAGGCACACGACAGCAGCTTTAAGGGCTGCTGAGATTCTCGCAAAATTTCTTCCTTACGGTGCCGTCCAGTGGAAAAGGCCCGCTGCTCGGTGGCTTGCATGTGGTGCGGGAGGTGCAGCTCGGGCATTTGCTACATGCCGTTCGGCTTTTGCTACCACGGTGGCCTAATAGGACATGCGGCACTTTGGTACGTTCAGTGGTTGTTCTAATTTAGGTGGTTTGGTGTGGGTGGGCAGCTCTGTGTGTTTGGGGAGTTTTCAGCTGGGTGGGTGGGTTTGGTGTGTTTTAGTGTTAAATACAATTCCAGAGGTGGCTCTCTCGTGGTTCTCCAGCATAACAGCAGGGAAGTATTGGATCTTTGATGTTTGCCTTGCAGAAAGTTTTCCCTCCTCTGTGTTTTGTACCATTGCACCTGCTGCATCGCAGCCTGCTTTCTTGTAGCCTTGTCTTCGTCAGCGATGCGTTGTAGCCTGTCCACAAACCAAATGATGCCTGGTTCCTAAAAAGCTGATACTGGTTAGTTACAAAAAAGGTTTAACTGGACTTACTGCTGTTGCAGTTCATATCATAAACTGCAAAAGACAGCAGTATCAATAACGGGATGTTCTGAGTTGTCCTCAGTTTAGGATTCTGACCAGATCAGCTAATTTCATTAGGCTCCTGACTTCATTAGGCCCTTCTGCAATCAAGTGGAGACAGAGGGTCTTTTCTTTAGGGCAGCTCAACAGGAACTGAATTTCAGTGCTCTGGGTCACCTTCTTTTCTGGAAATTTTCTTTTTTCTTCTTTTTTTTCTCCTTTTTTTTTTATTGGCTGTATAGGAAACCTGGAGAGATGAGCCAACCAAGTTGGCGGTGGTATCAGTTGCACAGTTGTACCCATAGTTGTCAAGTAGGACATCTTTGGAGGGCGATAATGAAGGCATTGGTCTGGAGTCCTGTTTAAATAGTTTGCCCAATGCAAAATACTTTTTATAGCCTTGAAGGAATGCTTACATCTTAAAGAAATATCTATACCTGCATTTCTTGCTTTTCTAAATGCAGTAGGCCTTTGTGAATTGATAGAGATCCAAGATCAGCTCCTGAATCTCCTCACTGTTAAGAGCAAAACACAAATTGAAACTACCCGTAGTCAAATGGGTTGCAGAAAGTAACACGCATCACTTACTCCTTTCAGTAAAGTGCTCGCTGGCATATGAGCATCTGTATACAGACAGATCCCTCCTGTGCCGCTAACAGCTGTTGATAGGCATTTTCTATGATACTAGAAACTGCTTCAAAACATTCTGCCAAGCGGGAGCCCAAAATGTTCTTGTAGGTATTTCTTTCCTAAGTGAACTGACAAGCCAGAGAGGAGAAGAGCATTTGAGAGAGCATGCGAGTGTTTGACGCAACTTTGTGAATTTGAAAAGATGGAAAATTTTGTATCTGGCACAATTTGGAAAAGTGCTGTTAAACCAGACAAAATTTATTTTGTTTCCATTTTAAAAATGAAATGAAAAATTGCTGTAGGAGTTTTTCCCCTTTGATGTTACATTTTTGAGTAAAAGCGTAACAACTTGGACGGGGCTAGTAGCTGGCTGGTGGAAGCTTAGTCTGTACGAGGCCATCCTCGGAGGGAAAGGTTGGGGGAAATAATGGG
>NW_008825306.1:1086563-1097118 GCF_000699105.1 Pygoscelis adeliae
GCGAGTCTGTGTGACCCCTTTGCTGAACAAGCAGGTCTGCTGTTTATTACTGGAGTTCGTCATTTATGGTCGTAAACTATAAACTGAGGGGGAGGAGGATGTGGGTGGTGTAACTCCAGCCTGTGCTGTTGTCATCTGAGGAGCGTATGGCGCCGTCTGTGGGGGGCTGCGCCTTAACTCTGTCACCAAACTGAATTTGGTGGCAAATTTGTGGGGTTTGCTGCTCGAACACGCAAGGCCGGTCCTTGGTGAACCTGCCCTGGTTTCAGGGAGATGTTTCAGCCATCGCTGGGAGACCTTAATTGCACGCCGCCTGCTTGGGTACACTAGTTTCTCCCACACATGCATTTTTCCACTTGCCTTCTTCACTCCTCCCGTTCACCTCCCGTATGCTGCTGTAGCTGCAAGTAGTGCAAAGGGGGCTGCCTGTGCAGACCCCAGCGTTGCCTCTTAGGGCTCTTCTTCACTCTGTCCGAAAGAAGTAAACGTGGACTTGCTGAGTGGAAAAGACAGATTTCTCTCTCTAGTGGTCACTTCTTGGTTTTGAGGGTGGAGAGAATGGGTTTAACTTTATATTTTGATGGAATGTGTATTTAAATTACTATTAAAATGATATCTTTGGGAAAGTGTTCATATATTTATGGAAAAAAGAGCTATTTTGGATAGCTCTTTGAGGTAAATGTACTTGTCAAAGAATTTGAATCATGTGGTCTTTCTGAATGCATTTGACGTGATTGTTATTCACTTGTACCATTTGTTTCCTGTCTCATTATATAAGTTAGCAAACCACTCTAGGGTTACCTTTACTTTTATTTGCATTAGGAATTGCACCATGAAAAATGTTCTTGTTGGGTTGCCTGCTGCTGAGCCAAGAGCTGTAAATAAAGTGGTTTCTAATTGAAATACAGGAGAACCACAGAACCGTTATAATTAATGTACTCTCTGGTTTTTCTCTTTCTCTCTCTCTCTCTCTCTCTCTCTCTCTTTTTTTTTTTTAAATATTACCACAGATCTTTTTTTATAAAGTGACCCAAGTTTCTCTTCCTCCTAGTTATGCTTAACTTGAAATAGTCAATTCTTGCTGAACCAAGTGCTCCAGGCCTCTGTTTGACATTTATAGCCTCCTGCAGGTGTACCTACCTCTGATGCTGTTGGTGTTTCTGTATGCTTTTCTGGGTAGGTGAACGGTGCTAGGAAGAATACCTGAGGCTGCTTTTGTGCCCCCCCCCCCCCCCCCCCCCCTCCCCTTTTTTTTTTTTTTTAAAGCTAATTACGGAGAAGAACGCTTTTAGATAGGAGTAAGGAAAAGGTATTTTGTGGGAAAGCATCCATGTGAGCATCTCGTGATCTGCAGGCAGATGTTACTGAGAAGTGGTTTGCTGTTTTTGACTGGGAGGGTGGGCACATTTTGCCACTCGTGTTTTAATGGAATACTCCATCTGCTGTCTAGCCAAATCTCTTTCTGAACATGAAAGTTTTGTGCCAAATGTAACATCAAATCAAGAGAAAAGAGGTGGGGTGTTTTCTTCAGTACGCCATAAATGTTAAAACCCAATGTGTCTGAGAGGGTGGGTAAATCCAGATCTTTTTGTGTCTCTGGTTCTTTGCTTATTTTAAAACAGCAAATATGTGTAATTCCAGCTGGTTGTTAATTTGGAAACACATAGGCAAGTATTCTTTTTGTCTGTAAACGGCTGTTTTGTTGGGTTTTTAGTTAACTAGTTTGATATTATCTGCTTTATTCATGGAGTTCTCATCACAGACTATCTAATGTGTTGGATTCCTGCCTCTTATGATGAACGTTATTTTTACCCTTTTTGCAAAGGCTGGTGCTATGCCACTAAATAGATTTTTTTTTTTTTTTTTCCCCTCTCCCAATGTTAAGGAGATGCAGAAAGTATGTCATCCATTCTTAAGATTCAGAATTCATAATACTCATGTGTTTCACTCTAATCATCTGCAGTTATAATTTTTAATTTTCTGATTCTGTTTATTGACATAGTACTTTTTTGTTCATATATGACAGTCATGAATCATTCGGCAAGTTATTTGATTCACATGGATGATTTTTCTTTTTTTTTTTTTTTAAAGCACCCAGGGGGGGAGGAGAACAACTCTTTTCTTACTACTTCGCCAGATTTAGGGGTAGGAGCTATGAGGATCTTTCCTTCCCCCTGCTTATTAGAAACAAAGCAGATGCTAACAGCCCTGTGAGTCCAGAACTGGCCATCTATGGTGGCCCTTTGGGCATGGGAATGGAGTCAAAAGCCTGACTTGTGTCAGGATTTTCCATCTTATCTGAAGTCTTTCGGTGTAGGACTTTCCAAAAGACATGAACCCACTGGAAATTGTGACATTCTCAAGTCCAGAGCAAGTTCCTTCTGATACTAACCCAATACTCAGGAGGCGGTTTGTCCATTTGAGGATATGGCTAAAATGAAAATAGAAATGAGCCTACTGTCTTGCTAAAGATTTTATTTTTATTGAGCATCATCTTGTTGTTAAGAGCCTATAAGAAGCTGAGAAATAGAAGTGAGATCTGGAAGAAGTAGGTGATGGTGATTTTAAAGTATCTGAAAATGTCCAGGTAATATGAACCAGAAACCTCTTGCTGACTCAGTGTCCTGTGCTTGGGGGCATATAAAATGTGCTGGTCTCTTGCTTGTGTGAGAGATCTATACCTTGGACAGCAGAGCATTAAAGTCATGTCCACAGAGTTATGCTACCATTTTTTCTCCAGGTAAAATGGGCTGTGTAACCTCCTAAAGAAGTAAAAATAGTGATCAACCACAGATTGTAGAGTGAAGCTATATGTCTGCTACCAGTGGAGAAGTTGCACAGCCTGCACTCGCTGTTCTTTGTGCTTTGAAGAGGATGAAGACCTATGAGCATTCCCAAATCTCATCTCCCCCAACAAACTCATCAGAAGCCTCAAATTAGAGAGGCCTAAGGTCTATCCATCTCAGGATTTCATGTCTAAAGTAGTCCTATGTTGTCCAGAGAAAATTACTAGTAACGTATGTTTTACTGTAAGAAATATTTTTCAGTTCAGGACTTCATAGTTCAGACTAGTGAATAAACCATCAGAATCTCATCTTCAGGTTCACCTGACAGGAACAGGCACATCTATTGGAAATAAGGATATAATCATTTATCAGATGGATCTCCAGGACCATGGTCTGAAATTGTACCCTGGTTTGCTGGTGAACAGAGAGAGGCATCACCAGCTGCCTCAGCACTGCCTGCATTTAGTTGTGCTCAAAGAGTACCAGAGAGATGTTTTTCCTCTAATACAAACACAGAAAGATTGTCTCCATTCATCATCACCTCCTGATGTATTTGTGGCCTGCAATAGGTCACGTCTGGAAGGAGAGCACTCCAAAAGGCATCTGACTGGAAGAGCAGCCTCTGGGTTGTAGCTTCTGCTGGTACACCAGGGACAGAAAGAGAAGGCTGGAGCTGGCTAGAAGTGAGGCACACCAGGCTGGCACTCCTCTGTTTTCAACAGTTGTTTGCATTGTGCAAAACCACTGTAACAGTATTTCAGAAAAGACCGTTATCTTATCTGTGTGTCAGTGGGCTGGCTCAAGAGAAGGTCTCTGGGGAATGATGGCGCAGACTTGCAGGGCTTCAACAAGTGTCAAAAAGTTTGATAGTTCAATTATAGGTCTCCCTGTGATGGAAGATGACTTTATACCATTCCTCTTTCTGGCAAGTGCAGGACATCTCAAAGGAACGGGGCGTTATGGATGGTCCATTCAGACCATTTCAGCCTTGCAGAACTCAGTGCCTGGAGTGAATGAGATTACAACTGAAACTTTCAGTGTGCAAAGGAATTTCAGTCCACTATTGAACCTAGACCTGGGTAAAACACATATGCAGAAGATGAAAGAGATGCAGCTTTTGAGGTAGCTAGGGATTACTGGAAAATATACCAGCAGGACAGTATCGGGCCACATAGACTTATCTGAGTCCTGCATTACCAGAGACATTAATGCAGGGGAAGATGAGATAAAGAATGTCTTAAGGTTTTTCTGTAAGATGGGCTTCCTCCAGGCCAATGCCCTGTAGGAAAGCTAAAATAAAAATCAAATCTATAGCAGGGATCTCAGTATTTAAAAAATAAAATTAAAAAATTTAGGCTCACTGCAACCCTTCACTTTTCAAAGATAGTCTTTAGACATTCACGTTGTTATGTTAT
This sequence comes from Pygoscelis adeliae, assembly GCF_000699105.1. Taxonomy (NCBI): domain Eukaryota; kingdom Metazoa; phylum Chordata; class Aves; order Sphenisciformes; family Spheniscidae; genus Pygoscelis; species Pygoscelis adeliae. Next base: position 1,090,765 of record NW_008825306.1, read on the forward strand.
CTGGTACAGCGTCTGATACACAGACTTTTTTCTGTAGCTTGAATTTGCAGTCCAGGAATGCTAAGAACATGGCAGAAAACAGTACTCTTTCGGTTCTCTTTTGTCTCATGCAGTTACTTCTTATCCAGAAGGCTTGTCTCTGAATCTTCTGTAAGGACAATTTGATTTAAAAAAAAAACAACTTTTTTTTAGGTAGGTCCATTGCTTATTAAAAAAAAAAAAAAGCATTGTTTTGCACAAGCCAAAATCATGTTACTGTTGTTCTGGCCTGATTCTTGGCATCTGAAGCAAAACAAATGTTTGTACATTAGGTATTTGGAGGCAACTTTAAATCATGTATGCAGTACCTTCATTATGTATTATCCATCCTTCTTACTGTCTTTTAACTGAAGCGTGGTAATAAGAATACTCAGTTGCAAGATAAAGGAACAAATGTAAGGTTGTACATACATTGGAGAAAATCCTTTAATAATATTGTGGCCCTCCCCATGAGGTCTCTGCTTGAGATCTTTGTCGGATGAGACTGCTATTTGAACACCTACCTTACGCTCATGCAGGTTGATGCTTTCCTCCTTTGGATGTAGTCTTGGGGGAAGGCTGTTTTGGAACGTCGCAGCGCTGTGCTGAGTTTGGTCACCGTATGCCTACTGTCACCCTTGCTGTTGGTAAGGGTGAGTCCTGACTCCCAGATAGCACAGTGCAGTGCATGCCACCTGTATACTTTTTTTGAGATAATTCTATTTTTTATTTTTATTTTCAGTAACACTGTATCCATTTTCATACAACTAGTCAAATCATTATTCAAATAATTTCAGAGAGATGACTTTCTTGCATGACTTGCATCGATGCTAAAGAAACCCTCAGCCAAACCGCAAACAAGACACCCCCTCTCCCCCCCTCTGAAGAGAAAGTTTTGCAGCCTGCACCTAAGTTAAGGACCATGAGGTCTGACCAAGAGGAATAATGGTGTTTCCTTAACACAAATGCTAGTGTTGTGCCATGGGAGCTAAGTGCAGGGAAACAAGGGCAAAGCTTAGCATCTCTTCAGGCCACACAGTGGTGACACCAGCCTTCACTTAGAAGTGTGCCACTATGCTTTCTGAGCGGGAATATTTTTCATCATGGGAGGGGTTTCTGAGGACTTGTGCCTCTGCTAGGCTGCATGCTCTACCTTCCCTTGTGCCTGGCTATGTTGAAGCTTTGGGGACATCTTTAGCTGCTGACTGTGGGTAAGAGAGGCTGAAGCACTGCCTGCTCAGGTTGGGCTGGTATTGCATGAGCTGCTTGTGCTTCTGACTTGCTCAGCACGTTTGCGATGTCTCTCACCTTTCATTTCTGTTGCAGTTGTTTTTACCTTCTGTGTTGCAGTTGTTTTTACCTTCTGTTTTAATTGGTTTTTAAATCAGCTCAGAATCCCTCCTTACTCCCCTTCTACAGCCCCAAGTTACGTTCGCTAGTATTTGCAGTGATGAGGGCTGTTAGAAATGGCATTATTGGTTGCATATTTCAGTCATGAAGAAGTCCACAGTCAGAACTAAAAATACCTGAAGTTCGTGGCATCACTTTTCAATCCTCTGGTCACGTTGCTTCTAGCCACTGTTCCTTGCGCAGTTCCCAAGGATGCATCAGTGGCGAGGTTAGCATCCATCCTGCTCAGAGTTGCAAATTACTTTTCCAGTCAGATCTCTTGGGTAGATACTCCAGAGAGGCCTGAATCTGCTGTAAGTGAAAAGTGAACAGAAGGGAAACCACGAGTGTGTCAGCACCACCATCTTCTTTCCAGAATCCTGTGATAAATCAGATAACACGGTTCTGAGAACTGTTTGCTTACTAATTATTGAAATTACAGACACAAAGAAAAGGTAATGTTATTAGCATTTCAGCTTGAGTCTAGGGCTTGGTGGTAAATGAGCCTTGTATGCCATAGGTTCAGTAAATGATGAAAAAATGAAGTCTGTGTTTGCTTAGTCTCTTCCTCCATAAAAAAAACAAAACCGAGCTGATCTTTAAGTAGAAATGGTGTCAGAAATGATGTGGTCTAAAGGAGGAGGTTGTTTTTATTTTTATTTCTCCATTTCCTCATCGGGTGGCTCACAGTACACGTAAACAATGCAATAAATAAATACTCTTAAGTTCAACCTTAGCTAAGAGAACCATGGAAAATCCTTTAATGTGTTTCTAAATCAGAGGATAAAAATGCATCTCCTACAAACTGGTAGGAGAATTATAGAGCAAGTCTTTAAAAGCATGATCTGGATCAGCCTAGATTTCCAGATAGCGCACTCTGAAACTTAATATCCACATAAAACAATTGATGAAAAATGTTGATGTAAAAATATCGTGTATCCATTTGAGATAACAGTCTTTTAGAGAGAGAGAGAGTAGGCTGAAAAGCTAAGGCAAGCTCTATAAAGTGGTACTGAGGTTCTGTCTGCTGTGCCGCCTTGTGGAGTTTGAGACTCGGAACTTGATACGTGGGCATCTGAACACCACCATGTCTGAACGCAAGACCTATCTGAGCAGAATTTATGCTAGGCCTGTTATCTAGTTTGTTTAAAGATATGAGCTTGTTCTGAAGATGTTGGAGGTCTTTTGCAGACTGTTCAGAGACATAATTCACAGAGGCTTCTCTAGATGACAGCAAAAGGGAAATCACAGGTTTTAGCAAAAGTCTGATGTCTCAAGAAGAGAAAGAGAAACCGGTGAGCAGACTGTGGAAGGTTATTCCAGAGGGGAACCTCAACGACTCAAGTAAACAGGACTTTAGAATATGTCCACTGCTACCTCCTAGCAACCCAAACTTTTATGAGGTTCAGTTGGCGCAGATCCACTTGCTTGGAGGGAAATTATGCATAATTCATGCTAGATTCAGGTCACTGTGACCTCAGACAAAATGGGGACTTGAAATGAGGTATGATCCTTGGGCTCCCTGTTGCAGAGCCCTCAGTTCCTTCACCTTCGTGCAAAGTACTGTGCCAGGATGCCAGCTGGGTTCATGGGGAAGTGTGGGCAGAGCCTTTTGGTTCTTGAATTGTCTGTGACAATAATTCAAGCTCTATCTGTGACAGAGCTGAAAATGGTATGAAATGGTCAGGCATACATTGCTTTCAGTTGGAAGTGTGATGCTTGCTAACATTGCAGCAATTCTGAAGGATGACTTGGTCAATTGGTAGAGCCATAGATGACAAGCAAGTTTATCACCTTCTTCAAAGTGTTTCCTACTTTAAATTCATTCCCAGGAGAAGATCCTATGGTATTGTACTGTGCCTGCTATAGAGAAGGCTTCCTCCCTGGTGCTTGTTAGGCACTCTCTGGAAACTCCTTTCTATTGTTCTGCTAAGAAACAAGCTGGCAATTTTGTCAGAAATAAAGCTTTAGCCATTAATTTGTTTAAAAGGCCCTTTCCTTAAGGTGCTCTCTTGTTCTTTTTTTTCCCCCTCAATTGTCCACAAAATAAATAAATAAATAAAAAACCAAACCCTAACTATGCCTGGCATCCTTTTGGCAGTATAGTCTGGATGGAAAGATTTATACTTTTGAATTCTCCTTAGCCTACCTGGGAAAGGAGACATTACCCTAATCTGTGTTTCTCTGTTTATATTTCTCTCAGGTAAGTGTTAAGGAAGATGAACTTGCCCCTTGCAGAATGATATGAGTTCACTTTGTCACTTCTATATCAATAAAGTACTCTTGTAAGGTGTCCTGTGTGCTTTGTCACAAGTTGGCAAAATTGGAGAGTGTTGTGCTGCTGGACCTGCATTTAGTGTGGGCAATAGCTTGAAAGTGAAGTTAGAGGGGATGGTAACATGCATGCTCCAAAATTTAGGCGGTCTTCTAAGAGAAATCGTAGAAGCCAGTTCTCAAAGCTTCAGAGGCTGTGTATCTGTACCTGTAGGGTAATTGCGCAAAATGCTCATAGCTTAGCTAGGAGACCTTTTGGGAGCATTGTTGTTGTTTTTGCAAGTACTAAATGCAAAATCTGAATTTTTTACAAAAATGTGTCTGTAAGTTGTGGTTAGCCATGCTCCCTTGCCTGCAAGCTGAAGGCACCATGGTATTAAAAAACATTATCCTTTCCCCTTTTCTGTGCTACTTCTGGTTACATGGAATACTAGGAAAGGAAACCGAGGATTGGCAAATACTACCTACTCTACAGAAAAGTCTGTACGAGGGACAAGATTTCTATAGGGGTGGCTAAGAGCTTTGAATGTAATGAAGAAGAAAATACTCAGCAGAGCTAATACTTGTGGGGAACAAATTCTTCACAGAAAGTTGAGAAAGCTGCTGAGTGTCAATGTTCCTCTGAAAATGGTAAAAGTAATTGTAAAAGCTGAATGGCGTGGCATTTAATTATGTAAGGAACCAAAGGGGCTAAAAAAATAATAACTTGGTATATCAGAAAGCAATTTAAAATATAAGCTAGGGAAAATGGAATATTTCTGTCACAATAAGATGAATGCCACCAATGGCTGCATTGATTTCTTGTCTCAAGTTTTGTTCCAAACACATCTGTAACTATGGAGGGGAGGGGAAAAAAAAAAAAGGCATACTTTTGTTCCCTCAACCTCCCAAGCCAACCCATTCCCCTTCTCAGCAAGAACGGTGAGAAAGATTTGGATAAATATACAAAAGGACTTAAGAATTTAATTAGCTCTGTTGGTCGTTCAATCTCCAGTAGTTTGATTTAATTGTCCCTTTCAAAGGGATCATTTGAAGCAGAGCTCCATATGCTCTGTGAATGTCAGTAAACTAAGCTTGTTAGTGTACAGTGCGAAGGCCAAAGCTGAATTCTTGTGGGTATTCACAGCCTTTAATAAATAGTGTGGCGGTGCCGAGGAGGAATCGTTCCTTACGCCCACTCACCCTTAAGATGTTTCCCTTCAGTTCAGAAATGAATATTCAGTTAAAAAGTTATACATCTTGTGTCTTTCAAAATATTCTTGGCACTGCATAGGAGTCTGTCTGCAGAGGGGTGGGATGGTTTTTTTTTTGGTTTTGTTTTTTTTTTTAGCTCCTACCTTCTGCATGGAGGATCTGGAGCCAAGCAGTAGCTGTCAGACTTTTAGGTTTGTCTGCTTATTTGTTTGGGGTGGGGGTTTTTTTGGCCTGGCAGTGCTGTTTCCTGAGCTGTAGAGCTCCTGCTCCATCTTCTTGGGGCAGGGATGGCACGATAGCATGGCACAAGAGGTCCAAGCGTTAGGTTGTTGGGATCTTGACAGAAGATCTTGCTGTGAAGTGTTCTCAACTCTGCCAAACTGGAACAATTACGGCTAAAGCTCGTTATGGGGAGTGCCTGCTTGAAGATATTTTTTTTTTAAATGATTGGGGAAATTCATTTAGGAGAGTGGCTGTTTTCCAGTAATTTTGCGAAGGGAAAGAAAGAATAGTTTGAGGGTTTTTCAAGGAAGCAGGGTTGTTTATTGACATTTTTTGCAATGATTTTGTTTGAACAGTTTCAGTCACCTCAGAGTTTAAAGTAAGGAACTGAAATTTTGCAAGAGTGTAGCCTTACGGTATTAAGAATAACGAAAAGAAGGGCTGGTTGAAATGTGTTGCAGGAGGACTCCTTTTACTGAATGATTGGATGATAAAGTGCCAGAGGAAATTGCTTGTAGATAAACGAAAGCAATGCGTGCGGGAGGAGGAGGGGGGTCACAACGCGGTGTATGCCCTGATGACTGCTGCACCAGGTGTTACGGCTCTGGAAGGAGCCTTTGTGGTCGTCCTGTAAAAATGGCAGCGTAACGATCGGTAAAACAAGTGTCAGTACTCATTAGTGAAGGAACAGAAAACAAAACGGAAAGTATAAACGTGCTGCTGCGTAAATGCGTGGTGCTCCCCTGTCTTCAATACCATGTGCAGCGCTGGTCCTCCCTGTCTTCCACCTCACCTCCCCCAGTCCACAAAATCTTGTAAAGAAGAAAAAAAATCCAAAGTATGGGGTGACAAAGAGCCACCAGGACTCCTTGGTCTGCAAAGTACCTGACATGGAAGAAAACCACAAAAATTATGAATGTCATGAAGGAGGAGATGGGGAGTGAGTGTCCACTGTCCTCCCCAGGAGATGAGCATGAAACAAGCATGTGAGAGCTGTGGAGGGGAAGGTGATGGTTTCTCGGGCAGCTCTGGGGCTGTCAAGCTTGTACTGCTGGCCAGGATGCTATCTGAATTTAATAAGGAGAGGACAAGAAATGGTTGTGTGGCAGGAGGTATAGGTCGTGGACCTGAGGGAAGAGAGCTGAGTAGAGGTAGAGGAGAGGAGACTGGCTAGGTACCAGAGGAGTGACACCTGGTGTGATGGAGGAGAAGAAAATGCATCTTGGAAAGGGACTCAGTTTTGGAGAAAGGACTGGC
>NW_008825306.1:1097143-1098742 GCF_000699105.1 Pygoscelis adeliae
AGAAGAGAAAGGAAAGAAGCAGATGAGCACATGCGTTACAGGAATAGGCAGGCAAACCTCTGCCTACCCAAACACACTTGCTTACAAGGTGGGGATGGAGACAGGATTGTCAGAGCGAATCTGAGGTTCTGCTGTTGGCAAATACTTCTCCAACTCAGATGAGCGTTTCACTCGCACACCTTCCCCCGGCGGGTGACAGCCTGTCACTGCCATAATTTTACTTTATCCAACTTCACTGGTTTGCGTAGAGGCCGTATTAGACTGACGGAAGAACCATTCCAGCTTTTAGACAATACAGTGTAATGGAATAATCCTTTTTAAATGGTACCACACAGATAAGATATTAAGCCAACCTCTTTCAGATTAAATGCCAGAATGAGAGTATGCTTTTATAACTTCATTTTAGGCTTGTTTTGCATAAATGCACTTTATGAGAAAACGGTGAACTGCATTTATTATTATTTTTTTCCCCTCCAACAAAACCTTTGTCCAGCTTGGTACATATGATGGATTTGCTGCGAAGATAAATTAAACTCCTGTAGAGGGAGGCTATGTTGGATCCCTGATTAATTTGCTGTGGTTGTTTGAAGTTATGTAATAAAAGATGGAAGGAATTGCAAGAAAGAGTATTTTCTCCTGGATGGGATAAGCTGAGCCCTGCCCGAGGGAACGGGGTTATATTCTGGCCAGTGCCACAGGGTAGCTGCCTGATGCAGTTGCTCAAGGCAGGCGTCTCCTGGGTAGTCACCAGTTACACCTATGGTCGTCTCTTCTGGTGTGAGCACCCGTTTGCTTTGTGTGACTGGTAGGCATCTGACCAGTAGCTCGAGTCAAAACCGCTTTAAACATAATCTAGTGTTGTACAGTATCTGTTATCTGAAGTGCTAGATCCTACATGTGAAAAACTACTAGATTTTGGAATTCGTAATCGGTCTGTGCCATAGTATCTCATCTGTACGATGTGTCGTTAGTCCAAGAGGTTTGCTGTGGAAATAAATGTAACACAATATTCCTGAAGCATTTCAAAGATGTAGAAATGAACATATAAAAATAATCTTGCATGAGTAAAGAATCCTGTCCTAAGAAGATAATTTGAATTTTTCTCTAAGAAATAAGGTGGAACCAGAAAGCTGAACACGAACCAGGGAAGGGCAACAAAATCATGAAGTTGATGGTTAAGAGAGAACTTACAGCATGTAGGGAGAGACTGTGCTCTGGTGTAGTTGTGTTAAGTGAACCAAATTAATGGTATGTGGTTGATGGTGATAGTTCTGGTACTTTCAACCTTTGTGTTGCTGTTTTTGCTAGTTGATATTACAATCTTTATTGCTTGTTTAATACAGGTACTCTGTTGTTGTTCTTATGTTTCTTATCTTAAGGTGGCTTACTTTCTCCTTTTCTGCTCCAAAAATAATTAAATACTGTTTAATCATGACCAACAATTTAGATAACAGGATGCTCTCGGTCACCCTTGTTGTAATAGAAGTAATGACAAATACAGTAGAGAAAACTCTTGTGTTTCATTGATTTAAAGTAGGTGAGGTTTATTCATTTCATGGGAAGGTTATCAGCTGGTGCTTGTGTATGGTTAGGTAGACA
>NW_008825306.1:1098790-1121200 GCF_000699105.1 Pygoscelis adeliae
AACCCCAAAACGCCCCCCCCCCCCCTTTTTTTTTTTCTTTTGGTATTATCTCAGAATCACATTTTGGATGCTCTGATGATGATCTATAGGAAGTCTGAGTTCCCAATTTTAACACTTCAGTTAAGTTCTTAATGTCAAATGATACAAAAGTCCATCCCGCTAAAGTAAATATAGCTATCCTAGAAGGGTATATGTCTAACATTTCACTTGACTTCAGTAGAGGATGTGTATCCTCATCTTTGATCTGTATTGTTCTTTTAATATCTAAAATATGCTCTGCAGCTGTAGCATTGTCCTTGGAAGCACGTGGCCTGTGCCAGGCACACTTGCCCAACCCATGGAGCATGTGCGTGGCCTTCCTTGCTGTCAGTGCTCTTCATGGTGGTTGAGTGGGGCATCTTCATCGGCCAAACAAAGGTTCTCCTTGTCCTAACCTGCCATTAGGCCTCAGAGCAAGTAGCAGAATTTTGGAAAGGGTATCAGCATCTCAGAGCACGATGTAGTCACAGCGGAGGCTGAAAGACCTCTGGGAAATGGTTCTGTATGGCAACCTGCAGCCAAGGGGAGCGGAAGTATTGTAACAAAAATGCTTGCCCCCGAGCTGCTGCCGCAGCCTGATGGCACAGGTAGCGTAACCGGTACTGGTGTCTGTGTCATCACTCCTAGAGCAGCACTGTGTCTTTCTGCTTCTCCTTAAATCTGCTCTGTGGAGGCTCCTGCAGGACTCATTCAGCCTTCATCTAGAAATCTTCCTCTCATGTGTTGCAGTAACTTGCAGGTAGGTGGAAACTTTGAGTTTCTGAACTGTAACATGGCTGGAGAAAATCCTTGTTCTTTGGTGCGTTGCCTAGAATTTTACTGCCATCCTCCATTTTATCCCTGGAAAAATACCTAGTTTAACTTTCAGTGTGAAGCTTTGCTGATCAATACGTTACAAGCATAGTAAAGTTCAAGAAATTGCCTCCATTACTATCTTGAGATGAGAAATTGATTTAGCTGCATTCTCTCTCTGCTAATTTGTCTGTGCTTCACGTTCCCATAAAAGGTATTATGTGCTCCTTATTTTCCAGCAGTGTCATCAATCCTAATGAAGAGAGAAGAACAAAAATTTATATTGTGTGTATCGGATAGCTGATCTCAGACTTAGCTCTTAATTTGTAAATGTTGCTCTAGGCTTCACTTCTCAGCTTCTCTTTACTGTGCTTCGGTTATATGCAAAATCTAGGGGCTGGGATGGGAGCAAAACTGAAGAATATGGCAAAGGAATATAAAGTTAGATTGCTTTTTAATCCAAACCTTAAAAAAAAGAGATGCTGATTGAAATTTAATGGCAGGAATTAAAACCTCATTTGTGAATTTTATGTACTTTTGCAGTGTTTGGTCCTGTATTAATTACATTGGGACTGTTTTCAGTATTTATCAGCCATCAGTTCACTACCTCTGGCTCTAAAATGCCAAAAGTTTTATTCTTTAACTATGGTATTATGTATGAGAGCTTTGCACATATCTGCTAATTTACATACAACTGCATATGGGTGGTATTGTAGCTCTGATGATGAAGGTGGTATAGTGGGAAAAGCAGCCAAGAAAAACAGGAAGGGGTTTTCCTGGGCATTCCCGTTGTTGCTTTTCCCAGTGTCCATTGGCCTGGCCTCTGTAGGAAGCTGCCAGGGATGGTTTGTCTGCAGAATACTTTGGCATTTTTAGGTTTAATACTAGCATTTGTTGTTCCAGAGCAGGTGGATAAATGAAAAAGAAAGCAAAACTACGTACTGTGACTTTGGTCGCTGCTCATGATATAGCAGGGTTTTTTTAATGAAATTTAAACATCTTGGTAGGTTCTAAACAGCTGTGTTAAACTGAGGCAAAAAAAAACGTTTTCTCTTTTGGCTTCACTGACGTTAACCTTGGGTTTTCCCTGTGTCTCTGAATATTTCCTGTTACAAACACTAAAGCGATGGTATACACCTGTCAGTTGTCTAGAAGATTCAGTATGCCTGTTACAGACTTAAAGGTGTTAAAGACCAGTATAAAAAACAAATTAGATAAAGCATTAAGTACATGTGGGCTCATTAAAAACTGTCTTATTTCAACAAAGAGGCAAATTCATGGGATTTTCTGAGAAAAGCCGTCAGCAGATAGGATGCAAGCAGGTAACGAATGGTTTGCTTTCAGGGACGTTTGTAGCATTTCGGCTCACATTTGTAGCAAGACGTGGATGCACACAGGTTTTAGTTACTGGGACTCGACGCAACAAAGTTGTAAGCAAAAACTCACTTGGATCCAAGAAAATCCATGCATCCCTGTGCGATGCTACCAGCATTTACCATCAGCTGAGGTGTCGAAGAACGACGTTTTGGGCAGGTCAGGCTTTGTAAGGAGCTCCGCTGTCTCCCGTGGTGCGTGTTTTGGTGGAGTGGGTTGGTGTCTGGATTGTGCTGTGGACCAGTCTGTTTCCTGTGGGCTTGGGGGAAGGTGAAGGGGGAAGCAGAAGCTGACGTTGGGCAGGGCAAGGGAGCTGCTTGGGTTCGTCTCCCCCACCTTGCTGGTGGGCTAAGGGAGAGCACTTGTTCTGTGCAAGGAACTGCTGGACTTGGGGGGCGGCTTCTTGCTGTATGTAGTAATAGGTCCCAAGCACTGTGACACTATCAGAGATTTCTAAAGAATAATTTAAACAAGTGAATCTAGCCTGAAGGTGAGAGGAGGAAAGTGCTGATCGAGGTTACTGAGGTTATCTGTGCCCTTCTCCCACAAGCGGTCATTTATACAGTTTCTTCTTAAGCCTGGAATGACTTTCCAAAACCTGGCAGGGCTCGATGCAAATGAAGAGTTTCCCATTGACGTCAGTGAGCTGTGAATCGCACCTTAAGCTTCCTGGCTTGTTTCATAGAATCATAGAATAAATCATAGAATACCAGGTTGGAAGAGACCTCGGGGATCATCTGGTCCAACCTTTCTTGGCAAAAGCACAGTCTAGACAAGATGGCCCAGTACCTTGTCCAGCCGAATCTTACAAGTGTCCAATGTTGGGGAATCTACCACTTCCCTGGGGAGATTATTCCAATGGCTGATTGTTCTCATTGTGAAAAATTTTCCTCTTGTGTCCAGTTGGAATCTCCCCAGGAGTAACTTGTACCCATTACCCCTCGTCTTTTCCATGTGACTCCTTGTAAAAAGGGAGTCTCCATCTTCTTTGTAGCTACCCTTTAAATACTGGAACATGGCGATAAGGTCTCCCCTAAGCCTTTTTTCTCAAGGCTGAACAAACACAGTTCTCTCAGCCTTTCCTTATATGGCAGGCTTCCCAGTCCTTTGATCATCCACTTCCCCACTCAGTTTGGTGTCATCAGCAAACTTCATCAGGGTACACTTGATCCCATCATCCAGATCACTTATGAAGATATTAAACAGTGTTGGGCCCAATATCGATCCCTGGGGGACCCCACTTGTGACAGGTTGCCGGCTTGAAAAGGAGTTATTTACCAGCACCCTCTGGGGTGTGGCCTGTCAGCCAGTTCCCCACCCACCGCACAGACCACTTGTCTAGACCGTAACACATCAGTTTCTCTAGGAGGAGGCTGTGGGAAACCGTATCGAAAGCCTTGGAGAAATCCAGGTAGACAATATCCATCACTCACCCCACAGCAACCGAGCACGTTGCTTTGTCGTAGAAGGCAATCAGGTTTGTCTAGCACAATTTGCCCTTGGTGAATCCGTGCTGGCTTTTCCCAGTCATGTGCTTCATTTGACTTGTGATAGCCCTCAGGAAGATTCGTTCCATAACCTTCCCAGGGACTGAAGTAAGACTGATGGACGTATAATTTCCTGGATCCTCCTTTAAGCCCTTCTTGTAGATGGGGGTGACATTAGCCTTCTTCCAGTCTTCTGGGATGTCGTCCGCGATCTCCATGACTTCTCAAAGATAATGGAGAGTGGCCTCGCAACGACGTCAGCCAGCTTTCTTAACACCCTTGGGTGTTCAGGGCCTTCCCTAAAAGCTGTCTTGGCAGCAGCACCTACAAAACCAAATGTGTTGTTTTCATTTAAATAATTTAAGATGCCTTGTCTAGATATCTCTTTTGCACTGGGTGACAACCCGATTGTATCTCCTGCACCTTTGACTTTCATTAATCCCTCCCTTCCTGATTGCTATACCTTCTCTTGTTTGTGTGATGCTCGTCATGTAGGTTGCAAGCTCTGGGCCAGCAAATCTCCTCTCCGTGAGAGCATCCAGCCTGTCTTTGGGTTCTGTCAAAGCAGCGTAAGACGCTGTGAAATCTTTATGGTCTCTGCAGTAGAGGACAATCTTGTTTTATTTATTGCATCAACATAACCCCTTCCTCATTTTGCAATAGGCACCAAGCTGAGTAAGAAGAAAAGATGAATTTACTCGTATTTCAGTCTGTAATTTGAAGGACTATGGATGTATCAGTCCCAGAGATTTGACAATGAAGCAGTCTCTCACTATTGATATGGGAAAGAGGTTCTTGGTTGTTCCTTAAGGGAGTTATAGTGCTGATAGATGTCCTCTGCAGTAGTGACTGGAAGAACAGAGTAGCATGGAGATACTGTATTGAATAGAAGTCAGTATTTGCTTGTGTTACAACAGGAAGCTCATTCTTGCAGGAATGTTGGGGCAAGCTGGTGGTATTTTATAAGATAATCACATGGGGGGAGAAACTAATTTCCATTCTTTTGCTTTATGTTTAGATACATCACTTTGAGATCACAGAATGAAAGCAGCATGAAATGTTATGGCAAAGACAGCACAGCAAGATACAGGAATCTCGCAAATCCTCAAAAATCAGGTAATGTCGCAGCATCATGTGTCCACTTTCTACGAGGCTGGCTTGCTTAATGAGGCTCAATGCTTTTTGACTGTTTTCCAAAATTTGGGCTTCTCAGTCTCTGTGGCTTTATTGATGGACTTCTCAAATATGACTAGTTGTGTGTTGGTTTTGTGTCCTGTAAAACATTATTTTATGTACCACAGTATGTATGACACAGGAGATCCCCATACATTTAAATCTTTCTTAAAGGACTACCTTGGCTATATTGCCTCATACAAGCAAAATGGACATTACCTTAATTTAAAAAAAAAAAAAGAAAAAAAAAGCAGCAGCCATGGTGGTCAGTTCTGCATAACCGTTGGATTTTACTTGGCTCCATTGCTAGGTACCAACATGACGTATTCTAGAGGGATTGACTTTTCAGAGGGTCCTGCAGCTGCATTTCTGAAGACTCTCTCCTTTGGGGGAGATGCTGGGCTCAAAGTAGCTGTTCCCTCCCTCCTGAAAGCTTAGCCATATGCTGTTTGCCACATACTACTACTTCTGCCTGGTTTTTTTTAATTGTTTTTCTGTCTCAGGATGTTTCCTTCTTGCCTGTTTTTGCAAATCCTAGCATATGTTCTCTGACTGTTTCACAGCATTTACAGTTACAGGAAAAGGCAATCACATTATAAGCTTCAGAGCGTAAACACTGTAGAGGTCATATCAACAGCAGTGACCAGAGGTGGTAATGTAGCCCCATACGATAAGTGGGCAAGGTCTAACCTCTCTGTCCTAAGATCTTCATGCCGGGGTCTTGTCATGTCTGCAGAACTAGGATCTTGCTGGGGAAAAACAAGTCACTCAGTTCAGTAATAGAAGTAAACTAAAATATGAAATTGAGGGCAGTTTTGGTAATAGGACGTGTTTATTTTCCAGGAAGCATTTGAGAGTATTGCCCTTGATGTAGGACTCAGCAGAAGGTACTACAATTTATTTCATCTAAGCAGTCAGTAAACCCAGATTGGCTGAAGAGATTTCAAATCAGGTTTCATAGACAGCTTCAGCCTCGATCAAATACGCAGTAATGTATTGGTGAATATTAAAAAAAATCAGTGTGTTTATCACAGGTGATCAGCCCCTTTAATTAATGCTGTCTTCTGTAAGCTTTTTAGTCGCTTAGTCATGGAATATGCAATTCAAGTGCCCTTCTGGCCTTAGTCAAGGTTTGTATTTTATTTTTAATCAGTATTGTGAGGAGATCGCATAATTTTATATTTGCTATTTTTGTGAAGTAATGTGATACCTGCTTCAGTCGCAGTTCTCTGAACCCTTCAAAGTACCTCGGAACTGTAACGCCAATTCACTGACAGCAAAGATAATCAGATTTGTTGAAGCAACCTTCTTAATTTCTTCAGGACTCGGGGAACTGTATCTCCCTTAAACTAAATTGAGTTAATGGCTTTATTTAGAAATTGGCCTCCTCTTCTTGAATAACCAGAATTCTGTTAGTTTTGGGAAAAAAAGTTTTCATTAAATTACCAGTGCCTCAGAATGCGTTTTCTACTTAGATCAAAAGCAGAGGAAAATGTTTCTGCTTGTTTGTCTTCCTTTCTCCTCCCCCTTTTCTAGAGACTTTCCTGAGATGATCAACTGTTGGTTTTGCTGTTGTTTTTTTTTTTGTTGCCTTTTTTTAAACTTCATTGAAGTAGAGAAATTGCTCGGTTCCCCTCCCAATGCCGTCGTTGCTCTCCCCTCCCCCAAGTCCAATGTGTTCTTTATTAAACTGAATTAGGACATTCTAGTCTCTCTTAAGAGTGGAAATGGGAACAGCTTAAATGAGCAGCCGCATGAGACTCAGCAGCCTTTCCAACTGCACTGCAGAAGGAGCTCAGCTGCAAAGGGAATCATAATTTTTGAAGGATTTGTGCAACTGTTGAAGATTTACCAGCATTAATATTAAAAAGCAGCTAATCTGTTTTTCCCCTTCCGTTTTAAGAGTGTATAGCTTGCTTACTATGCTTGCTGTAAAATCGGTGTACTAAATATTTTGCATCCTTTCCATCCTCTTTTCACTTTTGCAATTATTTTATTTGCTTATGTTCTCATATACTGAAGTGGGTTTTTTGTTGTTGTTGGTTTTGCCTAACAACGCCAACCTTGGGGTTTGTATGCAGATATGGGCGTGGATTTGAGATCTCTGCCATTCAAAGAAAGCCAAAATTGAAGTGCAGTAGAAAACATACGAGCAGTTGTATCCAGGATTGGGATGAAAAGGTTTTCAGCCCTATAAGCATTTGTCCTTGAGATAGCTATAGAAAATAATTGTTGGTCCTTGAAATCCATATTGCTATTTCGGTGTTTGTTCTAACCAAAATAGCCGTGATCATGGTACCTTTTGACCCTTGTTTTCAGTCCCTCTCTTTATTGCTGTATCAGATGTCTTCAGGGTTTCTATAGATATTTGGGGAAAAAAAAAAAAAAAAGTAGATCTTTTGGTTGTTATCTTCTCACCTCTCTTTCCCCTTTCGTCTCTGCTAGTTCACCCAACCACCTTGCTTGGTGTTAGAAATTATTCATTCTCTTTCAGTACTGTGCTGCTTTTTTCACGTGCTTATTTCCTGTGCCAAAAAAAACTGGAGCTGGGGCTTGAACTGTGGCTACACAAAGAGTTATGGAGGCAAAGCTGGTATCTAAACAGCCTGCAAGAGCACAGGGGTCTCTGAAATGTGCCACTCTTCCTCTCCCAATTCTGTGCTTCTCAGCCATCCAGCGTTACCGCAGTGATCACATCTGAAGATGCAGGGGTAGTGCCAGCTTCGCTTGTGAGAGCTGGTTTTGAGTAATGCAGATGCGTCCGTTCTTAGGTAGTACTCTCTTTGTTTTTAAAGCCGCTCTTCTCGGTGGGTTCTTAGTGGTCAGTAGTGCCCAGCTAAAAATCGTGCCTGTCTGTGCTGTCGCTTAAAGGCTGGATTATAGTCGGCCCGCGTGGCAGGGGCTGCTGGTAGCATCAGTGTTAGCAGAACAGAGGCTATCGGGGAAGGAACTGCTGTATAATTCCTGTGTCTGTCCTAAAGGAGATCAGAGAGCAAGATGATGTGAATGATGGCTGTCTTGATTTAGGAATAGCTTAGCAGAAGATCTCACAGTTCTGAATAACAAAACAGGCCAATAAAAACATTCTCGTAAAAAAAGGCTAAAAATTGAATAAGATAAATCCTGTTTTGTTTCTGGTGAATCTAAGCGGGGGGGTGGGATTGAAAGGAAGGGAACAGAGAACTTCTGTTTTTGGATTTCATCTTATCCGCAGTTAAAAATGAAGCTCATATTCTAATAGCAAACAGACAGCCACTTGAGAAAGCCCTGTCTCAGCCTGTGTGAATGAAGGGCGGTAAGGCATGATTAAAACATGTCTGCAATGTTGGGAGAACGCAGAGCAATGATACATTTCTGTAAGCAGGCGTGCCTTAAGTGTTATAAAAACCAGTTTAAACTGCTAAGAGTGGTGGTTAAACTTGCTTTAACTGACGTGTTACGGTCCCGGAGGGAGGGACATGAGGTGGGATGGTGCCCCAGCAAATGAGCATCTGCTGATACTGTTGCTCGTGAGTAGCTGCAGGTGTTCTGTCCTGCAGAAGCTGGTTGAACATGGAGGTCTTTTTTGCATCTGCCATCTTACCAGTCTTCTTTTTTTGGGGCTCACTAGTAATTAGTCTGTAAAAGCGTGTAGATTTTTGCTTAAAGTGACAGCTGAAAAACTTGAAATAACTTGGACAAACCATAGGTTCCAATTCCCTTTTGATACACAGCCATGCAACCTACTGAGACAGCTTAGATCAGTGCTACAATAACTTTACGGCCTTTTAACGAGTCTGCTTCCTTCAGCATCTGCTCTCCTACAGCCTTTTGTCATCCCCCTCCGTTAACGCAGTTCTGAAACTGGCACTGGCTGGCATTCAGTCCTGGTTTTGCAGCCCACACCCAGCCCAACTTTCATGCACCGGCTTATTTGGAGTGGATGTCTTGCTCTGAAATTCATGTGGATTCAGGCAGTTCGATAGTGTGACTGTGGCTTGATCTGTTGTTTACTAGAGTTGAAAAATTCTGCAGGTTTCAGCTTCTGTGGTGTGTGATGGAGCTGGGAGTGGGTTTTTTTAATATGTTGTAACTACCATCTCCTTGCTGTTTCACTGCCTGTCGTCTTCTCTAAGTTCTTCTGACTCTCCAGTGATACAGTTTATGAAGGAGGAAAAGCAGATCACCTCTATTGAAGGCTGATAATGTTGGAATACTCTTCCATTTCATGTTTACCAGAATTAAGTTATGGCATGCTTCCAGGACAGACTACTACTTGTATTGCCTTACAATTGTTTGTCTTTGAAGAGGGAGACAGTTGGAGTGTGTAAAGGCATTTCAGCCAGCTTGGCACGTCCCTGGCTTTCAGCCTGGAGGTTGGAGCTGTGCAAGTTGCAGGGGACCAGGCTGAAATGATGAAAGAGTTGGAGCAAAACCTTGTCTCTGTTGAAATCAATTGAACTCCCATTAGTTTGAGTCCAGATTCCATCCATAAACTTAAGTAGGGTATTTCTCTTTCTAGGCAGCCTACAGAAATGTTTCTGTCCTTTTGCATTTGTTTTCATGTTTCTTTGTAATGATTGCATAATTGGAATATATCTGTAATGTCAGAAATGTAATAGGTTAAGTAGCGTAAATGACTGCCGGGAAGAGAAGAAACACAGAACTGCAGAACCATTGTTGCTTTAAAACTCCTGCTGCTTTAAGTTGTTGGATTTAACTGTTTAGTAGTTCGAGGAGTTGTGATAAATTGCAGTGATGGGTGTTTAGGCACGAGTGCTAAACAAAAAGGAGAAGAAGCACCCTTTTCTTCCTATCATTGAAAGAAATAGAAATCGTTCAGTAGGCTGCCAATGGCTTCTCAGTTGGCCAGAGACTAACCTTGGTGCCCCTTAAAGCTTTATGATGTGTACAGCACTGAAATACTCTGTTAGGTTTTAATCTGACAAGAAATGTATACTGTTAGCGTTTTGTGAAAGCTGATCGCAAATGCTCAGTGTATACAGCATCAAGCGCTTGAATTTAAGCCTGTTCAAGTACTAAAAAAAAATCTGGTATACCTAAGGGACTGGTTTATTACTCATTATGCTTTTATCAATGTACCTGTCTGGAGTTTTTTCTATGTTACCTGAAGGTAGAATAACAATGCTTTTTAAACATTTGCACTTTTCTCCCTCCAAATCAGTGATGCTTTTGAAAGGAATATTTTAATCTTTCTTTTTTCTTTTTTTTTGGGGGGTGGGGGTGTGTGTTTGAAAACAAAGCAAATTTTTTCAAATGTGACTCTCATAGTCACTGAACTTTCCAGTCCTTTTGTGACTTGATTGGTGTTTTAATATGATATTCCATTATAATTTTTTCAGATTTTTACAAATGTTTCCGTGTAATGTGATGATAACAGCAGTACGTCCCACCTCCCAAACTGGAGGTGAGTTGAGGATGCTGCAGCTGCTGGAGAGGAAACTTTTATGATCTTTTTTTTTTTTTGTCTTCTGAGAGAGGGGAAGAGAGAGGTTTGTGCTAATGCCTCAGATGTAAAACCTTCTTGACGGTTTTCCAGTACCCTGAGAACTGTGACAGGTAACCCCCAGGTGAAAAGGTGCAGTAAGTGGAATTTGGTGCATGCCCAAGGGCTGACATTTTCTCTGGTGACCACAAAACTAGCTGTGGCTGCTGGTACAGGCGGTAGCATCTGCCACCGTGGTGCTCCTGCCTGTGGGAAGAGCAGGGGGTCAGGGGCCTGGCTAGCCGCCTGATTCACTTTTATACCAAAATCATGTTGGTTGCTGCCTTAAGGATAAGTGCTCTACTGTGCTTACTCGTGAAATTCTTGCGGTCTTTTAATTGTCTCCTGGAGACATTTATTCTCGCTCACTGGTTTGTGTCACTATTATTTCTTGTCCTTTGACTGATACTTGTCACTTCAAACTTTAAAAAGAAGGGCCAAAACCAAGGAACTTGGTGTAAATTACAACACTGTTAATAGGTGAAATGGGACATACCTCCTATATAAAAGGTGTATCGACAGATCCAATAGTGCCCTGTTTTCATGGGAAGATGCGTTCAGGGCATCTCAGCTGAGCTTTCTTACCTTTGCAGGCATAAGAGGAGGCGCATATTCCTGTGTAGGATCCCTCTCGTCCTCTAGAAGCTGATGGCCTGTCAGTGTGAAATATCACACTGTTTATTTTTAGGCCCTTTGAATGTTTTGTGGAGGCTTTGTTTAGTTTCCCTTCATAATTTTTACTAGGAAGTCTTTGAAGTTGCGTTGTGGCTGAAAAATCTTGTTGGCAGCCTGACCATTCATTGTTGACTCCTATCTTTTTTTAATTGTGCATCTATAAAAATCTGGAAGGGAGTGTGTTCAGAGAAACTATGAAGCAATGTATATTTCTGGAAAGGGGAAGTAAATTTGCAATTATTCTCAGCCATTATTTGTCACGTGAAAATGTTACATGCTAATGGCTGCAGATGGTTTACACAAAAACTGTGTACACACTGAAAGCCCTCTTCATTGGGAGCTATGGTTTTCTGTCATACATTATGCTAGAACGGAAAAGGTTTCTGTCTGCCTGCAGCTATGTATTACCCTTATTTGCTGTTGCTAGCACAGACCTCGTTAATATGCATCTGGCAATGGTTAAAATTTTCTCCATGAGTGAATTCACATTTATCCATCTAGATCAAGGATTCTCCTAAGTTTAAGAAGGTAAGGACGTCAGTACGCAGGAGTCTTTGGTGGAAAGCATTACGTTTAGAAAGGCAGATGTGAAGGAGGCAGAGTTAAGGTTGTGGTCTAATATTTTTTGTGCTCTTGTTAAAGTTCAGAATCAACTTTTATGTTGAAACGTATTTATGTGCATGTTGTACCTCTGTGCATGTGTGTGATTGTAGACACAGTGATTGCTTCATACTGTGGAATAGTAAAACAACCCTATAATGTGCCAATGTATTTTGTTTTATTCATCGAAAACAGTACAGACATCTGTAAAGTATTACTTTGAATTACAGTTTATGCAGTAAAAATGATAAAAGATTGCATTCGGTATAAATTAGTCTGTTAAAATAACGCAAAGCGAAGAAGGAAGGGTGAGAGGGAGGGTAGAGCAGAAGTTGGAGTTCAGCGCTCCTGATGTAAGGTGAGCGATCAGAAAAGATTTCCATGGACTGGTTTGGTTTTAGCATTAATCAGATTCCACATAGCTGTAGCAAACCAGCCTACGTGCACAGATGCAGTTGGGTAACTATGCTCCTGATTTTTTTTTTTTAATTGTCACAGCAATGAGCATTAGTGTTGCATCTTATTCTTCAGTGATGCTCTATTTTCATACCACCGTGGACACCTCCTCTAGATACCCTGGAAGTTGTGAGAAGCTGTGGAAGGCTCTGTGCAAATCCCAGATCGCAATTGACTTTTCTGTGTGTCCTTTTAGATGCTGATATCTGAGTACAGTTAGCTTTGTTCAAAGCCATGGTTTTCTTTTACCTGCCTTTTCAGGCCTTTGTGGAGGCACCCGTGGTGTCCGCAGTGCTTGATTTTTGTGTTATAAAATGGGCGTGTTGCTTCTGACAAGGCAGCTGTAACACTACGAAGGTGACTTGGCTTGACAGTAACTGTCTGGCTAAAACTAGTCATGAGAGAGCAGTATGTGGCCAGCTAAAACTGCTTGAATGTTCATATACTTCAGGGGAAAAAACAGTTTTGAAGAATAAGCCTTTATTGGTTTGGCAGAATGATTTTTATCAGAGCACTAGAGAAGAGGCAGGATAATGGGATGAGATGAAGTAATCTAACTGCTCTGGAATAGCCCAGCTGTTACAATTTTGCATCTGATTATGTATTTCAAACTAGGAGATTTTACAGTTTCCTTTGAGGCAATAACAATAATGGCTTATGCAGAGAGCCAGCACTTACCTTGTCTTTCTCTTACTCTGCAGATGCCTGGCACACCGAACCTATTGATCTGTGTAGGATTTGTGCTGTGGTCCATTTATTGAAGATGTGAAGCAACGTCGAGTCTGAGATTGGAATTACTGATAGACTGGAGGAAATCTTAGTCCTTGTGATGCACATGGACATGCTGAATTATAAGTAATTCTAGCTTCTTTTCCCCTCCCCTCCCTTCCCCTCACTCAGCTATCTCAGGGTTCATAGAGATTTCAATGGTTCGCGTGCCTGTAAGTTTGGAACAGAAGTGACCAAAAATGGGGGACCAGCAATTGTATAAAACTAACCATACTGCCAACAACAATGAGAACTTGTACTACCAACAACACCAAATGAACTCCCTGCCATCTCTAAATCATAGCTATGGGACATCTGTTATGGATGCTCCCCAGGTGTCCCCTCTCTCCCCCCAGTTTCCCCAAGATTCAAGAGACAGTATAGCTTTGCCTGTAGGTTCAAAAAGTCTTGGGTCAATGGATACATCTAGACAAACCAGTTGGACACATTCTGGCTCAGGAAACCACGTCCCACTGAGGAACAATTTGAATAATCAAAGCGCAATGTGGAGCCCCCTCGGGCAGGGGGAGTCCCAGGATGGATACCAATATTCTTACTCTCAACCCAGTGAAAATCGATCGCAAAAAATTACCAGTGGGGTCCTGCATAAATTGGATTCCTTTACACAAGTATTTGCTAACCAAAATCTGAGAATTCAAGTCAACAACATGGCTCAGGTTTTGCACACCGAGTCTTCAATAGTGGATAATTCTGGTGACAGTGCGCTCAGGCAGCTGCTGTCCCAGAAACCAGCGGTTGAGCAACAGCCTGTAACTTCCAGTGTACAAAGATATCAGCCACTGCCACAGCAAACACACCAGAATTTTGCAAGCACACAGCAAAAGCAACAAATGCAAGTCATGCAGCATCAACAGTTGTACTACGACTACCAGCAGCATTTATCACAAATGCAGATGCATTCTGCGTTTCAGCAAGGACAGACGCACGTCCAACAAATGCAGTCCCAGCAGCTCTTACCGCAACAGATGCAGCACTTGCAGCAGACTCAATACTATGCTCAGCCGCAGCAGGGACATCAGCGGCTCTCAATACAGGAGATCCAACAGCAGCAGCAACAGCCAACTCGGCAGCAGCAGCAGCGGCAGTGTCCAATGCAAATAGCTCAGTATTACCAAACGCAACCTGTCATGCAGCAGTTACAGCAACAGCAGCAACAGATGCAATTGCCACTTCCTCCATATCACAGGGAAGCAGATCCAAAGACTATGCATGAACCACACCAGTACTCTCAGGATCCAAGTCATCCTGTGCAGCTTATCCAGCTGGGAGCAGTGCCTCAGTATTGCTACCAAGATCCCCATGAACAGTACAGGCACTTGTACCCGCAGAGTTTACTGCAGCAGCAGCAACAAGATCAGCAGAAGCAATACCCGAGTGAGAGCAGAGCGCCGTCTCTGAACTCCCACGTTGGCCTCACTCCACCAGGGACTACAGAGGATCCTGCACGGCAGGAGATTAATTCTGTAGGTAATGCTGTCCCTCATCGAACTCTTTTGCCACCCTCGGGAGTTCATCTGAACAACAAAAGCTCTCAGCAAGACTCTCCCAGCACCACGTGGCCTCAGGTAGGTAATATTTTAGATCCGTGCTCAGCCAAACTTGTTTTGTAGAAGAGTAGCAAGGTGTGGAAACGAAATGGTTGCAGGAGAGCCGGAAGGTTAGGATGTGAGTGGTGGGTGTCGCTGGGATGTTTTGGGGAACTACGTTAACAGACTTCTCCTGTCTACATCTCTGGGTTGGCTTTGGGCCAGGCTGGCGGTGGCACAGAGCTACTGCTGCTGCGGGCCTGCTGCTTCCCTCGCGAGAGGCTCTGGGAAGTTCTGCCTTGGTTTCTGGGGAGGAGGGACCCAGTTACCACAAAATGCTCTTGCTAATTTTTCAACACCTGCGGGCTCGATTGTTCAGGAAGAGTTAGTCAGCTCCCTGTTTCCAAAAGTAATACTTCTGGGTCAGAGCAAAGGCTTCAAACAGCAGGTAAGAAAACTTGCACTAGCCACGCTCACAGAGGCACTGATTTGGTAGAGGCAGGTAAGGCTCTCAACTCAGAGGCTTTTAATAATAGTAAAATCATATGCAAAATGCAAAGATAATGCTGTGAGGACCTTCATTTATGCATTAATATTTCCTGAAAAATTCTTTTCTCTTTTTTCCCTTCTTTTCCCCTCTCCTCTTTTCTTAGCAGGTGCAACTGTCAGATGGCAGACTGCAGCCGCTGTCCCCAGAACAAAGGTATTTTTAAAAGATTTTTTTTTTGTCTTTTTAATTTAAATATAAGAAATACAAAGGAGTGCTGCAGTTTAGAGGGAGGGGAACGCACGCTAGGTAGGTAATAGTTGTTGCTTTTCTAGAAACATCTTTAGGTTTGTGCTTTGTGAATTTAAGTTTGTGTGACTTCCACCCTTCCCCCCAGCAATAAAATCAAATAAATGCTTTGTCTTTCAAAAAAAGAAAGGGGGAAAAAAAAAAAAGAACCAAAGAAAAAGCAAAAGCAGGGGAGCAGTTTGCTCTCAGTGTTGCATTTGTAAGAGAAGGGATGATGTGTGGTTTGGATTTGTATCTTTGGCAGCAGGGGTCTTCTGTTTTTCTCAAGGTCTCACCACTGAAGGGCTGAGGTGCCCTCCAGCATGGTTGTCTACCATAAGTAGGGGCATTGTGTCCAAGTACTTGTTAACTGCTGTCAAAGAGTGGGGAAGTGTAGGTCTGTCATGATAGATCTCGTGGGTTCTCAGACTTTTCCATACTGAGGGCCACGTTTTGATGAGTGTATCCTACTCAAAACTTCACTTCTCCCCATCTTGGGAGCAGCTGATCTAGGTTATTGCCCACGTATTCCACAGCACTGACCCCGTGCTTACTTGTGGCTTCATAACCATCTAGCTGTAAAATTTTATTGACTTCCTTGACTAAAAAGCTTCCTCTGCAACAAAGGGAACATGCCAAACTAATGTCTCTTCTTCTGTTCCATGCTAAAAAAAAATGAAAATAAAAGTAGTGGCCAGAACAGAGAAACACTTCCTGAGAGAGCTGATGCGAAGAACAAGCTAATGTGTTCAATATGCTTGAAGGAGTTTAAGAGTTTGCCTGCTCTAAATGGTCACATGAGGTCACACGGAGGAGTAAGAGCATCTCCTAACTTCAAACAGGTAGCAGTTCGTTTTTGGCTCTCTCCTTTCCATGTTGATGTTCGCTTGCTTTGCCATGCTTTGCTTTGCTGTCAAAACTTGTTCTTCTCAGCGCTGTTTTGTTATGTCATACCCTCTGTAAGTAGAAATGCACATAATTCTGCTAGTTTGTAGGCCAGAAGTCTTGCTTTAAAGTCAGAGGCGGTGGTGGAGGACAGAACAGTGTTTGTCCCTCTCTGTTTCCCTGCACGTTACAAAAACACCCTACAAAGTCATGTCAGGAGCGTCTAAATTTTTTTCCCCTCATGTTTGTTTATTATATTAGAAATATCAGGAACATCAAGTCTTCCTTATTTTCATTTGGACTACTTGGATGACTAAGGGATGTTTATTGGAAGCCTTCCCAGGCTTTAATTGAAGGAGCAGGATTGTTGAATCTTTGACAGCTTTCTTCCCGAGTGTTTTAGTTCTATAGGTATCAACAAATACCAAACCAAAAATGTGGGTTTGAATTGTTCCGCATAAAAATAACCTGCCCCGTCAGTCAGTCTTTCTCTGTCCTGATATTTTAGAAATTCTGTCCTAACGGGGAATACCGCAGGAAGGCAAAGAGCTACCAGAGTTACACCATCTGTGTCTTTGTTTTTAGGTGGGTGATGGAGAATTCTGTCTTTACAGTGATAAAAAGAGCACGTGTTTATCTCCCCTCCTGCAAGTTATCTTGTAAAGATGCTTAATGTGGTTATTTATCACCGAGGCTGAATCCTATGTAGGAGTCATAAATAATCTGCCAACTTTGTTCAAGGCAAATAAAGAGTCCAAGAAGCAACACTGTTGTGTGTTTTGTAACCCTGGCCACTTCTTTTCAGCCACGGTGCATACGTTGCATAGTGTATCGATCCAGAAGTAGCCCTCCCTCACTCGGGCTGAAAGCCTTTAATTGTCTGTACAGGATGAAGGAGAGAAACCACCACAGCAGCCGCTGCCTAAAGAGGTGGATAGCCTTGCGCCCATCGTCATGCCAGTGTCTGTCCCTGTAAAGCTTCTGTCACCCGAGCCCAGCACGCAGCCTTCTGCCAGCGCTGCCACAGTCAAAGACAAGCCTGCCAGCTCTGTGTCAGATGATGAGATGCCTGTTCTCGTGAAGATGACTTACTCTCCACCGTGCAGTCCAAAAGTGGCCAACCCCTGCTCATCCTCTGTGAGTGCTGTGTTTCTTGCCACTAACTGTCCTGTGCTTGTTAAATCCCTTTGCTTATAGTGCTGCTACTTTCTAAAACGTCCGTATTTTAGAATATTTTCTGGAATCTTAATGATGCCTAATAAACAAAAAAAGGCTGTAGCATCACAGCATTTCTTCCTCAGTCATTTGAAAATATTAATTTTCCCTTTGCTGGGGAATCAAGACCTCAGTTGAAAATAAATCATTTGAAATTGGAATGTGATATTCTTTTATCCCACTAGAACAAAGGGATTTAGTATCTTTTTACTGTTTTTGTTTTTTCCTTTTCAGGCTGCTTTGTTTTTATGTTATTGCTTAAATTCAACAGTTTTATTTCTTCCTGTTTTTTAAAGTCAGATATATGTGCTTCTCATTTCAGCCAAAGATAGAAAGGCACTGTGCAGTGCTTACGGTGTGTGCTTTAAGCCAACATGAAGCTTGCCGACTCAGAGTTTTGCAATGAAGTCATTTTTCCCTTTCTCTCTGCGTGCATCAGATCTAAGGGTTAATCACTGGGAATTCCAATATAAGAAAAACAACTATGCTTAGTGCTTTCATTTCACTCATAAAACTGAAATTGTCAGGCAGCACGAGGAATTGATGTGAGCACTTGAATGAGATGCGAGAATGCTCTTTATTGTTTTCCTGAAAGAGTCCTGGAGCAAGCAGTATTTATTTTGTGTTCCAGTGTAGGAATAGATGCTGCTCATTCCTTCAAATCCATGCTTGCAAACTACGCCATGATAAGAGATTACTGGGGAGTATAAGTACTGTATGGTATTATCTGTATAATGCAGAGAAATACTCTTGTGGTTTTTTGTGCTTTTTTGTGGTTTTTTTTTCCCCCCCTCATGAGGCTGTTGGCCAAACAAGGGGACAGCATATACCATAGTGGGTGACTCCTTGTAATATTTGTATATTTATCACCCCTGTCCTGACCCTTCACTCAGACGTACACGCTAATTTCAAATATATATAAAATCTTTTACTCGCTTCCCTTCAGACAGAGGTTTTACACATAAACTTCCACTTTACTGTGGAAGCCATCATCTCACAATACTTAGCTTGCAACTCAGCAGTACAATTTTTCTTATCTATTTCTAGTTTCTGAAGAGAAAAGGGACGGTCTTTTCTGAATCTTTGAGCTCTGAGTGGGAGATCTTCTCTAGAGACATCAGAGTAGGTGGCTTGGGCTTGTGTGTTTCTGCAGCGTATGTAAAGTGACTGTGATTAAATCTGCCAGTGTTTGGCTAAATGCGCATTCATTCACTCAAAATTATGCTTGCAGTCTTTGTTATTGCCCAAGCAAACTAGACTCGTGCAGTTTCCTCTCTGGATCTGACCTTTTATATAAGCAATAGCATTGGAAACGTTCAAAGATCAAAAGATCTATGGTTCCCTCTTCATCTGTAAAGAGATTGTGCCATTAGAGACTTTTTTTTTTAATACCAAAGAACTAGAGCTGTGTTGCATTTATTTATACTGTGCTTTGAACTGTCCAGAAAAGCTCACACAAAGCTCATGGAATCAGTAAAATCAAACAGCAGAAGGAAACTAAATATTCAGCAAGACTACGGGACAGTGAGCTGAAGCTAGCAGTTAAGTGAAGTCCATCAGGATCTACCCAGGGTGGGCCTATCAAGGTGCGGCAGCAGGGCCCACAAGGATGCAGTCAGTCTTGGATAATGGAAATCAGTTCCAGGAGCTTCAGAAAAGTATTGAGGTGATTCTGCATTGAGAGCCCACGGACACCACGATCTCCTTTAATATTCAGTGTGATCTTTTTTGAAAGTAGTGTTGGCATAACCACACTGAGGCTAAGGTATGCCGTAGGTGAAGCAGCGTAGGAGATGGAGGTGTATAGGACTTCTAAGATGTTGTCTTGGTTGGTTAGTTTGCTTTACACTGGTGAGAAAGGAATACCAGGTCTTTAACATTTAAAGAGCAGAACAAAATGAGCCCTTAATCAAAGACTTGGATCTGGCCTTCTGGGGTTTTTTTAAGGTTTTGGTTTGTTTGGGTTTTTTGCTTGAGTTTAGGGTTTTTCCCCCTTTCTTCTTTTTGAACACTAAATGTTCACCATCGTGATGGACTATGTCTGTGGTTATAGGTAACCCTCACCCTTTCACTGTTCTGAATGTCCATTATCAATAAAACTCTCTGTAAAGCTGCATTTTTTTCCTGCAAAAGGAAAACTCTTCCAAAACTTAATTTTTTTGGAGAGAAAAAATGTCAACAGCTGTTGGAGAGGGTACAGCCATGATCTAACAGAGAGGACAGGACCTCTGTAATCAAAAACATTTCCACAAGCTGGAACGTATTAACATAAGGGATAAAGGGTGACAGTGCTAATGCTCCTTTAACATGATTTTTATTGGGTGAATGTGATTCTCAAGAACCACCCATGGTGTAAAGATGTATGTTGTCTAAACACACATTGTAGTAATTTATTTAGTAGTAGAATTTACCAGATGATGCAGACATCCTGGAGTAACCCTATCTGTCAAAAATTTCCTTCCACTTTCCAAGTTTATTCTAAGGAAGATTTACAATCTGAACACCTGAAAGCAGTATATTTAATACTGTGTTCATCTACCAGCTTCTGTGTGTTCTTAAAGCACAACCTGAGAACCTGTTTCTTCCCACCTCACCCCCACCCCCCCAGAAATCCAGATTTCAGGTTTGCACAAATTCTGTGCCTTCTGCTTCTGTGGACTCTAGGGATTTGTTAAATGATTTTTCACATTTCTAGAATTCTAGGCACATTACAGTGTGTGAATTTCCCAAATGGTCTTCTACTGTCCTTTTTCCTCCAAGAAAAGAGGAGAGAGTTAAGTTCAAGATTTGTTGCAGCTGGACTGTACTCAAGCTGATGGGAATGCAGTGATAAGAGGCAAAGAATTTGAATTTATTACATTTTTCTTCCTTTCCTGCTGCTGAGTACTGCAGTAATTTCACTGAGCTCATGTGTCCTTCCTAGTCAAACACAATAAATGCATTAGAAAATATCTCATATAAAGTTTCTAATAAATTGTGACTGGGTAATGAAGTAACTCCCAACAGCCTGTGTGTGTTCAGTGCAAATAGAAGTGCCCGGGGTGTTCGGGTGGAGCCGAAGAATGGTGTGGGAGATTCATGACCTGGGAGAGCCGTTCCCTGCACCTTCAAAAGCTGGCAGCAGCCTCTCTGTGTCTGTGGCTCAGCCCTACCTTGACCCAGAGGGCTGGCTGAGAGAGGTGAGGGTAATTTGTCCTGTTTTTTCTCACTCCCCTGAGGTTTCTGTGTAGCACCAGATACTGTACTGACCAGGCTTATGGTGGTACCTGAATAACTGCCTGGTGGTAACAGCTTTTCTGTGGCTGTTGCCCTAAGCTGTAGGGGATTGTGTGCAAACAACATTTAAGCATGCCTAAATACTAAATTAGTGTGTGTTTTCATTTAGGAAATTAGTAAAAAGCCTCATCAAAGTGCTGTAAAATTGGAAGAAAACTTCAAACCATTGCAGGACAAGAAGAAGTATCGGCACAGACCCGAACCTCTCTTCATACCTCCTCCTTCCTTCAACTTCAGCATGTCCCACTCCGGTGCCACCCTGTACCAGAGTCAGCTTCGCTCTCCCCGTGTCCTCGGAGATCATCTGCTAGACCGGACGCATGAGCTCCCCCCCTACACTCCGCCACCGATGCTTAGTCCAGTTCGGCAAGGGTCTGGTCTCTTCAGCAGTGTTATCACATCATCTCATAGCACCTCACATACTCAGCTGCCACTTACTCCACTGACACCTACTCCGCGGGTGCTGCTGTGTCGGTCTAGTAAGTATTACATTTACGGAGTGGCAGAACATAGTAAATACCACTGTCCTCTCTTCTGGTGTTACCACATTGATGATTTTTACGTGTGCTCACATGCACGGCAAGATGGAAAAGTCCATCTTTATCAGGGTTTTTGCCTTGGATTTTGTAGAGGTGGTGTTAAAACATAAAGTGAATAGAGAGCCTAACCAGTGAGTAAGGCTGTGATCTTTCAATGCGGTCTGCCTCAAGAAAGGACCACCATGCCTCTTGTTACATCTGGACCTTCTGAAGTGGAGGGAAAAGACCTGGTTTTGAGACATGGGGTTCATTTTAAGTATTTGTTGTTCAGTGCTTCACAAGAAAAGGTGTCTAATCATACATGATCAGGGCAGTAGAAACCTCTGCAAGTTAGGACATTTCTGTTATCTATAACAATTTAGACTGTTTCTGTATAAATATTGATAAAGGGTAATTTTTGTTTAATAGACTGGAATAATGTTGATGTTAATAGGGAGGTGGCAATGCAGCTCGGGAGGTGCAGCATCAGCAGCAATACAGTTGTTACCAAAATACCCTTTTAAACTCAAACTCCAATCTCTGTTTCAGATAGTATTGATGGAAGTGTCATTCCGGTGACGCCTGGGCCTGGAGAGCAGACTGTTGAACCGTAAGAAAAACAATATTGTTTTTGTCACTGCTTTTATAGACTGGCTCCAGTCTAGAGCGTGTGGCGTGAAGTGTTTTGAACTGGGCAGGTAGTGTTCAACTGCCTGAAATCATCTTGGGCTGGATGCATTTAAGGTTGCTCTGGATGGTGGCTGAGGGCATCGGGACCAAAGAGGCTGTGGGAGATATAGATGTCGTGGCTCAAAAATGCTGGGAGAGGCTTGGTGGGAGCCACCGAATGTGAAAAAAGGGTTAGCGATGGCTGGGAAGAGGGCCGTGAGGAGAACATATGCTGATCCAGTACTCTTGCTTTTATATATATTAACTGTGAAGCTTTGGAGAGGTGTTACCTGGTAGGTTCCCCGAGGCAGTCTGCAAATAGGATTGACCCTCAGCAGTAATGTCTCTTTCTGCTCTCTGCTGAAGAGTGCCATCCTCTACGGAACAGAAAGTTATTGTTTCTGGCATCTAGCCTCTTTGCTAGTCAGCATGCATATAGGCTAGCTTGGGTTGTCCGTAAGGTATGATGTCTCAGTATAGTTTAAATTGTGTATTGAAATTCTGGATTCCCTCAAGAGATCAGTTCTCTCTCATATTCAAAGTACTTATCCCACTGAGAGTAAAGCATTGCGTAAAGCAATCTGACACAATTTGCTGCCCTTCCACTGTAATAGAAGTTTTGCTGGAAACACAGTGAACACTAATGTGACTTCCATTTTTTTCCTGCACACAGTGT
>NW_008825306.1:1121301-1136240 GCF_000699105.1 Pygoscelis adeliae
TATAGACGAATAAATATCGGGTCCAGGTTCCAGGCTGATATTCCTGAGCTGCAGGACAGATGGCTAATGGAGAAAGATGTGCACAAGGCTACTTTGGTTTGGAAGCCATGGCCGGAACTGGAAAACAAAGTCTTCCAACAAAGAGGTACAATGATTTGCCATTTTAGAAGTTCATACATCACCCTGTGCCCGTTGAAGAAACTCACATTGATTTCTCATGGATATACTGTACAAAATGTTCAAGAGAGTATTAATTACTGAGAATGCAGAGCAAGAGACCAGAACTGCATGTTACAGATGCAGAGTAAGAACATTATATAGCGTCACTTAAAGTGAAGTCTGGATGAACTGTTTCCTAGTAGCCAAGGGGGAAAGATTGTTGCTGGGAAGTGGTTTTTTGGGTACTGAATTGCCTGGTAAGGACAGAGATCACAGATGAGAGGCAGCTGGTGGTTCCTGGGCCTCTCCTGTGACCATAACTGAGAGGAAATGCGATGGGCTCAGTGGCTTTTTCCAGTCCTGAGCAGTTTGTTCCTGCTTCCAGCACGATTCATTTCTGTTTCTCTGCCCTGGCTGGAGCCTTCTTGGCACAGCAACATCACTGGCCTGTGTGAGCCACTGCCTCACAGGCAAATCTCTGCCTCTGGCTCTGCAGTAGCCTGTCCCGTCCCAAGGATGCACTCTGCAAATCCCGTCACATCCCCTCCTCAGTGAGTGATCCTAAAACCAGGAGATGAGGTGCTGGGGAGAGAGAGTATGAAAGCTGTTGCCCTGAACTACATTGTCTGTGAGCGGCATTACAGAATCCTCGTCTCTGGATGTTTGGCTGACAGGCGACTGTATTAGCAGTAAAATGTTGACTTGTTTCTGACAGTGGAAGACCTTTTAAATATGAGCTGTTCCAGTGTGTTACCTGGTGGAGGAACTAACTCAGAATACGCTTTGCACTCTCTCTTTGAGGCGAAAGGAGATATTATGGTAAGATAAGAAGCTGAAAGGGGATATATGATCCTCTTCTGCAGATAAATTAGCATGCTTTATTAAATGGGTTTAGATACGGTTATATAAAAAAGAGACTTCTGGTTGATTAGCAGTGATGCTTTAAACATCCTGTAACATTTTTGGGGAATGACTTTTCCCTTTCATTCTTCAATAAATTTAAATTTCAAAGCAGTGCCTCTCTGAAGGCTTACTGTATATTTCATATAGATAAGATTATTTAGTTTATAGCCTTGGGGCTTTGAATGTCTCCCAGTGCTTGCTCCAGCCCTGATATTTCACAAGCTTTATATTTGGTCACAGAGAGCTTAGTCCTCTTCTAGCCCTTATAAAAACCCTTTTTTGTAGCAGCAATCACATCTACTTATTCGTTCAGAACAGTGAGGTAATTGCACACAGTTCTCATATAAATAATGCATTTCAAGTATTTGCATTAGTTTAGTGATGGGAATGTTATTAACTAGGGCAAAACATCCATTTTGCCCAGTATTAGGGAAAAGAAAGACAAGGCCCTGCACCGGTTCCTGGAAAGCTAATTTAAAACAAAATGCAACTTCACAGGATTGTCTGATACAGTGTTTTTTAGCTTGTGTCCCAGTTTCCTTAGGCTCTGTTAGCTGTATCTGAGGGGTCTGAGACAGATGACTGAACTTACTGTGAGGATGTGAAATTTGCTATACTGGGGGTCTGCATTGCCACGGGAAAAATTTTAGGGATGCACAAATCATCTGTCTCCCCTGATCCAAAGGAGGATTAACTATACTTGCTGTCATTCCTGACAGATGTTGACCTAAACAAGATACTCTAAAAGACTTCATGCTATAAATATTAATGCTATCAAACCAACCATTAAATATTAGTATTAATTAACACTATCAAGTCAAACACTATAAACGTATTTGTATGTGGCAAGCGGAAGGGAGGGAAGAGCTGAAAGTTGCTAATAGCTACATTTGTGCTAATTAAGGCAGGACAGGTGTGCATTAGGTGCTTTTCTGTGAGGTACAGTGTTAATGGGCCTTGGAGTAATTTGATGTGATTTCGTATGACAGAAAAGAAAAAAAGAGAGAAAATTTATTCATAACTTCGTACAAAATAGACTTCTAAATGCAGTTGTATGCAGCAGCCGACTGCAGTTGCTAATTCTGTTTTTCTCTGCTTTTTCATTTAGGTTGCTCTTGAGAAGCTGCTGTTGAGAAAGCCAGTGAGATTGAAGTGTCATCCTTTAGCAAATTACCACTACGCCGGTAGGTTTCTTTGCGATCTCTGTATCTGCTGGTCTATAGAGTCCAAGGCTGGTATCCCAGGCTGGAGCATGGGATCACGCTGCACTCTCTGCTGTCTGCTGCGGGGATGGCAGCCTCTAATAGAGAGGTGATGTGGACAGTGCCGAGTGGTGCTTCCGGAGCCTTTTGTTACAAGTTTGGCAGTTTTTCACCTGACTGACAATGTGCAGAAACTTTGCATCCATGTTGCTGTGTAGGGTTCTACAGATTTTAAAACTGCCTTGAGTAATTTTTTTCCTCTTTTAAACTAAATTTTAATGTGTTGATCTCCTTTTAAAATTGCTGCTAGTCACAGATTATAATTTATTAGCAGTAAGGTCTTCATTTTCTGGTATGTAGATGTCTGCCATCATGCCTTCCTTGTCTGAGGTGATGGTGCGTGATAAATGAATATGATAATCATGAGCATCCTTCCAAAGAGGCAGTGCTGTAACTCTCGCTAGTGTCTTAGTACTGAATACACAGCCTGTCTTTGCATGGATCTAGCTGAAAAAAACCCAGGTCTGGGACGGTGGCTTCTTTAAACACAGCAAGAACCGCATTTTGGTGATGAAGCAGAAGTGCTCTGTGAAATACACAAGGTGGGTTAAGCCACTGGACTTAAGCTGTGTCAGCTAAGCATAGGTGGCAAATGCCTCTCTTCGGCAGCCCTCCATGTTATTACTTAATGCTTCGTAGTGGCTAACAACTGCTTGGACATACAGAATAGGGTTTTACATAAGAGATTTAAGAATTTATCTCCAGTTTAGGCTCAATAGGAAATAAGAATCAAGAAGGAAATCAAGAATCTTCTGGTGGTCAGTCAGTCAATCACAATGTCCCCGGGTCATATACTCATTTCCAGTTATAGTCATTGTGCCACATAAATATGGAAGCAAGCTACTTCCTGGCTGTAGCAGCTCGCTGGAAAGATTCCCAAGTAACAAGGACTCTTTTGTAAAGCAACTCCTTAACCCCTTGGCCTGAGAACAAGAGCAGAAACATGTCTGATGGCAGCTGATAATGAGAGTGAATAAATGTGAAGATCAGGTTTTCAATCTTGGCTAGGGGAGATGCCTAGTGCCTTTGATAACAGCTCTGTTGCAGTCCAAAGGGTGGACATGGGGGTGGACGGAGAAGGAGGACGTCAGCCAGGAACTTTGACTAGGGTCTCTTGTCTGAAGAGATGACACCAAATCATGTATATCATGTATAAGAGACAGTCCAGGGCATGAGAGCAGGAAGATGAGGAGATACCCCAGCAGCCTCATCCTCACTGAGCGATCCAATTAGCAGAGCAGATAAATAAGAAATTTCTGCCTGTGTGGCAGAGGAGGAACAGTCTTTACTGAAGCAACTTCACAGTAGTTTCAGAAGGTGTTCTGTTTTGATGCAGGGAGGAGCCAGGCGAGATCGTTTTGTTTAATCTTTCACATGAGATGACGCTAATCCTTGTTAACTAGCACTGAGACCTGTGGACATCAGTGTATCCCTATTTCTTAAGCAGGAAAGAAAGTTTGATTCTGCTTATCACAGCATGAAATGAAATCTCACCAGTCTGGATTTAAGTACCATAAAATAACAAGACAAGGCATTACTTACTAATGCTCTTGAATGCAACATGTGATTGCAACTTATATTGACGGCCACACTCTAGCACCATGCAGCAGCTCTTGAATAGCAGTTTGTGGTTGATAATCAGCCACTCAAGGCATATGGGAATTTCTCACAATCTAGTGCATGAATAGCTTAATATAACTTCAAGTGGCATTTGTTTGGGTTAACTCTTTGGGCTTTCTGCTCCGTACTCAGAAATCGCAACTCTCAAGCACCGCCACATTTAAAGGTGGAATAGGCCAAAACAGAGCATGGCACTGACTCATGAGAATTAACTGTTTCCGCAAACAATAAATATCCAAATTCATCCTTAGCATTGCCCTCAAATGAGGGTACAAGCAAATAGCTCACCTTTGAAACCCGTTGGCTCGTGAGGGAAGCAAGTTGTAAAACTTGAGGCTTTTCTGTTGTGTGCCAAGAGAGCTGGGCATGCTGACCCAGGGCTGCTTGGAAGAACACCCTAATCTCTCTGTGCTAATGCTTTGCCATCTGTCAGGATGGTGTTTTAGGGAGGAGAGAGGGAACATGTATCTAATACAAGAGGAGCACTGTTGCAAACCCTTGAATTGTTTTCATTTGAACAGTGGAATTTCTCAGCTCTGAAGTTCTCCTGCAGTGAGAATGCAGGAGAGATGGTCTCTGAAATAATGTGCTTCAGGCAGTCTGAAAACTTCTTGCACACACTGAGATAGGGTATGGATCAGACCCAGCATATGCTGTAGGTAATGGATTTGAGCCACCTCTCAGGGGGGCTCCCTGGGTGTAGGTGTTGCCCCCTTGAAACCCACAGATGGGGCCCAAAATTTGTGGAAGATATTTATTGTCAGTTAATCAGTGCAAAACCAATATGGCAGATAAAATGTAGAATAAATGTCTAAACATAAAGATCAGCTTTAAAATTTGATCTGTATTCCAAAGTCCAAAATTCTTTCTTGCTGCATTGCAGATATCTCTCTATACACGTTCTCTATATCTCCCTCAAGCTAACAAGAGCAAAAGCGGTTTCCCAGCAACCAGAGTTAAAAACAGCTTTTCTTCTGTTTCTTTTCCTACACAGGATTTATTCTATTAATTAGGTTACTTCCAATTAACCCGCATAATCTTATAAGGGTCTCTGCTAATACCACAGCTATTGGGGAAACTGTAAGGCCTGAATCCTCCACAGGTGTACAATAAAATTAGTTTGTGGAAGTGATTTTTTTTATTTTTTTTTTCCTTCCCCCCCAGGTGGGTGGGGTAGAGGCAGGAGAGCATGGCTAGAGAGGTTAGCTGAAAACTAAAATCTCTCCTTTGGTGTTGTCATGCTTTTTAAAGTTATACTTTGGCATAGTAGAGCAGGCTCCTGGACTGAATCAGTGCATTTACCCCTGCCCAAAGGGAGGGTAAATGCAAATGCCTGGCAAGTTGTGTAAGAAGGGAATGATGCTGGTTCAGGGTGGGAAAGATGGCAAGGCAGTGTGTCAGCAAAAAGATCTTTGGGTGATAACAGAATAAATAAAACTCGTGGCTTGAAGCCAGTGCCTTTCTCTGACGCTTAAGAGAGCTTTAGTGTAAATCCCTGTGGAAATAACTAATGCATGCTTATATCCAGTACTGGAAAAGCCTGCAGAAAACAGGTTGCAGAAAAGTTAATTTTGTAGTTTTCAGCACATGACAGAGCTGTGAGATACCTGCTCTAAGCTTGTGAGCCTGGGAGTTGAAACTGAAAAGCGAAACATTTGAAGTTAATAAAAAAAAAAAAAACCAAACTTTTTTTTTTCCCCCTAGCCATAAGTAACCTGTAGAGTTCAATACCCTGCATGGTGCCAAGCCCAAGTTGATTGAATTCAGTGCAGAGGCAAGCATTTCTATGGAGAAGAGTAACACTGACAGGAATATTAGGGATTTCTTTTGATAAAAGTTTTAGATGTTTCAGAAACTCTCAGACAGACTGAAGTAGAATCTTGTCATAGTATAAGTCATTTCAGAGGCATCAGCTTTATGTCTTCTTGCATATCCTTCGTTTAATGTATGTAATGCTGCCCACTGTTACAAACAGGACACTGCTTTGATGCAGTAGAGCAATCCTGTGTTCCTTCTGTTTGACTAATACTGAGGAAGCACAAATTCATTTCAATTTAAATGTTGATTTCGCATTTTCATGGGCAGTTAGGCTGGTGAAGCAAACACAGAATAACAATATCTGAAAGTTTTATATACAGCTTCCATTAAATGATCAGAAAGCACTTTGTGCATATTGCACATTGCTACAATCACTATCTACTTGTGACCTCTGTAACAGAGGATTTAAGTGTCTTACCTCGATCCATGCAAGTGAAGAGCTGCGAAAGGACCTTATAAGAGTTACCAACTGGAGAACAAAATGATAGATGAACTTCTGTGTAGCTGAATGTAAAGTGGCATACAGGGGAATAAGCAATATAAGCTTTACATATAAAATTATGAGCTCTCTGGTGATACTTCTCAATTAGAGTGAGACCTTGGGATTATAACGCTAGTTCTATGAAAGCATCAGCTCTGTATTTTAGAACAGCTAAAAAAAACCCCAAGTCAAATGTTAAGAGGGTAGATGTCGTGGTTTAACCTCAGTCGGCAGCTAAGCACCACGCAGCCGCTCGCTCACTCCCCCCCACCCGGTGGGATGGGGGAGAGAATTGGAAAAGCACAAGTGAGAAAAACTCGTGGGTTGAGATAAAAACAGTTTAATAATTGAAATAAAATAATAATAATAATAAGATAATAATAATAATACACAAAGCAAGTGATGCACAGTACAATTGCTCACCACCCGCCGACTGATGCCCAGCCAGTCCCCGAGCAGCGGCCCCCCCCCGGCCAGCTTCCCCCAGTTTATGTACTGAGCATGACATCACACGGTATGGAATGTCCCTTTGGCCAGTTTGGCTGTGCCCCCTCCCAGCTTCTTGTGCACCTCCAGCCTTCTCAGTCGGTAGAGCATGGGAAGCTGAAAAGTCCTTGGCTAGTGTAAGCATTACCTAGCAACAACTAAAACATGGGTGCCTTATCAACTTTGTTCTCATCCTAAATCCAAAACACAGCACTGTACCAGCTACTAGGAAGGAACTTAACTCTATCCCTGCCGAAACCAGGACAGTAGAGAACATGGTGATGCCACTGTGCAAGTCTGTGGATTGCTTATATGTTGACCATTATGTGCCTTTCTGGTCTCTTCACCTCTATAGGAATGTTTTAGTACTGAAAAAGGTTCAGAGCGGGACAGCAGTAATGACCAAAGGTGTGGGGGTGACAGAAAGGACATGCAATCCTGAATACATGGAGATGATGGTCGAGGTTGAAGAGCAAAGGGTCATCCAGTGAAGCTACTGGGAGCCAGGAAGCAAAGAAAGGAGGTGGTTCTTCATGCGGAGGGTCTACTGATCTGTGAAACTCCTCGGCAAAGGATCTTTTGGGTGCAAGAAGTTTAACTGGTTGAAAGGAAGAGTGGGTCAGCACTTACAAGGATAATTACAAAATAAGCAAATTGCAACAGACTCAGGAAATCCCCTGTGCCGAAAACGGTCAGAGGTTAAGAAGAATTAGGGAGAGGCATTGTGTTTGCTTGCCCTGATCTTACTGTTTCCTAGGCAACTGCCTGTGACCACTGCTGGAGACCGAATACGGGTTAGGTGGACTCAAGGTCTGAGTCAGTACAGCCATGCTTGTATTTGGGTAGCAGCAATCACTAGCATGTGCTTGAGGTTTCCCAGTTTTTGTTTCAGCTACTACATCAACATAAAGGTGGTGAGTTTTTATCGTTTATAATGAATTGACTCTTTTTTTAAGGCTCTGACAAATGGACGCATCAAGAAAGGAGGCTGTTCAAAGAGGCATTGTCCACCTACAGCAAAGATTTCATATTTGTACAGAAAATGGTAAGGTTATTTCTGTTCTGCCAGTTGTTTTTTCCATTTGCTGCATTCTGTCCCCCTTCATTTTCCCTCCAGCTTATTGCAGACATAGAGCCAGCAGTGGTTACAAGAACGCCATTAGGAGTGGTATATTCCATTTGGTGTACCTATGCATGCAACTGCAGCACCAGTAAAAAACGGTTAAAAATAAATAAATAAAATCTGTTCTTTTTGTTATTGTATGTAAAAGTTTCCACACCTGGAATCCAAGTCACGGCATTCCATGTGTGGGACCGAGTATGGTACTCCACTATCACCTTGGTGTTCTCTGGCGGTTTGTTAAAAGGTACCCGAGTCACTGGCATTGAGCCTCGCGCCAGCAAGGGTTGAAACCTGTTAATGAAGAGGGAACGTGTTTGGGCTTAATTTTCGTGTTCTGCCACAAAGCAGAAAAGGCGAGGTGTATACATCTCAGGGCAGAATACCTTGCTTGTTAGCTCAAATGTTGAAAAACATTTGGGTTTATGGGAACCAAGTCTTAATTCCTAGATTTCTTGGTAGTATTGTACACTTGAGCTACAAAAGTATATTCTCAGTCATTTTCTGACTAGAGTCCAGAGAATCCCAGAGAAATGTACTGAAGCTGAAATAGTCAACACAAATTTGACTGAAAAACAATAACTAAAAAAAATTATTCTACAAGAGTATTCCTGTTGTAGTCAAACTGTCTTTTTTTTCTCCATTTGAATGTTTGAGAAATAAAGCCTGCCTCTTGGAATATATTAAAATTCTGTTGAATGAAAGAAAAAAATTGAGATTGGACTATTTCTGCCATTACTTAACTACAGGTTAAGTCTAAGACGGTTGCACAATGTGTGGAATACTACTATACCTGGAAGAAAATCTTGCGTTTGGGACGGAAGCACAGAACACGTTTAGAGAAAAAGAGAGAGGAATGTCTGGTAAGTCTAAAAGAATATGAAAAAGTTTAACACTTGATAATTTTTATGTTAATCCTGTTTTGAGGAGGAGGTTGAACTAGATGACATAGGTCTCTTCCAATCAAAATTATTCCATAATTGTAGATTATGTTCTGTATGAGCATTCTGTGACCTCAGCTACACCAAGATTTTGTGTTCCTGGACTGTAACGGGATAAAACTGTTTTGACTAGTGCATTATCTAACTCTAGTCCAGCAATTATGGCTTTTGCTACTGATGATGCAAGTAAACCTCTGTAAATTATTCCTGTGCCTGTG
Source organism: Pygoscelis adeliae (assembly GCF_000699105.1). Taxonomy (NCBI): domain Eukaryota; kingdom Metazoa; phylum Chordata; class Aves; order Sphenisciformes; family Spheniscidae; genus Pygoscelis; species Pygoscelis adeliae. The sequence goes on from NW_008825306.1 coordinate 1,130,310, forward strand.
TGTGTGTGCTCCTAAAGGCTGCTCTAATATTCTAGTATAAATATAATTTACACAGACTAGCAGTGCAATTCTTTGTGCGCAAGGTCTGTATTACAGGTAGTCTTAAGAGATGTGTGGTGTTTTGTTTTGATTTTGGAGGTTTGTTTGTTTGTTTGTTTTTTAAATAAGTCATTTAATTTGACTATGAATATAGTGTACATTGCCATTCTAACAGTTGGGGGAGAGTATTGCACTTTGGCATCTGTAGGCTCTTAGAGCCACGGCTCTCTAATACAGACGGAGGGTGTTTTGAGCACTGCAGTGAAGCTTCATGAGCTGTAGCTTGTCATTAAGGGGTGGGAGTTCCAGCAAGACCAGAAGTTCATTCAGGATGGGAAAAAATACTGAAACCTGGAAGCAGGCTTGACTAAGCAGCATGCTGTTCCAGTACTGTCTATGTCCTACTATCCAGTACTGTCTGTCTTTGACCATATTTCTAGCATTTCTTAAATGCACTGTCTATTTCAGACAAGTGGAGAAGAGGAGGTGTTAGAGGAAGATGAGGAGATCGAAGAAGACAGAAAGGAAGAAAGGGAAATGCAGAAGTCTCCTGACCCACCAGCTATTCCTCTTGTTGGACATATAGATCTGCCTGCCCTTCAGAGTCTTTCACTTTCTTCGTCCTCCTTCATCTGTGAAATGCCGAACTGTGGCGCTGTACGTGTGTTTGGTATCTTTAATAGCAGGGGGGCTGCGTACTAGTCAATTGTGATTTTGGAAATCAGGGTTTTATTCCTGGCCAGTGATATCTCCGGAATATCTTTGGACAAATCCTTTTGCCCGCCTTTAATTCCCACATGACAAAATATAGGCAATATGCTGATCTGTACATAAAATTGTATCCTGAGATGTTGTATCGATTAGAAGCACTATATGGTAACAGCTCTGATTACCATTTTGTTATACAACTGTAATAATAGGATAGCTCATTGGTTTGTTTTTATTATGACTAAGTTTCTTTAACTCTAGTGGGACGTAGCCGAGAGCAAGCAGCATTTGACCAAGTACATTGTTTGTGTGTATTGGATGTGTACAGTTGTTCTATTGTAATATGCATTCAGCATACTTCTTTCTGCAGTTCCTGTTCCAGTGCAGTATTTCTTGATTTTTTTATTTTTATTTTTTTTTCCTTCCTTCGACCCTACTCCCCGTCAGGTGTTCAGTTCCCGACAAGCGCTGAATGGCCACGCTCGCATTCATGGAGGTACGAATCAGGTGACAAAAACCCGATGCACCATTCCAGGCACTAAGCAGAAATCTGGTACACAGAGCGGATACTGCTCCATCAAGAGTTCACCTGCCCACAGCACAACAAGCGGTGAGACTGACCCAACAACAATTTTTCCTTGCAAGGAGTGTGGCAAGTAAGTGAATATGACTGTCTGAAGTATCGCATCGCATTTGCCTATTTATATTCCAGGTGAATAGTGTTGTGACAAAGTCTTTATTTTGCTCTGATGGTCTCAAAAGAAGTTTCCCCTTAGATGACATGTCCTCTTATCAGAACCTTCAGAGGTTGGTTTGCATGACGTTTTGGATGCTTCCCCTGCAGTATTTGCTCCAATTTTCCTGAATCCATTTACCTGCTAGAATTTCTACATCTCACAGTCCAGCTTCCTGCCTCATCACTGACTTGCATGTGACAGTGGGCAGCTCTCTGTTTCTGCGCTTGAGTTTGTCCATCCTGATGTGGGATTCCTTCACTTCTTCCCCATTGTGCAAGACTGTAGTGAAACTAACTCCAGGGAGAATTAGGATGTGCAGAGATACTGAAGCAACTGTGGGAGCTACAAAATACCTCCGGCAGAGCCTGAGTAGACCATTTTGATACTGTCAGGATGTATAAATCTGGTAGTCTGTCCCTGAAATTCTCACCATGGCATTGCAGACTTCACTGACTTCTATTTCAGGACAAGGAAGCAAATGTACTGATAGGTTGTTGAGTCTTTTTTGGCTCATTTCATCAAAAGCAATGCATTTTTATCTGATTTTTTTTTCCTTTAAAATTTAGGGTGTTTTTCAAAATCAAAAGCCGCAATGCTCACATGAAGACTCACAGACAACAAGAAGAACAGCAAAGGCAGAAGGCTCAGAAAGCTGCTGTGGCAGCAGAAATGGCAGCCACCATTGCGAGAACTACTGGGCCAGTTGGGCATAGTTTGATCCCTCTGGATCACATGAGTTTAGTTAAACATGTTGAAAATGTCGGTGACATTGACGACGATGTTGTTCAGGAGCTGGGTGATGTCATGGAAGAGAATGAAGTCATGGATGCTGACCTTTTATTGGATGATGAAGATGCAGATCTACTGCAGGATGATGCTGAGTTGTAAATAAGGTTGTTCGATAAAGACAGCTACTGAGCACACCCTGAATGGATCAATCAGGAAACCTGGACTGCTCGTTTGTTCCCCACTGATTGTAAACTACCTGTTGAAAATGACAATTCTTTTATCCAGGTCTAGAAAAAAAGAAATCTCCTTTTTTCCCTTTTTTTAATTAATTTGTGTTTTGGGGGAAAAAATAAATAATTGGTACAAATATTCTTATAAGGTGTTTTTATCTGAGCTCATTTTGCTGATAACTTCCAAGGCCGCTAATTACAGAAGTTCGTGGTTCTGCTATCACTTCCCTCCAGATGATCCCAGTAGGATCTTTAGTCTTTAACTCTTCCAGGTTTCATTCTACCCCAATTACAAGAATGATTTTCACACACTTCTGATGAAACGTTTGGGGTTTTTTTGCCTATAGTGGATCACTTCCAGCATCTTCTAGAGACTAAATGTCATCTCTGTTAAGGAGATGATTACATTCCTTGTCTTTGTGCTGTCATTTTAAGGGAGGTGGAGGGAAAAAAAAGATCTAATTTAACTGTGAAATAATTACAGGAGTGACTGTATCATCTGTGGTATCGCAGCACTTTTTCAGTTCTGTCTTGCCTTAATGCATACATGTTAGGCAGTTTGTAAAAGCATTGGTTACACTGTACATTTTAGAGCTTCCATTTCAGCAAGGTTCTGATCTGCTGATTTTTAAATGACCTAATTCAAGGATTGAAGAAAGAAGACGATTGTACTGTGGTTCACATCATCTGATGGGAACACTGAATCAGGAACACCGCCTTGGTAATCAGATTGCACTGGAAATATATTTCGCTGTGACAATAAATCACACTGTTGAATAGCCATCTCGGTGGTTATAGGAGAGTGTATGCTCGAGCAATGCAGGGGCTTGCTCTCACCAGGCAAACACAGGGAGACATTCCTGCCCATGGAACAGAGATTGGTGGAGTATATGCCTTCAGCACATTAGTTATTATTTGTAGGCATGAAATGTTGTTCTTGTGCCATTTTCAGTCCTCCTCATTACACCAAATTCAAATGTTGTTTATTTAGTAAAACATATTCCAACGGTGAGTTGACATTGCTGTTTAATTACCGCTTCTCCTCCCTTAGGTTCAGATCTACATGCTGGATGTCTAACACCATTTATATAAATTTAGATTTGGTTCTCTAAGTAAATAGGATCTCAAAAGAATTGTACCTTGCAGAATTAAAGAATTAAGAATTGGAGTTAGGTTGAGTGGGCCTTTAATTACAGAATATGAATACTGATTTTAGACCTTTCACAGGTAGCAGCACTGATTTTCTTGTGAATTTTGCACAGTAGAAGAGTATTGCTAACTTTATAAAATATTTTATAAGACTGGTTTCAGATCTTCCAGGTTTCAGGGTTGTTTGGGTTTTTTTATGGGTTGGGTTTTGTTTTATTGGGGTTTTTTTGCCACATTCCTAACATCTTAAGCAGAATCTGAGAGATGGTGGATTTTATGTTCTACTGTCTTTCTTCCTTGTATAACTATGCAAAATGAGGGTAAACCATGGCACTTTTGTATAGGAGTACCGGACCACACAAGTTCAAAACCAGTGGGACTCATTGGCAGAGAGGTGCCTTCTCTGTCAAAGCCAAATATGTGAAGCCAAATGACCTGAAGTTTCTACTTAAGGTCAAATGTTCTGATACTAAAGAACAACCCTTCAGGAGAATGGAAATCACTTCTCAGTTTCTGGTTAGTGAAGTTCCTGTGTATGCGGTTTTAGTGTGTGTTTGGGGTTGTTCCAGAGGTTTTTTTCAGTTGGTTTTGACCAGCGGGTAGAATTTCACTCCCTCTGCTACCTAAGGGATGACGTTCTCGATTACTATACCTGGGAGTTTCAGGAGATCAGGCAGCAGCCTTCTTTCCTTTCCCAAACTGCCAGTCAGCACACTGCCCAGCAGTTCCTGTCTGTGTTGTCACACGTTACTTTTAGAGGGGCCATGCAGCGCAGGTTGTTCAGCTGTATGCTGCCAACTAGATCCACTGATAATAAATTTTGTAGACTGTGCAAGTCTTAGTGGTTTGCAAAGTGGAGGCTTTTGTGAGCGGTAACTTGTGTTGGCTTTTAGGAGCCTGTCTTAGAAACAACCTGTCAGAGTCTACTCTTTCTCTTCCAAACTTGTATCATTTTGAACTTTTAAGGACCTTTCTGAGAAAGGCTGCTACACTGGAAAATGGATATATGTTTTCAGATTCCCCTGTTAATGGTGGGGAAAAAAATCTGAGTGTTTAAGCAATTAAGTCAGTGAGAGTTCTGCTTGAAGAACAGAGTGAAACATAGTAGAAACTTGTGGGCTTGATTCTGAAGAGCCAGCTCTGTATTAAAGAATCTACAGTGGAACTTTTCTAGCAACAATGGGACAGGTATCTGTGCTAAACCTAGTATATATAAATATATATACACATATATATGCCTGGTTCTGTAACATTAATCGGGTGCTGTCTTATTGTACAGCCAAGAAGATAATAGAACAACAATAACCAAAGAAGTTATTCATAAAGGAAAAAAAAAAAAGCACGTTTCTTAAGCAGTACACAATTTAGGCCTCAAACATTGACTTCATTATTATTAAGTGTTGCATCGGCTGGTGTTAAACAGATGCTGTTCTGCCTATTTGTACATAAGTCGGACATAGTTTTATTTCAGAAAAATTGTTTTCTTGCTGATGGTTGATGATGGAAAACTGTTCACTATTGAACTTAGTCCTCTTTGATAAAACCTGTACATATAGAAAACATATTTTATGAGAAAAATCTTATTTTCAATATTTAACTGTTATTTTATTAGAAGATGGTTGTAAATATATTAGGTGCTTTAGTGTAAAAAGCAGACTGTAATTTTAGGTGGCAGAGGAAGTAACAAAATAAAAAAAATATACATTTGTGATCTATGCTGGTTTCAGGTTCCTGCTGTTAGCATTTGACTTGCACACAGCTTAATTTCAGGTTACTGCCTACCTGGATGTGTGTATTAGGATGGCTTAGTGGCATGAATTCGTACTTGTTTAGTCCCCCCCTTCAAATATTTCGTACTCATTAGAACCTGTGTTACAATATGAACTGCTACTTATATGTGTAAAAAGAAGGGGGTTTATATGACATTTCCAGTCACTCTTATACTTTGGTAAAATATAGGTGGCTGGGTTTTGCTAACAGGCTGTATACCTTTTTTTTTTTTTTTTAAGTATTTTTAAGAGGGGGAGAAGTTTGAAAACTAAGCTCATGTGTAATTGTTTTTCAAAGGTTTCCTGAATCGTTCCAGGCAAAAAAAATATTACATGTATTCACCGCTACACGGTTGGGTGGACATGAGTATTCTTGGTAAGAACGAGTTGTGGTAAAAAGCGTTCTCGGAAAGGGGGAGAAAGTTTTAGAAGCCTCCTTTGGCCTCTCACCTTCAGCAAAAAAAAAAAAGTATTATCGCCTGCCCTGCCTCGGGGTCGGAGAAATGAGCAATTTTCTTTCTTCCCTCCGGCAGTGGAGGAGGGCGGCGTTGTCTCCTGGGAAGACAGGAC
>NW_008825306.1:1136915-1140509 GCF_000699105.1 Pygoscelis adeliae
AGGCTGGGGCTGTGTCTCTGCCCGCCGGCATCGGCGTAGCGGGTCCTCGGAACTCTTCCCTGCAGTCCTGTTTTTGCGGCAGTTACTCTGGGTTTAAGGGGTGATGAAGAATAGATGACTTGGATTTGGAGGTCATGTGCCAAGCCTGTTTCTAGTCTTAAAGTTTCAAATCTTGAAGTTATAACGTAAAAAAAAAAGGAAAACTTTTTACACTACCGATGTTTTCTGCTGGTTTTGACTTCTAAAGAGTGATTGCCTGTTCTCAAGTTGAGAAAATTTGATATTGAGGGTTTCCTATTCATTTTCTGAAGCCCTAAACTCCTCTGTATATGCTGTGTTCTGGACTTGCTCATATTCCAGGCATCTGTCTTCTAAGTACTTAAGGATCTCTCAGCCAAAAAAAATGAAGGCTATTTTGCATTAGGAGAGGGGTAATTTTGTTTTGTGCAAGGCCTTGGTTCACACGGAAAATTGAATTCTGTTATGTTGCAGTCTGAGCGTCTTTTTCCACCTTCTATGATGGCCATTAGCAAGAGTGCATCAAGTATATTTAAATCAGAGAATGAAGGAACCTGTTAAAATACACTTTACTGCCTGCTGAATGCCACCTTTGCTACCTGGGGTACTCAGCGTATCATTTTGTCAAAATTTGCACAGAACACCTTTAATTTTATTTTACAAAAACTTTTGACTCGATGCATACCTGCGTAAGTAGTAACAAAAGGAGATGGCATGTGGTGGGAATAATAATGCACAATCGTAGAATATTGTGAAGGCTGTGGAGCTTAGTATGTGGGATAGAACTCTACTGTTTCATCATATTTTGTTTTATTCATCTTTATTACACGAAGACTGAAATTTTTTTATCCAAAACCACATAACAATATGCTATGAGTGTACACATCTTTGCATGCAAATAATAAATCCATATTACAAGGTCAAACAGTTAGAAGTAAAAGAATACAGAGCGGAGACTGCATACACACAAAACCCCAAAAACAGATACAACTTGTAGTTATAATTCCAGTCAGTAGTCTTACATTTGTCATCTGGGGTCAGGTTCTGTGCCATATACTTCCACACACAGTTTAAGCCCTGCACTGAATACAGTCTTCTACGCTCATAGGCCTGTCTGCTCCCTGAAATGATGTCAGGTGACATCATTTCATATATATCATATACAACATATATATCCCATATATCCCATATAACAGTTAGCGTACTTCACATTAGCATTGAATGAAAAGGAGGCAGTATTCTGACTTCAGAGGGAGAGAATTGAGGTGCATAGATCAAGATAATTTTATCAGACGTATTTCTCTAATTTTAGGTATTAAGGCTCAAGTAGTTCCCAACGTGAACTTTGAAACATTCTGAATGGTCATCAACTACAGCGGCAAACATTCAGTGCTCCTAAAGTTGCTTATTGTGTAAGAATGTAACACTAGTGCTCATCTGTGAACATCTGGATTTGAAAGGCTTGCCTAAGGAGGGACATTCAGCTGTGCTCTCCAAACAAGTCAGCTTTGTAAACAGGAAACTCTCCTGCCTCTTCCTGCTGTCATCTTCCTTATTAGATGCAGAATTTGTAGGATAAATAGCGAATGAGGCAAAATTACTTCAGAAAACAGCTTCATTCGCTGCTGATCTATAATTAATGTGTAATGCGTACTGGAGAAGGTTAGGGACCTAGTAGCATCACATAGTTAGTTATGCATATCTGTGAGCGACTAAATTAAGATTACCTGTAAAGTGTCGATTCTGGCTGTTTTCTGATGTTTTGATTATAAAGTCACCTACATAACTGATGTGTGAGGTGTCTGTCTTCTTTCTTAAAGCTATGACCTGTTAAATAAGAGTATCAAGGGGCTGGATAAGTAGCTTATTTTGCTTAACCATTTTGCTGCAGCCCTGAGTTTCTCTTAAGCAAGTGAGAGTTCTGGTTCCTTTTTTTTTTTCCCCAAGTAGTCTATAACTTTGCCAAATTGAGAATTAGTGGAAGGAAGCTAGAAGCCACATAATGTTCAGAAGGGAGTGATTTTTCTAGTATGAAAGACAGTAATGTTACATCTTGATTAGCAGTTGTATTCCCTTTGTAACACAGAAAAAATCATGTTCTCTTTTAAATATGGTTCATTTACGTGTTAGAAGCATTTCTATTTAAATGTTATCTTCAAAAGAACAAGTGTTCAAAATCACAAGGAACTTTTTGCTGAAAAAACGGGAAATTTCAAGTTAAATTCAGGGTTGAATTTTTGCATTTATAGGGTCCTGTTTTCAATTGCTCTTACAACAGCAAGTCCTACTTAGGCTCATCTCTTGATGAAACTAATAGATATTGTACTATGAAAGTAAAACTGAAGAGAAAATACTATGATACACAGAAATGGTATCTGATGCCACACGAAATAAATTTTTCTGCTAAAAAAATGCTTTGTGATTGCTATTCAGGTGCCTGGTTAATAATAGGTGCATACTGTCATATTGTTCCCTTATGCGTTCCTTTTTTTAGGTGCTATTTTATACTAAAATATATTTCCATGCTCCTGTTTTCCTGTGTTTTCTGATAGAGCAAACTTTCTAGTTTGGCAAATCAATGCCTAGGAATGTGTTGTGCTCTGGTGTGCAAAAAAGTAACCTTTAATAAACCTGTATTAACTGGCTACTTCCCAAACTGGAAAAAAACCCAACCCGTAACCTATTTGTTTTATACAGGGATCAGCTTTTTCTATCAATTATGCAAGCAGAATTATGCAAAAGCAGTGTTTTCTTCCGTAAGTATAAAAGGCCCTCCTTCTTTCCACTTCTCCTCCACACTCCCTAAAAAAATCCAGCTTTAACAACTTATTTTATGCTTTCCCCATTACAACATTTCTAGACACTCCGACTTGATGGGAGTACGGCTGGCTGGATCCCACGTTGGTACACAGGAGCCTAAGACTAATCCTTTGGTAAGTGTTTCATAGAATAGTATTTTGTATATTGTCTTAGTAACAAAGAGGGTGTACAGAAAAACTTGAATTCCTTTATTGCAGCTTTTTTAAGTTCTGTCTTAATGATGTCAGATTTGCTGTAGAGAAAGAAACAATGTAGATTATTGGTATTTGAGATTTTTTTTTTCCCCAGCAAGATTTCTATAGCTTACAGTTGCCTCTTAGTCACTTTCTTCCTTGTCTGTGCAGCTGTAACTCTATGAGCTTTTTGGCCACATTCAGTTAAGCACCTCCAGCAGCTTAGCCAGCCAAAGGCCTTTGTCTCTGGCTTGGAAGCTGAGAGCCCAGGGCTGATGAGGTGGGAAGTTCATGAAGGCCTGTGGTGGATGTCTTGCTTTTAGAATCTGAATGCCTTAATTTTGACTAAGGACTTCAGAAACACATGCTCAATCTGTATAACACATGCAAGCAAGCCAAGACAGAATCATAGAATAGTTTGGGTTGGAAGGGACCTTTAAAGGTCATCTAGTCCAACCCCCCTGCAATAAGCAGGGACATCTTCAACTAGATCAGGTTGCTCAGAGCCCCGTCCAACCTGACCTTGAATGTTTCCAGGGATGGGGCATCCACCACCTCTCTGGGCAACCTGCTCCAGTGCTTC
>NW_008825306.1:1141833-1153233 GCF_000699105.1 Pygoscelis adeliae
TGGCTTAGCAACTTCATCCGCCAGTTCCTTCAGGACCCACAGATGGATCTCATCAGGTCCCATGCACTTGTGCACCTTCAGGTGCCTTAGATGGTCTCGAACCTGATGTTCTCACACAGTGGGCGGCTCTTCATTCTCCCAGTCCCTGCCTTTGCCTTCTGCGGCTTGGGTGGTGAGGCTCGAGCACTTGCCGGTGAAGGCTGAGGCAAAAAAAGTTGTTGAGTATCTCAGCCTTCTCCATGTCCCAGGTAACCAGGTCTCCTGTTTCGTTCCGGAGAGGGCCCACATTTTCCCTCGTCTTCCTTTTATCCCTGACGTACCTATAGAATCTTTTCTTGTTGCCCTTGATGTCCCTGGCTAGATTTAATTCTATGAGGGCTTTAGCTTTCCTAACCTGATCCCTGGCTGCTCAGACAATTTCTCTGTGTTCCTCCCAGGCTACCTGTCCTTGCTTCCAGCCTCTGTAGGCTTCCTTTTCATGTCTGAGTTTGTCCAGGAGCTCCTTGTTCATCCATGCAGGCCTCCTGGTGTTTTTGCCTGACTTCCTCTTTGTTGGGATGCATCGCTCCTGAGCTTGGAGGAGCTTGAATATTAACCAGCTTTCCTGATTCTCTGATTCTATGATCAGTGAGCCCAGGCCATCAGAAATTGAAGCTCTAACTGAAAGTCATAAATTTGTAACTGAAATTCATAAACTTGTACCTGGACAAACATAAAAGATAATATGCCTGGGGAAGCCTACTATGTTTAAAGTAGCCTTATAACTGACTTGGTAAAGTGAGAATTCTGGTTACTGTCCCTAATGTTCTAGTTATTGTCCATACCCAAGCGAAGTCTGAGAATTTCAGGTATTCTCACACCGCTATTTAAAATACAAATATTGCTGCTCCAGACTTGCTTTAACAATGAGTTTCATTCTTGCCTTTGCTAGTGTTGTCCTCCTTATATTTATCTGGCATTCCCTTTCCTTTTCTGATCAAGAAATTTTACCTAAATGTTCAGGAGTTAGGTATCTCTTCACACTTTTGGCTTCCCTGATGAGAGTGAGAACTGTCAGTCAAGGTAATACTGTCAGCCTCTTGCAGATAAACCAAAATAACCGGCTAACAGTGTGTGTTTTTTTTCCTCTTTTACAAATGGGGCGCACAGGCTAAGAAAATACGCAGTGCATGCATTAATTAAGGAGAACATGGAGTGGTAACTTGTCCTTTCTTTAAAAATGCAGGTATCTATTTCAGATGAGCCAGAAACACTGTACAAGAGATTGTCCCTTTTAGTTAAAGGCCACGATAAAGCTGTGTTGGACAGCTATGAATATTTTGCAGTGCTTGCAGCTAAAGAACTTGGCATCTCTGTTGAAAAAGTGTAAGTAACTGATCTGTAGACTGATGTGGTGTCAGATGCTTCTTATGTCATCTACTGTAATTCAGGTTCTGTGCTTAGAAGTATTTTCTTCGGAAGAAACAGGTGTGATCTGACATTTTTTCTCAGATTATAAACCTAACGCTTCTTAGATGGCAGCACAGTGATGAAAAAGCAGCAGGAGTTCTACACTCAGCACTGCCGTAGTAGAAGTGCATTTTAACTACGTGAAGGATGTTGACAGTACTGTAAGCACAGTTGTCAGTGCTCTAGCTTCCCTGAACTAATGCTCGTTAATACCCGAGTGTTAACCATGCCCATGTGGGTTAATAATAAACTGCACCAGTGTTTAATACTTCCTTGTAGATCTTCTAAATGTCAAATAAGAACAGGGATTTCAGCATAATCTTTCAGATAATTTGTATTAGCATCCTTTATATAAAATGAAATTTTCTTTCTGTGCTTTGTTCAGACATAAACCTCCAAAGAAGATAGAACGATTGACACTTTTAAAATCTGTACACATTTACAAGAAGCACAGAGTTCAGTATGAAATGAGAACACATTACATGTGTTTGGAGGTAAGAACGATGTTTAAAAAAAAAAGTACGTTCTAGGTGCACAATTCAAAGATGTTAATAGATGTTAGTTCAGGAGTGAACACAAACTTCCTATTTACTTGGGTTGGGGAGGAGCGTGCAGGGAACAGCTGGCCTAGGTACATCAGATATAACAGAAGTTATTCTGAATGTACAGCCTACGTAATTTTTGGATTAAAAGGCTGATTTTGACCATCATCTTAACAGCTGAAAGAATGATTAAAAAATAAGGTAGAGTTGAGGGTTATCTTTATATGTTTTATGCTTTGGTTTCCAAGAATCAGTGGGATAGGAGCTTTCTCAGGAAGGGAAGAAGATGCAGTTAAATCATTGTCATTGCCAGTCACTAAGGGTTCTGTTCTTTGTGAGTTTGTCTGATGTTTTTGAACATGCATACTTTTGCCCTATGCAACATCACGTGGCAAACTAAAACTGCGTGGGGGAAATACAAGAAAGGAAGGGTATACAAACCACTAGCTCTGTGGCTGATGACACAGAGTTCTGTATGGTTTAGAATGCAGCTGTGGTTGACTTTCTTAGAAGAAAGGCTCACTGCCAGCATTTTGTGGCTCCTGGATGTCTTACTGTATATTTGCACAGTGCTTAGCAAAATGGGACTTTGCTTTAAGTCCCCAGACATTAGTGCAGTACAAATGGCTGCCCACAGACCGTAAGCACTATTTTTGCCATCCAGGAGAAACTAGAAAATCAGTAATTCAATGGAATTCTGGAGTTGCAGGATTTATAACAAGCTTGAACTTTGAGAGTATGCAAAAGCTGGTATTTCTTGCATAACCTGTAATTAATTTCACCTGATACCTACACCACTTCCATCATAATCAACGCATGTGATCACAGGCAGTATGTGCAGTTCTGTGGAGTGAAATAACTACTTTATACTTGTGTGAGAGTTGTGTACAGCTCAACTGCCTCTGTTTAGTATTACGGAAGCTGCCTTCCTGTAAGATGTTTGGTCCCATAGCAAGAACTAGAGAAGCTAGGGCAAACTCTTTTTTTTTCGTATTCTGTTTGAAGTATTAATAATAGTAGTTCATTAAAAAAACATTATTTCTGTTTTAGTTAAAATACCTAACAAGCAGTACTGCTGCAGTTTACTTGGAGTATGTTCAACGAAACTTACCTGAAGGGGTTGCCATGGAAGTAAAAAAGGTAAGTTTCCATTTCACCTTATTAACTGTTACGAGACTAAGTCCTGATGCAAGTACCAATAACTACTGAAGTCTTTAGAAAATCAGCAGAGGAAATGCGTGTGGTTTGGAAGGAACATTTTCCAAAGTATTAAACGGTAAAGAGGCTGTATTGCTTGAAAACGCCACTAGGTGGCAGTTTTAATCTGATAAATATCTCAAACGAGAATAAATAAAGCAAGGTAGTTAGATGTTAAGTAGTTGGTGTAATAAATGGTTGCTTTGCTTTCCTTTTAGACTAAGATAGAGAAAATACCTGAACACATTCAGGAACCAGTTTGGGATACACTGCCTCAAGTAGAAGAAACTGAAGTCAAGTCATGAACTGACCAGGTGCTTGGCTCCATTAGTGCTGAAACTAGTTGCTCCTACCAACCTAATTTACTGAGACAGTCTACTCTAAAATAAAAGTTCTCTTCTAAAGTAATTATGTAACCTCTTGTTTCATCGAGTTATTCTTGATCATGACTCCAGTACATGTAGACTGAACAGCTATAAAGTGAAGAAGCTTGACTGTACTCTGTGATCAAGAACTGTGGTCATCTATAATATGTTTGTAGAAAGGTAAAATTTATTTATATATATATAAAAGTGTATATATATAAAGAAATATAAATTCTCAATCTCCTTTTGATACTAAATGGCTTCTGAATTCTGAAATACTTGCAAAATTCACTTCACGTTTGTGTAATGTTTAATGTTACGGATGCCAGATTGTTAAACATTTTTTGCTATAGTTCCTTTGAAGTAACGGAATCCCAGGTGTACACACAGCTTGCATATTAACTGGTAGTAAGTCAAAACCCACAATCTTAGAGGACACTGAGGCATACTGAGACTTTTCTAGGCTCCTACAGTTCCAATAGCCTCATTTCCAGCCTTAGTAACTGCTTGCTAACAGAAGAACACAGTGATCACAGTACAAATCTGTGACTTCCACAGGCTTACGTCTCTAACTTAAATGAAGTGTTTGTAGAACCATGTTGCAAAGCAAGTGGGTACTAGAAAATGTCATTGTGGATAGGACAAACAGTGCATTAACAATACACTCAAGGTGTTTGCTTTCCTCAATTTCAAGCTATTCTTCTGTTCTCTCATTCCTAGTATTCAGTCATAATAGCATTTCTTAAAGCTATGTCAGACACTATATAATGTGAAGGAAGAAACTGTGAGCTGACCTGGTGAAATAAAGCTGGTGCTTCAGAGGAACAGCCTCTTTCAAGTCTGTATTACATTTTCTTCAAATTTGCCGTGCTTCCATGCTTCAGTTGTGCATAAGCCACCGGCCAAGTTCAGGCTGTATACAGTATCGAAATGTGACCGTGCTCAATACTAGGTCTTTCCACGCCTTGGTTTGATGCATGGTAAGATTAAGGGGTTGTCTTTTACTGTCTTTGGTGTTCTACTCTCAGCCTGCAGTTTTTGGCTAAATGGCCAGTCAGCATGGCTTTTCAGTTGGCTCAGAGTTTTAGTTATCAGACCTGAATAGGAACCGACTTAGGAGACAGCTGCAGAAAGTATTAACCCATGTAAGCAACACCCTGGCAGAAGGGATGCTTGATCTTGGGAAAGGGGTATTATTGGAGAATTTCTTGCTTCCAGCCTCGTCGTACGCTTGGGAAAGCCGGTGTACCAGCAGAGTGATCTCTGGACCTTAACCGTGTTGACAGAGCCATAGCTAACTGCCATCACAGATCATCTCCACCCCAAAAAAGCAGAATGACCTATGCAGAGTCTGACTGTTACAGACCAGTATTTACTAGCGCTGCCGTCTACTAACCTCAGTAGGCCACACTTCTTATCCTTATTTTTCCCTCTGTGAAACTTCCTCCCCTTTAAGACTGCGATCCTTCCCTGCTTCCTCTGTCCTCCCCTTCACGTTTAGGGGTTTCCTAAGGCCTAACAACATCCTTGTCTTTATCTCTAGTTATGCGTTTGCATAACACCGTAACTGTACAATGCACTCCGATAATCTTTTTCCATCTACTAATGTGGCTTCTGACTTTCACAGCATGTTCCTGATCCTCACTTACAAATCTTTGGATAAACTATTTTGTTGGATAAACTATATCCATTCTTTACTTCTTTTCCCATTCTTTTACTACACGTTTCTCCAGTTTTGCTTTTTCTGCCACCTTTCTTAGCAAGTCTCAACACAACACTCCGATCATTGCTTTAGGTCTTCTCTCAACTCCTCTTTCTACCTATTGACCATCTCATCTGATTTCCAGTCAGAAGATTTTTAGTTGAGTTTTAGAGGAAGTTAATAAAAACGCCACGCTTCGTACCATTTATAAACATCAGTATTAGAGCATGCTGTATTGTGTTCTTATGAGTAAGACATCCAAAGCTTAAATGATTCCTAGATGGACTTGTAACCTGTCTGAAGTGCCCACTTTTGCATTCATACAGCAAAATTGCCAGAATCCCTGATTTTGTGCCCTGAAAATAAAGGCAACGTGTGTCACACGGGCTGTTCTGTGCATCACAGCAAAGCATTCCTACCTTCCTAGAACTCTGGTTTGAATCTGGAAGAGTCAAACTGCTGTCAGTATCACTGTACGTGTAAGCTAGCACTTCCCTCTTACAGAGAGAGGGAGAGGTTTATCAGACATGGAAGTGAACTAAATCCTCAGGATCACCGCCTTTTTTATAAAGGAAAGATGAGATGAAAAGACTTGACAGCATGCAGCAGCAAAGCTTGACTTTCAATATCCAGTAGCCTGCAGTCTCACTATGATCAGGACACAGATTCTTAATCCTGCTGCTCTCGCCCCTGGCTGATACTTCGTTACTCCCATCTAGCAAACAAGTTTAACCCAAGTCGGTCATGCAGAGGAGATTTTAAAACGTTTGGTTAAGCTAATGCTCTGTCTTTCTAGATGGAGTTTTACTATAACTTAGGCAACGATAAACCTTCAACCTAATTACCTTTGCTTTCCCTCCCCCCAATTCAGGTTTCCCTGTAATCTGTGTGTGGCACTGAAGGATAGACACCTCTAGTCTGAAATCCAATCAAGTTCTTTCTACCCCTGTGCACGTAGCTGTATTGGGTTCTAGCCTGCTGGTATACTCTCACTGAGCACTTCAGAACGTCTTTAATAGAAAAGAACTGAAAATACTCAAGAACACAGACAGACCAATGAGCAAGTATTTCATGAAGTTTTCCCTTATTTAAAGGCTAAGGCAGACAACCCAAACTATTTGCATTAACAGGAAGAAAACGGTGCTTCTCTGAGTACAGTTCCTCACTGGTAGAAGACTGCTTTATGACCGTCCTCAAGCTTGTATGTCCAGCATTATCTGCCACTATGAGAAAATACTTTCCCAAGGATCACAGAAAATAGATGCCAATGTAAAGCTGTTACAGAAACCCATGGAGTGGTAGCAAATACTAAGAAAAGTATCGTGAAAGCAGTTGCCAGATATGACGGTGAACTTCTTCATTCCATCAGTGGTTAGACCGTCTTAATCTAAATAGGAACTGTGCTAAATATCGGCACTGCAGATAGACAGACAAGTTTTTGAGTCTGTTCAATCTTTAAAATCCTTGGTGACCGCCAGTAAGCTGGAGGTGGATTTCCTTCCACAAATACTTTGTGACTAACAGCTGCCAGCCTACTTTAGGTGTCAAAAATATACAGACCAATGTATTAGGTAAATAATATGTAACAGCTGTTTAAAATTTTCAGGTTTGTAGAATAATCTAAAACTAAATACAGAGCATTCACTTACGTTACTTTTCTTTGAGCCATTTAACCATTTAAAAATTATCAGGAAGGCTCTGCTCAAAGGCAGTTGTGGCAGAATGCCATTACTTATGGATTAAAGATATTTTTAAAACAGTCTAAATTACCGTGCATTTCCAAGATCCCCAGGGTTCATTTGCCACATGACTGTATCTTTCAGTACAAAAGAAAAATTGTGAACAGTAATTTCTGTATCATTTAGTAAGGTACTTAAAGATGCAGTCCAAATTTATTCTCAGCATTTCATCAAAGTGCTCTAGAGCATGTGTTTCCCTTTCTTACGCATGCCAGGGGTCGTCAGTTCTGCTTGGAATGTTACTTCAAATTTGGTTTCTACAATTGGTCTTAATCATACCACCACAACTTAATTGTCACGTTAGCTTTAGTATGACTATACAGCAAGCTGCTTGCTCTAGAAGCCTTTCCTGCCAGTCTCTGCATTTCACGTGCCGGGAAATTAATTACTCTCTATCTGTTATTCCAGGGAGCACTGGAAATAAAGCAAGTCCAAGGGAAAGTCATTTGCCCAGGAAGCTGTGACACGAGAAAGTTTTGCTCGTTGTGTAATATAAAGCTGTAGTTAAAACTGCTTCAAGCCTGCTATTGTCTTAGATCAAACTGCACTAACACGGGCAGAGTCTAGTATTTGTCCCTTCAAATTAGAAATTTGGGAATAGAACCTCACGTGCTGATCGTGGCTTTTCCTAGCAAGTGCCATTAGGAAATGCCACCCTTCCTCTCGTTTCCACACTTTTGCAGCCACAAAAATAGCACAACTGGCTTTTAAAAATAACTTTCCTATCATAAAAGTTGGGGAGATTCCTTGCTCCTATTTAAACAGTTCATCCTCAGGTTTCCCTCTGACTAGTTTGCTGTGGTCTTCTCAAGTTCAGGGGTTTTTCTCCACAAAAACCAGGATTCACCCTTGTCCATTTGTGTGGTGAAAAGTGGAAGCTACGCTTCCGACAGTCATTCATAAGCCAGCCGCGATAAACCACTAAGGCCCTCAGAGGATCCGAGTGTACGACCGCGTATCAGTGCACCAGGGAATGGGGGTACCACGGTATGCCCATAGGTACTCAGTACCTCAGCTGACCCAGTTTCTTCCCGGTACAGGAATCGGAGAGGTATTTCATTTACAGAAAGAATATAAAAAAAAACCCTTTTAATACAAGCGATTTATTTGTTCAGGTAGGTGCACACAGCGCATGTAACGTTTCTCTTCTGTAACATTTTTCTACGTACTTTTGTACGGTAAGAGGACAGCATTGTGGGATTTGGGGTTTTGCTTCCCTCTGAAAAAGAACTTACTGTCTCACTGTTCAATCCAAAATTCCTGGTTCTCCTAAAAAGTACCTTTCTTTGGAAATGCTATTTATTGAATTACAAGAAACATGATTGATAAAAAGTACACGTTTTCTTCTTTCTCCTTAAATGAAATGCCACTCGATAGTATCAAAAAGCGTGCAATCAGTGTACCACATCTGCTGATGCAAGGTCTTTCGTACATCAGCACATTATTATCACTCATCTTTCATTCCCCCCTGCCATGTAATTATTAACTCTTCTTTGCTTCAGTATTAGAATATAAGTTTCTAGTTCAAAATCATAGTTTTTTTGATGATAATTACTGAAAATATTCATAGGGCTTTTTCCCTAAGCCATTAGAGTACAAAAGTTTCACCTTTTGCTCGGAGAAAGTTAAAATACCTACATTATGGAGACACAGTGACATCATAACCGAGTAACGCCAACAAGGCTCCGAACACGTACAGCAACTTCAGATACCTCAAACTGATTAGAGCCCCTTTAGCCTGTGGTGGTCACGCTGCTAAGAAATTAAAAAGCAGAAGGTTTACTTTGCCATCAAAAATCAAATGGAGTGATGAAACTTTCAGACCAAAACAATCATTCTGTATTATCCAAGAGGGAACATAAAAAATAAAACCAATGTTCTATACGTGGATTAGTTCAGTAACTAGTTGGCAGAAAAATGAATTCTAGTATTTTAAATAGGATCGATTTTCATCTGACTAATTCTCCCCTAACATCGACACCCACTCAAAAGCAGAGAAAGTCATAATGCAGATCTCTTCCCTCTTCCCTCTAGCATCTCATTCAAATCTACACCTCTACTGCACTCTCAAACATTTAATAACCTGTCCCCGTGCAGAGTATCGAGGCTTGGAAAACCTGGCCTTGTATGCTCTCCCCAAACCATTTTCAACAAACTGGGCAGGGACGTACTGCAGAATAGTTTGAAACACTGAAGAGAATGTATCCATGTTTCTGGGTGTCCACAGGAGGTTTAGGGCTACGTCTTCACCCCCTTCTTTCATGTTCAGATTCCCATTTCTGGCATATAAGCTGGAATGCACGGGTCTACCAAGTCGTCAGCTAAGCTAGCTACTGTATTATATACGCTTCGACATAAAAGTTTGTGGGTTTGGGGTTTTTTCAGCTAATGTTGCTATAGACAACACACGGATTCAGGCAGCTTATGTGGTTAGTGTACTTTGGATCTTTCGAAAATTCTTCCCCCCCCCCCGCCCCAGCCCAGACTAAAATTTTAAGAGATGCTATCTTATTCTTCATAGTCCATATTTTTTCAGTGTGTAAGCTGGGTAGTTCTTTAACGAATACTAAGTTCATTGTAGTGTTTTTTACATTAGCAATACATTATAGTAACCGCAGTGTAAGGAATTACAGTAAACATATCGGCCATTTTCTTGTCAAAAGAATTGCAGCTTGATTTTCAACACCATCGCTCGAAATACAGCTCACACTGGCAAAAAAAAAAAAGCAGCGGCAAAGCAGTTTCTAAACTTAGTTTTCATCAGCAAAATAAGAATATTAGGCTAAATATGGCTATTTGAGAACAGATGTTTAATACAAAAGCACCCAGCAGTTCTGTTCTTAGCTAAATTAGTTTTGCTTAAGAATAAACAAACAAGCAACTTGCATACGTAAGTAAAAAATACTTGCCTGGATAACTTTCTGTTGATGATTAACGCTAGAGAAAGAGGGATAAAGACGTTTTAAAAAATCTGTTGCCTTAAATATGGCCCTGCTCTGCTCTTTCAATAGGTCAGCATACCACCTCCAATTAGCTTCAAAGGGTGATTGTGTCACCCTTTAGAAGATAACAGCATCCTTCTTTCACCAAAAAAACCACGCCACATCCTGAAAGTCCTGCAGCTGAAGTGGCCTGCTGAAATGGCCGCCTCCAGAGGTACTCCTGTTCTGTGCAGAGAACCTTCCGTTTTGTTAAGTAGCCTGTGAGCAAGTAGGAAGTTTGGGGGTTTTTTGTGATACAAATTTCATTTTATATTTTAAGTCAGCAGCCGCCAAACACTGTATTTGGTCATGGCTCCGCTTTCTGATTTTCGCTGGTATTCATTTTCTTGTTACTCTCTACATTTATGCAAATAGCACATCAAGGCAAGGTCAAGGTACTTGCCTTTGCATAGGTGCCAGCTGTTACCAGGAAAGGAGTGATGTATAGAAACAGGCCACAGAGAAGATTAAGCGAGGACAGACCGAGATGAAGGAAGACATGAACGCCTCTCTTACTGGCTTGAAGCAACGTGAAGGGCATCTTAAGAGTTACGCATCTTTCTTTTTATTATATGCCACAAAACAGCGTATAGTAAATAAATCGATATTCAACTTTATAAGCTGTACGCTACAGTCCATGGTGTAACTTCCACTGCCTAAGTAACTTCCAGCAAAATGATTTCAAGTTTAGCTCTCCATTTGTGCATTTGGATGGGAAAAGAGTGTGATCAATACATTTATTCCAATTAAAAATATACACTAAAATGAAAAAAATGGCATCTCACAAGGGAAAAGGCAAAAGTAGAAGTAGAAAAGCAGGGTTGCATGGAAGTGAGTTGCTGCACCAATAAATGAAATGCAACAAAAGAACGGAGGCAGTAAGCTAGCAACGCGGAATCCATTATGTTTAGATTAGCAGAGTTCTCTAAAATATAGAGCTTTTATAAACCGCGTGTCTCTGGAACATGTCATGCAGATAAAAGTGCTGAAGGTACACAGGTAGCAGCAGCAGACTTCTGCTGACAGGGTTTAATCGTGGCTGCTGACAGAATTAGGTCAGCAGAACCCATTACAAATAGTTCAAGCTTTTTGCCTTAGTTTTCTTTCCGATATTATTGCCCGAATCAAAGATGCCGGCGCATAGAAACTCTGTGAAAATAACGTTGCCGGTGATACGCTATCATGCTAGCAACTAGAAGCTCTACGTGATTTTTGCTTCAGAAATGCACGTTCAGCTAGCAACTTGGTTTGGAATTTGTAATTCACGGGAGTGATCAGCCGTTGCGTTTCAGTTAGAACAGAGTTGTGGGAAAGCTGCGGGGAGAGCCTGCGGGGAACCGGGTTCAGCACTCCCCGCTGCGTTCTCCTTTCCCCGCTGCTTGTTCAGGCTGTAAAGCCGCGGGCCGCCCCGGCGCCGCCGCCGCC
>NW_008825306.1:1153678-1154734 GCF_000699105.1 Pygoscelis adeliae
ACAAGCCTGTGTCAGGGCGCTAAGCACTGCCCGAGCCTGCCAGGTATGTTACCGAGAGCCCCTGTGTTAGCGTGCCTGCAGTTGTCTAGCGTGGAAGAAACGCTTCAACGCAGATTGCAGAGGTTGACCTGTAGCTGTTACTCGTATGGCCCCGATACCAAACAGAAAGGACTTCCATTACATCCCCCTCCTCTTGACTGCCTTGGGAAAAGTTGCATCCGGCCTTTAAGTTGGAAACATTAAAAACTTTTTTGTTGTTGCTACATGTTCTCCGAGGAAGAGAGATCTAATGTAAGAAAGACAAGGATTATCATACCACACCGGGTGGCTACGTGCTCTCTGGTCCCACGGGATATCAAGGTCAGTGCTGCTTTACTGCCTGTGCCTCACCGCAGAGAAGCTGAGGTGTTAATCTCCTGGGGAGCACGTCTTCTAAGACAACGTCTGTGAAAGGCAGCACAATGTGGTTCACAAAGTTTAATCCTGAACACCAACTGCTACCCAAGCAGGATCCTTCTCACACAACGTGTGGGGAGGAGGGAGGAAGGAGTCGAGCAGAAAGGGGGCAGCAGTCCCAGGAGTATAGTTGGTTTCAAGGGCTGAACTGAAGTCAGGATGAAGGAAAATGGGGTGACAGCAGATATTAAGCCACAGGCCCAAATCTTGTAAACCGGTAGAAAAACTTCCCCGTTATTGTCAAAAGAAGTGTGAATAAATGATCACAGAAGCAAGTGCTGGCATCACAAAAGAACAAGATTAATGCATTTTTAATTCATAAGGCATTAAAAAGCAGAACGAAACCCAACTAAGTAGTGTGAAATATTATCATAGCCAGAATTTTTGAAAGCGTGTACAAACAACACTTAAATCCAAGCTGCATCCTTACTACCACTACCACCAAGTTCCTGTAATTTCCCCTTTTTGTTGTTGTTGTAACACGTACATGAATGCACGGGCTTCCAACTGTTCACTACCTTAGCAGTTGTGCCCAAGACCAGTCCCCAAAAAGCTCCCGAGCCCTCACGGTTCAGCTCTGAACAAAGACTCCCGCTCTTC
>NW_008825306.1:1154759-1156932 GCF_000699105.1 Pygoscelis adeliae
CTGTAGAAGCCAGTAAGAAACAATTACTGCAACATACAAATAAACTTCCTTTTTCACACTTCTGACAGAGGTAGGATTGACTGGCGGCGTTTTTCCTCTTACAGAGCGTGACTGTCAACTCCACAAAAAAACTGGTAGTCAGAAAGAGTTTATTTTAGTCTGTGTTGTTACACAATGTGTTGGCTTTGACGGAGCCTAGTAAGGAAATTTCTCCTGCTGGGCCACAGCTCAACATACAAATAAACTTCCTTTTTCACACTTCTGACAGAGGTAGGATTGACTGGCGGCGTTTTTCCTCTTACAGAGCGTGACTGTCAACTCCACAAAAAAACTGGTAGTCAGAAAGAGTTTATTTTAGTCTGTGTTGTTACACAATGTGTTGGCTTTGACGGAGCCTAGTAAGGAAATTTCTCCTGCTGGGCCACAGCTGACTACCGCTGACGTGTATCTGCCGGGGGGCTACTCGGTAAAGCAGGTCAGCAGAATGGGCTGGATTAAGACAACCTCCTCCGCCCCAGAAGGGTTCATCTGTAACGTCGGCCAGCTTTACTGGTTTTGTTGAACGGGCAGACGGTGGCATTAACAACACACAGGAGGAACTCCTGGAGGCTCCTGTGTAACTGAAGTGCAGTTAACGTGCCAAATCCGTGGATGCCCTCGAGTCAAGACGGACTACCTAGGAGCTACAGCCACCAACTGCTAAGACATTTTTCCCCAAAATCTTCCATGCCTCCATCCTCTTTGGAATTACGTTGCTTTCACTTCGTTCTGGTACTCTTTTCTCCAGGAGATGAACAGGAATCTATTGTGCATGCTTTACCGGAGGGAAAGCAGCAGTAGACTGCAGAGTCCTGCATTAACCCCATTTACGGCCCCTCCTTCCTAAAGGTCAGAGGAGTTCCTGCTAGGTCATACAGAAACACAGGGATATAAGGAATATAAAGAACTTTAAAGCAAAGAGTTGAGTTTGAATTTAGTTTCCTATTTGACAGAATATAAGGTGGTTTCTGGGGAATTGTGTATCTGTGCACACTAAAGCACTAAACTTCACCCTTACAGCAGCGTTCAGTAAGGTTCGGCAGTAAGACGTCAGAAGATCCACAATTTAGCGTGATTTCATTTGGAGCTTTTGATTTTACCTTTTAGATTAAAGCAGTCTGAGCATGAGGGACTTCTGTTGGGCCTCCTCTTCCTCCTCCTCTAGCCTTATTGTAGAGGTTTTCCCAGAAAACCTGTAGCTTTTGGCGGAGCGCTGCAGATCGTCAGCCAGGTCGGGAAGGTGCTGTAGCCCAGGTAGGGTCTGCAGGAACGTGCCATTCGCAGTGTTCCCCTTCGTACACGGGGGATCAGTCTCTTGAGTGGGTTAGATTGCGCTTAGATTATTACCGCTTCTACATCTAAACAGACCAGAAGTCACCCTGCGTTGACCTATAATGCTGCGAGAATTAAGACAAAATTTCTTTATGTGAATAAAGCTCAGAGCTTCCTCTTAACGACCGTTCCCAGAGCAGAAATCGGAGCCCTCAGGCAGAGTCCTGGCTCGTGCAGATGCCCCGCGCTTGCCTAATAACATCCCCAAATGTATACGGGAAATATATTACGCTGACGACTGACAAGAGCTTCAAGTCGCAGTGAATGCAGCGCAAAGGGAAAAGCAGCAGGTCTTCAAAACCTCTGCTGCCCGCCCCGATTACACTCGGTACTTTGCTGGCACCCCCCCGCACCCCCCCAGGGTGGGACTACCACCACCGCTCCTTTGGCTTGCGAGGATTTGCGGAAAGCGTGAGGGAGCACGGGCCGCGGGCGGGACGGCGCTCAGGCCTGGCCAAGAGCTCTAATCCCCGGGAGCCCGAGGAAGAGGAAGGACGGCAGAGGTGCCTACTTAAGATGTCCGGTTTGCCGCGGACACCCCGATCCGCTGCCTGCGGCGCTCGCACAGCCCACCCGGCTTCCGACTGCAGCGGGAACGCGCCGCAGCCCACGGGAAGTTCTGGGTTACGGTGTGCGTTTGCGGGACGTTGTTTTGGAAACGATTCGGGACAAATAACCCCTGGCAGCGTTTTGCCCTCCCGAGCCAGGCTCGCAGGCGTAAGTACCCGCTCCTACTCCCGCCAGGGAACGCTTCCGCCTCCTCTGCCAACCGCTGGCCGGCGGCGGGGCGAGGCCCGGCTCC
>NW_008825306.1:1157537-1193192 GCF_000699105.1 Pygoscelis adeliae
AGGGGAGGCGTTGCACCTGCATTTCGCGCTGCCGCCCGTGAGCTTGAGCTCTCGAAAGAGGCAGGGAAGGCAGAAAATCTGGGCTCAGATCTGCTCGAAACAAAAGTGGCGAAGTCTTGCTGCGCGGGCCGGGCGCTGCCGTAAGCCGTGGAGCAGCGGGGGGCTCCTGTTCCGGCACGGGGTCGGTCCCTTGGCTTGCCAGGGCTCCAGCTTTCCCGCTGCCCGTTCCACGCCCCTTCCTGATCTCGGCCAGGCCGCGAAAGTACGGCACGGCAGGTCGTGTGTGGCGGGAGCCGTGCCCTCCTCGGCAGGGTGCCCGTCTGTCGAAAAGGGTACCGGACTTCTGGAGCCCCGTGTAAACTTGCGAGGAATGAGCTGCTTAGTCCAAACGCTGTGTGATTTGGTGCTGCTGTAGAGTCCTAGGAGCCTGCGGGGAAGACGCCGCCAGGTCACCTGTTCGGTTTGACGTTACACGCCTTTAGCAGCGGGCAAACAGTGTTAAGGTCTGTTATTCGTGTGTACCCTGGAACCCTCCCGGCGTGTGTCGCTTGGGCTGGAAGGCGGAGTCCCTGGCCTGCTGGGGAGCCATGTCCTGTGTCTCACCCCGTGCGGTGACACTCGGTCCCACTCAAGGCTCCGCATCTTTCTGAAAGACGTGAGGTTAGTTTAAGCCCAGCTTGTGCAGCGTCTTGTTTGCAGAATTGCAGTCGCAATGCTGGTTAATTAACGCTGTTTCTCCTGTAGTATGTGACTTTTCCCCACTTCGTAGATCAATATTTAGTGCTAGATGTAGGCTCTTGCTCTGGTTAGCTTCGTTGTACAAACTACCCTTGTAGTTAGATTCCTTTTAACACCTGGTTTTCTGATTAAAGCCAGATTCTGCTTTAAAACATTTCTCTTCTTGATCTATTCTAATGCCTGAGCCCCTAGGCTTCACATACGGGGTACAGCATCATCTGAGAGGGTAACCTCTCAGGGTAAGTGCCGAGTCTGTTTTCCTAGGAAGAATTGTGTGATGCTTTGGTTTTAAGCTTTCTTTTAATTTCTCTAAGGCTTGTATAACTCATCAATTCCTTCTCCCCCTTCATCTCTTTCATCCTGTGTATAACATCATTGACAGAGTAAGATATTTCAGTGTTTTCTTCTCAGGGTTTCTGGAAGACCAGAAGCAACTCAAGTCTGTGAACTGGTAATATATTTTTATTTCCTCCTTACTTTCATCTTTGTGTGGTTCAGTGAAACACTTAGCATTTCACGTTACCAAGTTATTCAGGCTGATTAAGTTGTTCCCTTTAGAATAGAAAACCTGCGTTTAGGAGGAAAAAAAATGAATGTGATTTTTGTGTGGCTCTGAATTGTTCTCTACAGTGTCTAACTCAAAACTGTAATACCATGAGAGGGCAGAAGCAGCAGGAAATAACATAGCTCTTCTTGGGTTTTTTGCATATTACTTAGTCACAGTGAAAAGTAAATCATGCTTTAAGTTGTTTTAATAGTATTAATAAACGTAGTGTTGCATGAGCTAGGAGATGTTTCGTTCTCTGTTGAATGAAGAAATAGTTAATGCTCATTCCTCTTCTTCAGATTGCTGGTGCTTTACTTCTCTTTCAGTCAGGATTTGATAACCTCCTTTATCATCACATCAATAAAAGACTTCAAAGTTTCAGTGTGGAAAAATTAATTATTTGGTTCATTTGTTTCCCTTAGCAATTTTGTGCATTAATATCCTATTTACTGATTTTTCCTCTTTGGGCTGAAAGGAGCTAAGAAGGAAGTAAATGGTGCTGTGCTTACAATCCTGGTTTTGCTATAATTTTGGCTGTAACCTGGCACGCTGCTGTTGGTTTGTGTGAGCCCGGGACAGAACTGGCTCCGAGTCTGGCTTGTTTGAAGCTTAGAGCTTGACAGCTGAGCCAAACCTGACCAACTCCCTAGCGGACTATTGTGAACTGATGGCTATTTCACTTACCTTCTTGAAAGCCAGAAGCGTTTTCAGTGAGCTCTGTCCCTTGTATGCATGCCCTTCTACAGTTTTTGCTGTGTGTGTGGTCTTCTTGGGAAAATCCAGTGCCAGTTCAGTAAGCGCCTTGTCTGTGGAGATCAAAGGTCCTCACTCAGATGAGACTGACAGAACCAAATTTTGCGATGCTCTCAGTCAAATCAGTGCAGAACGAGGCACTTTGGCCTAAGTCTACCAAGATGCTTTCATAATCTAAGGGGAGGTGTCCAGCATAACTATGTGCATAAAATGGTGATTTTTGAGAAATTCCATTGCATCTGCATAACGGTAGGATGGGAGAGGGAAATCGTAACATGGGAACTAGAGGTGAGGGTATTTGCCTGCTGCCTAATAGAGTGTTACTGTTGCTGGCGTTAAACTAGTGTTTTCCCTTCCAGTCCGAGACTTCCGATAAATCAAGTGCAGAAAGCGATTCGGAGGCTGAAGTGGAACAGGTCTCTGTGTATCGTAAGCTCCTGGCTACCCTGAAGACCTCTCCTGAGTCTGAGAGTGAGGAAGAGGAAGATGAAAGTGAATCGGAAGAAGCTGGGGAAAGTGAGACAGAAATGGACAGCGAAGGGTCCCAGGAGACCGGAGAAGCAGGTGGAGGTGAAGAAGATAAGAATGATGTACTAGACCAGGAAGAAGGTAGTTTGTCTTTTCCCATGCTTTGGTAAACATTGTTTCAATTAGAAAGTTTGAATAATGCATGTTTTTAGCCAGGATCCTGGTGTAGACTGGCTTGTTGGCTGGGTGCTCTTCTGGCATGGAGACTCTGTTACTCCGTTGCCTCTGTGTGGGTGGGAGCAGCAGCTGCTGAAGGATTTAGCAGGGGAGAGGGTAGCTGTGCTCATTTTCCGGCAGACAGCGCACTGCTGCTTCCTCAGATGTTGTTTGTGCGGCAGCACAGAGGAAATCCACATGGAGCAGCATACCAGGGGTTCTCACCCACTCATGGGAGACGCAAGCTGTTCTCTCACACAGCATCTGGTTTGGCTGCTGCCACCGAGAGGAGGGAAAGGTTTGCCTCATAGCAGAGGAAAGAATATGTTAATTGGAAGGAAACCTCCTCTCCCTTATGATGAGGCATCCTCATTCATGAAGTCTGCAAAGAAATTCTGGGAGAGGGGAGTCAACTTTTTATTATTTTCAGTTATTTGGCGTCTTTGGAAACTAAAACATATTCCCCAGATAGGTTATTTCTTTAATTTTCTCTGGGGAAACATACATCATATGTTATGTTACGTTTGGCATGCTAACCAAAAGTCTTCTTTCCTGTAGAATACAAAGCCTGCTTTTATCTTTTTGGATAGAATATTGAAAGAAAAAGAATTGGTAACTCAAAGGGATGGAATATCCCTTCGGCCAGTTTGGATCAGCTGTCCTGGCTGTGCCCCTTCCCAGCTCTTGTGCACCTCCTCGCTGGCAGAGTATGGGAAGCTGAAAAGTCCTTGACTTAGTATAAACACTGCTTAGCAACAACTAAAACATCAGTGTGTTACCATATTATTCTCATACTAAATCCAAAACACAGCGCTGTACCAGCTACTAGGACGAAAATTCACTCTATCCCAGCTGAAACTAGGGCATAGCTATAGACGGTAACTTTTCCAGGAGAATATAACCCATTTCTCTCTCTAACAAGTTACAGCTACAGACACAGCAGAGCAGACGCTTGCCCAGGAGCAGGCTGATGGTGGGGATACCTCTTGTGACCCAAGTCATGGAGTAATTGAGGAGTTTACTGATGTGAAACACGAATCTGAATTTAGCTTGGAAACCAATTTCATGGAAGAGGAGAGTGGAGACTGCAATGCAGATAAGAGAGAGAGCACTTCTTCACAAGCCTGTTCAGAAGGTAAAACACAGTATGTTTGTGTTTAGTGATCTGCCTCTAGAGGAGTATCCGTAAACCTGTGTAAATTATCAAATGCCCGAATGGCACGCTATATAGCTTCTGAGTTCTTCCGCTGCATTATTCATTGTATTGCCCACATGTGAGCTGGTTACATAAGGGGCGCTTAACGCTATTGCAGATGTGTAGCTGAACCATTTGTTTTCTGTAGCCCCTGTGGACTGGGATTTGTGCATAGCTTCTGTTATGACCAATAAAGCTTGAAATATCAGGAACTAGAAATGTGCGTGGAGGGGGTTATCTTGTTCTGTTGCTTAATAGTAGTTTAAAAAGCTAGTGTAATGCGAAGGGCCCTGCAAGCCTGCACTTGACTTGTGGAAGATATTCTTGGCACAGACAGCACGGGAGATAATCACAAAGCTGACCTGTGAGGGCATCCTTCACAACTCAGTGGAGTTAGAGGTGAGATTCTGGGAAGCTTGGGGCAGCCACAGTAATTTAGACAAATGCTCAGGGCTCTCTGAATTTTGAAGGTTATGCAGAGGAGTCTGACTGCACCAGGATCAGGAAGGCATGAGGCATCAGCGGAGCATCTGTGTGGTATCTTTTAGGGTGTAGCGCAGAATCTCAACGCCGCAGTGCGCTGATGGGTGCAATCTGAGCTTCAGTGTTGGAGTCGTCCCACCATGTGTAGTACAAATAACTGTGTGCACGGGTGTGTGATCGTTCAGTGATATGCCACACATTGGCACTTGCAGAGCTTCTATTCGTATTTCATGCTCTGTGGTTTTAATATCAGATGGCATAGTTTGAGAGGGAGAAATATGTTTGTAGCATCCCTAGTGATGCTGGCTTGTCATCTTGGAGCAGCAGCTGACATTAGATCTGGGAGGCAGCCTAGTTGATACATGAAATGTGTGGAAGCATCAAAGGGCCATGTGATAGAAAAAACAGCTCGTTCTTGTTACCATGAGAATATTACTTAGGCTGTTGGCATTGCATTTTAATGAGAACTGTAGCTCTCCAACTGCATGCTAAGTATCCTAACAGCTTTGTGCAACCTGTAAATGATGCACTACTTTTCAGTGGGTTCCTGTAGCTTGGAAGTGGCTTTGTAATCTATTACAGAAAATGAGTCACCTAAGATAGCAGAAAGGGGATGGATTCCTACTGTGGTCCCGGGGTCACTAGGATTCCTGAAAACGCTTCACATTATTCCCTCTTCTTTATCTGACAAATGCTGGAATCAGTAAAACTCAACTGAACAGAGAATCTGTGTTACAGTTATATGATATCCTGTTCACTTGCGTTGCTGGGAAGATATTCTCACAGTGTCATAATTAGCAAATGTCTTGACTTTTGCCTGGATAGCTTGTGTGTGGGCTAGATATCCTTTGGCAAGCACTAGTGTTCTCTAATTAGTTTTCTTTATGCAGTGAGTGCTGCTGTGCTTCAAGCAGTGTACAGAGCTTGGTTTTCAAAATAAGCTTTGCATGTGACTTGTGCATGCCAGTGTCTTTGAATATAATATGATTTTACAGTTCCTTGCCTCTCCTTTCCAAAAAGAAATGCTGATTAGATAAATCAGACTTTTGCTCACTTAAGGCAACTTTTGCCTCCCTTCCCCAAAACCCGCCTAATCTTTCTCTGCTTTATCACAAACTGTATTCATATCACTGGCTAAAGATGCAAAGCCCTGGGCAGAACTGTTTATAAATTAAGAAGGGCAGTAAGTTCACTTGGGTCTTTCCTACTGACAACCTATTTCACCTGCAAGGGATGGATGTGTCAGAGATGAAGGCAGAAAATTGCCACAATGTTTTCTACTACATACTGCTTTCCTATCCAACATTTGTTTTGTGATTGAAAGTTCTAGTACTTCCATAAGCGCTGCTTTTTCTTTTTTTAAAGCAATCTGTCAACTCTGTTCTCTCTGTTCTTGTAGAGAGAGTTTGACATCTTTTCTCTCATCTCCAAATGCTTTGAAATAACTAGTTTTAACGGTGGTGGTGGCCAGCATGGAAACTGTTGGTGTCATTTGCAAATCCATTTCGAAACTTGATTCTAGTATTAGCTACAATAGTTCTCAGGCTATTTTTTTGTTGTTGTTATAAATAGATCCATTTAAACAGCACATGGACAAAGAACTTGAAGAAAAAGAAGTAGAAAAAATGTCTACGCTTCCTAAAACTTCAAGTCAAAGCAAGGTAACAGTGTTCTGTAGCCATCCAGAGTTCCTAAAAATGCCTGGATTAAAATAACTCTTTCTTTATACAAGTGAAGTAGATTCATAGTTGTTGTTATTAGCTGTTGACACTGGAATTGTCAAGATTTTGTCACTGTGTTGTTGCTGAAGTGCTTTCTTCTTCACTTAGTGCTGAGCGAGAGTTGAAATCTGAAGTCTGCTGTTAAGTAGGCATGTGGCGACACATCTGAAAAACATAGCTTCAGAGTTTGATCTGTAGTCCCAAAACCACAGGTTTAGTACTCTTGACACCGGGCAGAAACAGGACTGGTTTCTGAGTGGTAACAGCGCAATGCCAGGGATGTGCTCTGCAACTGAACTTGTGAGGTGACCACGTACAGCCTTAAAAGCACTTGTGATGCACTCTCACGTTCTTGCTTCGAGATGGCTGTATCTCTGTACGCATTTGCAAGCCAGTAGAGGGGAATTTAACACTTACATTGTTAATACTGGAAATAATAGGTGAATTACAGTACCAGAAAACCGCCTCATTGCTTGAGAGAGAATATGGGTTTTGAAAATGTTCATTTTTAGACAAACCTTTGCTTCCTAACTTTTTCACATCTGATTTTGTTTTGGAGGGTTGCCTTGCATTCTGGTCAGCCATATGCTGGGTGACATTCATTGGAAGATATCCAATGGTTAGTCAGTCAGAGAGAAAGCTGTGATCTTAAAATTTTAGTTTATTTTTTTTCTTTTTTGGAATATGGTGGCCAAAAATACCAGTGCCACCTGAAGCTGTGCGTGATATATCTTTGCTTAACTTGGTGTAGCTACTTTACAGAGATAGATAGGGACAACTTGCGTAGCAGAAGGCTTAAAGTTTAGAGTTGTCCCCTACTACACTGATAGCTTTTGCCCTCGAAATCAGACAGACTTCCAACAAGATTGCATTTAGCAGCTGATTCACAACTTCTGGGTTTAGTCCCTAATGGGGTTTTGCTTTCATCTTTAGATAAAGTACATACCTCAGTGCAGCTGATCTATAACTGTAGTCAGACTCCAGGGTTCTCATCTTGTCCCTGGTTTGTGCCACTGATTGGCTGGATGGGTTAGGCAGAAATGACATCCTTCCTCTTCCTCAGTTTTCTCATCTGTACAATGAGGACAGTTACAGACACGTCACTGCAAAATACATTCGGATCTACTGAGCTCAAGTTTATTGTTATTTACCCTGGTAGACTCTAAGGAAGAGATTGCATTTTGGAAAAAAAGGTTTCAACTTCTATTATGAGAAGAGATTTCTCAAATTTCATGAACTTGATTGAACTGCCAGCTGTGGTGATGTGCTTTTAAGTGTACTAAGTTTGGTACCTATGACTCCTCTTTGTTTGTTTGTTTTCTTTTCAGTGGCCAAGGCTGGGCCAACTAACTTTTTCTTCCACTTTGGAGAAATGCAAAACTTTGAAAGCAGACAAAGAAGTCGATGTGAAACAGCTTTATCTTCACAAGCCTTTAGAATCCACTTGGCCAAAAGTGAATAAACAATTTCTCTCCTCGGCGAACAAACCAAGCGATCCCTCTTTTACCCCGTTACAAAGAGAGCTCTTCTGTATCATGAATACATACCGGGACTTGTTCTATCCAGAAAGAAATGCTTTAACAAATGGAGAAGAAATCCGGCATGCTTACTGCTTGCATGCCTTGAACCATGTTCTGAAGGCAAATGCCCAGGTGCTCAGCAACAACGCCAAACGAAGAGACCAAAAGCCAGGGACTGACAATGATGACTACAGGGATCAGGGGCTCACTAGACCTAAGGTAAGAGAGCTTCGTTAATGTGATTCCCCCATCCCCACCCTGGCTGTCCGGTCAGGCTGTATAAACATCCTGGTGGATTATCCGGAAGTATTTCTGTTGCTGCTCTCTCAGGTGACATGTTCCTGGGCCTGTGCCTTTCCACATCCCTTTCTCGTGCCTGGAAGTTGTCTGCCGTGGCCAGGGCAAATACCCCGTGAGAAGCAGTGAGCACAGGGTTGTCAGTCAGCCTGTTTCTGTGCTTGAGCCATGAGTTTGACTTCTCTTTTTCTTTGTCCCCCTATCACTACAGACTGACGTGTCACCTTTTCCTGCTTCCATTTCTAAATCTACCAGTACAGAAAGGTGCCTCCACATTGATCTTCAGTGTTAGTGCAGGTAGTGTAGGCTGTCGCCCAATGTGGGATGTCCCAGAAATTTTTTTTGTCCTTAGGCACTTGTGGGGACTTGCCTGCATGGAAGGATCTTTCTGTACCTGGGAGACCTCGAGGAATCCCAGTTCCATCGTCAAGGCCAACTGTCATAGTTGATGGAGCGGGCCTCAAACCAAGGCTCCCTGGATTCACAGCATCCTCTAGTTGATAACCAGGTGGATTCAACTAGGGCTAGCCTGTCACTGGTGGTGCCAACTACCTGTTGAACAGTTTCAAAGTTGGGTTTCAGTGTTTGCTGCACGTCTGGCAAATGCCTTTGGTTTCTGTGTTGACTCCCCAGTTAGATATTTATATTTCAGAGTGCTGTGCAGAGGCTATTGCCACCCATCCAGGAGCCAGCTGTTGACCCTGTCTGTGTATTGTGGGAGCTTTTGCTTGCTTGGGGGTGTAGGGAGAACAGGAGAATGTGCTTAGTTTTCACTTCCCCTGTAATGGTACCCTGGGTGTGAGGCGGGGAACCAAACTGAGCTGCTGGCCGGTACCTGTTCACGAGCACACTGTCCCAGCGCATCCTCCCTCCTCGCTGCATGTCGGAATTGTTTTATTTTGATTATTGGGATGCCCTGGGGGCAGATCTAAGTTAAAAAAAAAAAAAATATTTACTTAACATACAGTTAACTGTGAGTGGTCATATTCTATGGGTTATTCTGTTGTAACCGTTGATCTACGCAGGTACTGATGATAGTGCCCTTCAGGGAATGTGCTTTGCGAATTGTGCATATTTTCATCAGTCTTCTTGAAGTGAATGACAAGAGGAAAATAGATGTAAGTAATAAAAAGCGCTTCAAAGGGGAGTTTGGCTCTGACCCAGAAGAGAAGCCCCCCAACCTGAAAAGGCCTGAAGATTATGAAGCTGTCTTTGCTGGCAACATTGATGACCACTTCAGAATTGGTAATGACCTACTGAACAGATGATTTTTAGCTTGTAAAGAACTGAGATGTAACAAGTTCTTCTTAAATGTTTAGGAGCTATCAGGGCTGGAAGTTCTGGTGAGACTCTAGGCTCTGTGGTATTCATGCTGGTTTTGCACTGGCAACTTGGATTTTTATGAAAATCTTTCTTGCCTTGCCAGAGCTTAAAAAGGAAGAGAAAATACAAAAGTAATTAATTTCACATCAAGTTCAGAAGCACTTAAAATGCAATGATTGCTTTATTGTAGCAGGACTGCCCACACCTCATTTTAAAGAGGATAGCCTTGATTATGCAGCAGTCTCTTTCATGTTATTAAAAAAAAAAAATCTTTTGGGTTTAATCAGCCTATTCGCAGCGTCTCTTGTAGTCAGTACTGTTTGGAACAAAATTAAAGCTCAGTACTGAGCAAAGCAGTTTTCTACTGTGCTGCCCATGTTTTTCATGAAAGCAAAGGAGTAGCCAACAAGTAAGACTGTTGGACAAGCCGCAAGTTTGAGACTATTTCATAATATTGTAATCTCATACTGTTTTAGTAACTCAGTATGCACAGAATTAGCTAGTGGCTTGGTTCCTGGAGCTGCCATGATGAGTAGGCAGTTTTTCTAACTTAACTTGACAGATCAGAGGCTTTTGAAATTATTGCCCTTTGAAAGATAAATTGGCATCCCAAGAGATTTAATGGTACAGTGGAAGATGCGAGCAGGTCCCACTCAGTCTTTCTTCCTTCCCCAGTGAATACCTCTCTGGCTAAGAGCCTCTTACTTTCAGTAGCATAATAACTTTCCTTTCAGTTCTCTCCCATACCACAGTCTTCTTGATCCACTTAATAGGTGTGAAGAAATGCTTGGAGAAACTTTCAGTGCTGTTACTTGCAGAAGCAAATCATAGAAGCAGAATAATTATTCTTTCTTACTGTGCCTCACACCCTGTTACTTCTGCACAAAGATCTAATTTAAAGTACATTTGTTATGCCTTACTAAGACCACCCTTTCGCATTTTAAACAGAAAAAAGACCTGATGTTGTTAAACTGTGTGTATGCTGTGACAAGTGATATCTTCTTCCTGGAAATTCAACCAGTTGTGCCTTTCCTTTTTTTTTCCCCCCGTTTTTATCATTGGATTAAAATAGATAGCGGGAGGGGTCCCTGTTGCTGTCTGTGTGAAATTCTTGCAAGTGCCTTCAGCTGTGCCCACGATAGCTGGCTTCACACAGAGAGGGAGAGAAGTTGAAGAGACGCCTTTGTTGGGCAGACCGTAGCGGGTGGTTTCAATATGGTCTGGACTACCTGGATTTTTAGGATCAGAAAACTGGGGGTCCTAGCAATGTTGCCATGTTGTTATGACACAGGTAACAAAACAAACTCCTTTGATTCCTTCCTTTTCCTTTCTTTATCATGAGAGGTGACGCATAACCTAGTTCGGCATGTACACCACAACGTGCGGTGTGAGAAGCAGTGCCAGGAAAGGTGCAAGACTGGTGATGGTTTCAGTCATCGTAACATGAAGAACCTTTTCCTTTGCATTTTAGTAGCAACTCTTGTGGCCCTGTGAATAAAGGCAGTTTATAGTCAAGAGGTCCACACTGAATTTTTCATGACAGATTAAGGTAACAGTTATTATAGTACCGAATGGCAGAGACCAAAGTCTAGGATTTAGGGAGAAAGGAGTAGTTAATCATTTCTGCTTTTTATTTTTTTTTCTTAAGTTCTTCAGCCTCCTCATCCCCCTTTTTGGCTGAAAATGACAAAAGATGTCTTTCAGTTAAAAAATGCTGTCCAAGCTATGAAAAATCTGGAAAAAAGTACTACTGAAAGAGTTTGCCGAGCTTCATGAAAATCTGCCAAATGCTTGTCAAATGGGGGTGGGGTGGGTAAGCACTTTTCAGGGAAAAAAGAGTTTCAGACAGATTGGTTTTGTCCAGCTCTAATCATTAGTATGTGTTAAGGGAGAGGAAATGTAGGGAGGTACTGTTACAGAGCGTGCTGGAAGAAAATGGTTGATAATTGACCTTAACTAAGAAATTGCTGTTGGTTGTTGTCGGACAGGGGTTGCGATTCTTCAAAAGAGTATGAGACTATATGCACCATTTTACTCATCGGATATCATCATTGCCTCCCCCCTGGGTATGAGGACTATTATTGGCGCAGAGGGGGAGAAGAAGAGAGATTTTGATTTTCTATCATCAATAGAAATTCTCATAATTGATCAAGCAGATATTTACCTGATGCAGAATTGGGAACATGTTCTGGTGCGTTTTCCATATGTATTCATTTTTGTGTTGTACTGTGTCTCGTTAGTCTGATAGAACTTAGTTTTGGCAGTGAACGGTATTGCTATTTTTTTATTGACTTGATTCCAGATACGTATGCTTGTTCCTTTTTCTCCCTCCACCCTGATATTTTCCTTATACTAAGAATATTCTTTCTACAGATTTTGGTAGTATTCAGCACCTGTTCTCTATAAATCTTAGTATTTGGTACTTCAGTGGTATATTTCATCAGAGAATTTTTTGGACAGTTTTAATTATCTTGCAGGGTGAGATAATGATGATGCCTTTAATCACACCTGGAAAAAAATACGCTGTCTGTCTTACTGCCCAGTGTCGCAGTCAGACTGCAGCCGCATGAGGAATCCGTACAACCTAATTCAGGTTCCTCCAGAAAGCGATAGGAGCTGGTGCTAGTCTCCACTGACTGTAGAGATACTAAGCATTAATCATGTCCAAAGTTAAGCAGTATGAAGATTTTCCCGTGTAATGAAAATACTGCTCTGGGATTGTAGCTAGTATGCAGTAGTACCCATGCTTTTTGGCTTTTGGTTAGTAAAAGTTTTCAGGGTTGAAAGGTTGGGGGTTTTTCCACATAGAAACACCTTTGAGGTACCTGAGCCGTGCATTTCGACAGCATGATGTTACTTTGAATGAGCCCAGAACGTGTCTTGTTTCCTGGGGAGTCCCAGCAAAGGCACGTCAGCCTACGTGATATCCAAGGAACGAGTCCTGGAGCCTGTTTCCTGTTTTTTCCTTTGGGTGCAACTGCCTGCCATGCGGTGGCAGCGGCGCCAGTCCTAGGCGTCATTTAGTGAGGCCAAAATGAAGTGAATTTCTTCCCTTGCACCCACACTCTCCCTGAATGCAATGGGAAACTGCACTTGGGCTTCTTTTAGCTCAGAAACCTTGGGCCCACTGACTTTAAAACAAACAAACAAATCCATTATACTTGCCCCATGGGAGAAGATTGGAAGCAAAGGTTACTGTTACTGATGGCTAAAGAGGTGGTAGCTTTCAGTTCTGTGGTGGGAAATCAAGTAAATTACTCTTGTTGCGGTCAATAACTTCCAGACAGTCATGTCTTGGAAGATCATTACTGTTTTATATTCTGTGCTGTCTTGCTCATCCCTGCCTGCTTTCTCGCTGCAGTTGAGGCTCTTGCAGTCTGGGTGCAGGGATGTCAGTCAGTAGCGATGTGTTTCCATCTCTCTGTGTAGCACCTGATGAAGCACATTAACCTGCTGCCTCGGGATTCCCACGGGGTAGACTTTTCCCGAGTGCGAATGCTGAATCTCAATAACTGGTCCAAGTACCACCGCCAGACGCTGCTGTTCAGCGCTCTTCAGGATCCCCAGATTAACTCTGTCTTCAACAAACACTGCTTCAATTACGTGGGGCAGGTGAGTTCACAGATGAGCTGAAATCCTTCTTTTAAATGCTGGCGTAAGGGAGGCGGAGAGGAACAGAAAACGCAACGCGTGGAAAAATTCAGTTGTGGAAAGACTGCCTGCGTGCCAGTCATTTCCATTACCCAAGTATTTCAGTCTGAATCTCCATGACGCTGCACGACGATTTCCAATGCTGTGCCAAAGGCATGAAGAACTACTCTTCTTGCAGCGATACTTATTTGGTCCTGTTCTTTCATGGGTAGCTGTTTCATGTCAGAAATCAGATTCTGGTTTTTCTTAATTTGACACACACAAGTTACCTTGTTTTATTTATTTTGTTGTTAAATGGAGGGTTTGCCTGCTTCCCTTCACCCCCCCCCCCCGCTATTACTTTGAAAGAAAAGGGAAAAGTAAAAACCTTAGTTGTCTATCTCAAATTTATGGAAGTCGGAGCATAGGCAGCGGTCGTGTATATTTAACAGATCTGGTGTGTGTATACGTGAATGTAGTTTTCTATTGGAGCTTTCTTAAAAACAGCCTGTGCGCTGCTTGCAGATGTGAGGTACGAGCAGAAGCCGGCTGGAGTGTGGCTGCCTTTGAAATGCCGCTTCCCTGAACGTCCTACTTTCTTCTCGCAGGTGGCCGTCCGCAACGTACCGCTCAGTGGCTCCATTAGCCACGTTGTGGTCCAGCTTCCTCATGTTTTTCGGAGGCTAGAAGCTGAAAATGTAACTTCTGTAATAGATACAAGGTACTCTGTGTTCCAGACTATTTTGCTATGCGCCAATGACTGCAGTTTCAGGTTTAGTTGAGCATACTGTTTCCTGCAGAGCACAATGTGATTTCCCCACAGAAGTATGCCTCCATTAGCCTTCAGATGCAAGCTAGGCTCTGCGCAGGTGGAGGGGAGTACTGAACTTCTTGCCAAAGGCACTGGAGAATAAAGTCTGGGAAAAGAATACCGGTCTCTGCCATAACTGTGTAGTGCTGATAAAGCCTTTGCCTTTTATCTTCTACACGTGTAGCAACCCTATGAAGTTAAAGAAGGAAAAATGTAGTCGGAATCTTCTGTAGTCTCTTGTGTCTGATGATATTCCTGTTTGAGGTCATACCAGTACTGGAAAGCGCAATGTTACCTCTGGTTAAAACACATTTGTTTTCTTAACTCAGGTTTCAGTTTTTCATCGACAAAGTTTTGCCTGAGTACCGCGATGCCATCATGTCACACACGCTCATTTATGTTCCATCATATTTTGACTACGTGCGTCTTCGAAATTACTTCAAGAAAGAGGAGCTGAATTTTACTCACATTTGTGAATACACTAAAAAGGCTGGCGTCTGCAGAGCAAGACGGTTCTTTCTCAAGGGAGAGAAGCAGTTTTTATTGTTCACTGAGCGCTTCCACTTTTACAAAAGGTGAATTGTGGACCGAGTTTTCCTTTGGGTTGCATGTGTGCTGTTTTGGAAGTAGAGTCTGACCTTAATCATAGATGGGCTATCTTGCTTTTTGAATCTGTTGGATCTCTCTGAGGACTTGTTTGACTGAAGTAAGAGCTTTTCAGTTTCCTTTAAAATTTTTGCATGTTGTCAGCAGTCCCTTGCAGAGACTCTAATACTTTGGTATGTGCAGGGCTTTATTCAGGAAGGTAAGTGCTGCCAAATTCCACTGATCTCAGGACAGGATGATATAGCCTGCAAAATGGGATTCGCTGTGCCTTTTACTTGTGTTCATCTGTGCCACAATAATTACATAAAATTCTGGAAAGGTGTATGTAATTGGTTCAATAACACAATACAGCAAGCTGAGGCCACCTGGAAAACTTGCAATGTCCTGAGTGGAGCTGTTTAGAAGCTCCTAATGGAACAGTTTTTTCTGTTAGCAGAAGATGTTTTGGCAAATATGAAAAGTTTCGTGAGGCTCAGTCTGATCAAGCTTCACTGTCTTAAAATCCAAGCCAAAGAGGCTGAATACTGCAGAATTTGGTGGCGGTCTGTACTTCAGAGAAAATCGCAGTGCCTAGCAGCGTTAGACCCGCCTTCCCCCCTGCCCTGCATTCCACATCTGTGTTAAGTTCAGTCTTCATGACACAGGGTTTGTAGAGCTGAGCTACAACTGATGTGGAAATTGGAAGAACTGAGATAGAATTGGTGTTTTAACGTTCACACTTTGTAAAAATTGCCAGCAAAGTTACTTGTTTGTTTTTTTTTCCTACTACAGGTATACGATAAAAGGCATTAGGAACCTCATTTTCTATGAGTTACCAACCTACTCCCACTTCTACAGTGAGATTTGTAATATGATGAAGGCCACAGACAATGGAGTGGATGCTACTTGGACCTGTACTGTGCTCTACTCCAAGTATGATGCTCAGAAATTGGCTGCAGTGGTTGGCATAGATCGCACAGCTCAAATGCTACAGTCCAAGAAAAACGTGCACCTCTTTGTTACAGGAGAAAATGAATAAGTGATACTGCAGACTAGATGTCTAGAGGGACCTGGATTTTACTCCTAATGCACTTTTTGATGTTGCTTTTTTAAAAAGTATTAAACTTTTTACTCCCTTTTACTAAGTATTCTGTTGAAATTGTTCATCTAGTATTAGATTTTGTATTTCAGTACTCTGTCCAACAAGAAACGAAGGATGTCATTCAAGAAGGCAGGGCTTGGGGGTTTCTTCTGTATAGAAACAAAATCAATCCAGAACTATTCTTCTTGTATGTTGAAAAACTCACTGGTCAGTAAGGATTGATGCTGTGATAAATAACTTTTGATTGGATTGCTTCACTTCTTTTTCAGGTGTAGCAAACTCACCTTCTTTTGTCAAAGGCAACTATTCCCTTTAATCGAGGGGAAGAAATGTGCCCGAGTATTTAATGCAGTTGCTATTCTGTAAGCCTGTGTAAGGGAGGTGCAGGCGAAGCCTCTTCAACACAAGCGCGTTGTTGAATGGGAGTTGAACTTGCTTAAACTTGACAGTTATGAGAATCCGTGAATGTGCTGGGGTGGAAGCTATGGTTTCGCATTTTTGTCCTGAGTGACCTAAAGATTTCTGCCTCCTACTTACAACAGCCCCTCTGGCCGGTCAGTTTTACCAGGGATAAGCTTTTCCAAAGAAAACGGCTGGAGTTGAATTTGTTTCAACTTGACAGTTGTGAGAATCCGTGAATGTGCTGGGGTAGAAGCTATGGTTTTGCATTTTTTTTCCTGAGTGATCTGAAGATTTCTGCCTCCTATTTACAACAGCCCCTCTGGCCGGTCAGTTTTACCAGGGATAAGCTTTTCCAAAGGAAAACGGCTTTGAACTTGGCAGGCAGACGAGCCTAAGGCCTGCCTAGCCCCATGATCGCCAAAGCAACGCTGTGGAGCACAAAACCAGGTGGTGCAGTTGTAAATACCTGCGGTCTGGTATCTCACACCATGGGTGGGGTTTTGTTGGTTTGTTTTTTCTCTCCTCTTAAGGGTGGCTCATGGACAGCATGGAAGCATCACGGTGCTGCCTCTTCTTTCTTTTCTTCTTCCAGGAAGCTAAGCCTAATTTAAAAGGAGCTAAAAGTAGAGAGATCAGGTTTTGTAAGCATGTGCTAGGACTGTGGGGAGACTGTTTTGTGGAGGGGCAGGTGAGCCCAAGTGCCAGAAGGAAACCTCCATCCTGTGATAAGCTTTGAGGGAATTCTTGTCTGGGAGGCTTAAGTAAATATACCAAAGTGAAATAAACTCCTTGAGTAAATGCATAGGCACGTAACTTTAGCCAGTTTTTTATCATATTCTTCATTCCTGTATTTCTCAGAGGCTGTGACCTCAAGTAGTAATTGAAGTCCCGAAATCATTTAGTAGACATGCAAATCCATGCAGTTTCTTGCTTTGCATTTTAAGTAATGATTTCTGTTAATTTTATGTACCTCTGCCGTAGCACACAAGAATTAAGAGCCAGCCACAGCAAAGTTCTCCCTGTGAACATCTGTCTGCTGTACAGCAGAGGCAGCAGTAGAGGCAAACAAGGATTTTTCTTGTATGGCCTAAGCTCGATGTGGGGAATGGTGGCTGCGCATATGAAAACAAGCATACAAAATAGGATTAAGGAATTTTCTTGCTTCACCAGATGTACTTAGCAGAGATGAATAGCTGACCTCTGAGGAAGCTAAAGTGGGATAGCTACTTAGGGAGATAACGTGATGCAGTGCAGCTACTGTTTAAAGAAGCAGCAAGACTTTTGTGCCAGAGCCTTAACTACGCAAGGATTTTTCTGCCCCTGCTGAAGTTAATAGCAAAGTGCCTCGATGGGAGCAG
This sequence comes from Pygoscelis adeliae, assembly GCF_000699105.1. NCBI lineage: Eukaryota > Metazoa > Chordata > Aves > Sphenisciformes > Spheniscidae > Pygoscelis > Pygoscelis adeliae. Next base: position 1,174,687 of record NW_008825306.1, read on the forward strand.
GGCCAAACTGTAGTAAGACAAGCATACTTTGACATATGAAATGTATATACCAGTGTTATGTTTTTAATGTTGATTACTAATTAGAACTCTCTGACTTCCAAAGTAGTGTGTAAATGCCTCTTCACTGCCTTCCGTTAGTGCTCCGAGATGCAGGCACAAAGTTGATGTGTGACTGCCCTTAGAGAGCTCATGCATGAGGTTTTTCTGCCCTGGCAAAATCTTACTTGCTTTAGTAGGGAGCCTCATAAGCCAACGCTAGAAATCCTACCTAGGAGGTCGCGCTAGCGGATCGGACAGGTTTGGTGATACAGGGAGCCTGTCTCTGTACTGGTGTGAAGGAGTTTCTGTTCCCAGGTGCTTCCTCTTACCCCTGTGCTGCGATGCTCCCACACCTGGGGTGTTGGCCCACTTGGTAGCGGAATGGCGGTGAGCCGGGGAGAGGGTTTGCTCTTGTTTAAAACTTCTCCTTTGCCCCCTTTTTATCTTATTTTAAACAATTCCCTGGTGCAGTTCACAGCAGGGCTCTGCAAAATGGTTTCTCCAAGAGTGGCTCCAAAGACGGTGAGTTACTGGAAGATGGCGAGCGCTGAGGTCAGAGTTTGGCCCATCCTGGATGCGTGTTCACGGAGACCAATGCTTCGCTTGCTGGGGCAACTGCTGGCTCCAAATGGGTTAGTTAAGAGCCTGTCTTATAATGCATTTTCTTGACGACAATGTGGCTTTCGGAGAGGTGGCTGAACTTGATGCATTCTTGTGGACACTTAGTCAATTTTAGAAATGGAATATGTACATCTGGGCGTTGTCTCTTTTTTTTAATTGTTCAACATTTTTTTAAAAAAGTTGAAATCCTGACACAAATGGAATAAGAAAAGACACTAGCAAATACAGTATTTTACCTTTTTTTACTTGACAGCATGCCATCTTGGCATGGCAAGCTTTTTGCAACTTTTTCACAAGAATGCACCCATGATGAGTAACTGCTCATCTCGAGGAAACTGAATCCTGTTCATTTTGGCATCAGTACCATACCTTTAAGGGGGGGGCTGATGTTTCTTAAGAATCTTTTTTTGTCGACGTTTCAAGAGAGTCTGAGTACTGAAAATGAATCCTGTATTCTTTTTATTTGTGAAAGGCATTGCAATGCAGTGTGAGAGTTGACTGCCTGGCATCAGGCAGGCGCCTTTCCAGACACGGGCTGCTAACGTGCAGTAGTGCTGAAGCATTAGCAGCTAGCTTTTGGGAATTCAAACCCAAGGGTAAAAGTAAACTGGGATTAAGATGTTAAACAATAATTCCTTTTGAGCATCTCCCATCTCTCAGGAAATTGATGATAGTAATTGATGACCGAGAGAAAGACATACCTGTTTCGATAGGAAGATTGTTCCAGCTAACAAGCTGATGTTGTAGTGGCTCCTTTCTTCACTAATAAAACCTAATCAGGATAATAGGTTGGTTATGTTTTATTGCTCCTTTCAAAGATGACAGGCAATGTTTTTTTGGTTTTGGTTTTTGTTTTTTTTTCCTGAAAACGTGTTTGTAGGATAGGAGCCAGCCTTCTGCTGGTGACTGTATTAATGTGGAGGAGGGAGGGAAAGGTGACTTAGGGACAGTCTGTCTCCAGCGCTGGAGAGCTGCCTCCCATAAGGAGGCAGGTTGTTAGTTTTGCAGCAGTCCTCGGGAGACACGGGACGAATCATGTGAGAGAAACTGGAGCATTCTTGTTCACAACAGCAGAATTAACGATTACTTTACAGTTGTGCTGTCACAGGCTGCCCGGATTTCTCAGCTCCGTGTTAGTCATGCTCCTGTGGTCGCAGCCCCAGGAGTTCCTCTCCAGGGTTTGGGATTGTTTTGGACTTGGTAGCCAAGCGTGTCTGATGAAACAGTTTGCTTTGCACAGGGGGAGTTTCAGAAAGCCCATCCACAAAAGCATATGTGGACGTACGAGGGGGCTGTGCAAAGAGGGAGAGGGGCGAGAGCAAGTGGGGGACAGCAGTCCCTCCCATCACAGAGCCTGCCGGGCTGCCCCGCCGCTGTCCTGCCCGGGGACCGACCTGCACGGCGGAGGGCTCCTTTCCTCACCGTATCGGTCTGTTCAGAGACCTCCTGCAGGTCCTGCACCGGGAAGGAAGCAGGTGCCCCAGGGAAGGTCACTGGGATGAGTCTTCATCTTTTCGCCTCCCCAGCGATGCCAGGTGACCCTTAATGCCATAGAGAAGGTGACGGTGCTGCTGGCACGCAGGCAGGCACCAACACTGGCTGAGTTGTGCCACGCAACAGCCCAGGACTAGGAGCCCAACTGCAAGACGTGCTATATACTGTGCCTCAAAGGCACTGCACGGAGTTTCTGATGTATGTGTATTACTGTAGCCAGCGCGGTCAACAGGATGCTTTTTGCCCTCACTAGATCCAAGACAGTTCAGTCCCTGTGGCTTTAAATCTCATCCTCTGTGCTAAGCTTGACAATAAAGGATAATTAATTAGCACAGGGCTGGTTACCTTTTAATCAACCATTAGCTTCAGCGGTGCTTGGGGGTTGCTTGTTTTACCAGGTGGACTGTGGGTTGGGCTGAGTTGGGTGGATAAACAGCTAACAGGTACGAGCTGGTACTGTGAATGAGTTATCTGAAATGGAGATGTTGAAATGGTCATAACACTGAGTGGTACTTGAGAAATAAATATTTGATTATGTAAGAGAGATGCAGGAATCTTCAGTAAAGGACATGAGAGAGATCAAGGTAAGGTATAGAGAAACAAGAAGACAGAGGACAAAAATAGGATGGTAACCTTGGAGCAGTTGACAACATAATTATGTCACTGCAACTGAAAGCAGAAATTTGGCCTCAGTCTTTCAGACAGAACAGCAAAACCACACTAAAGTCTTATGTGCTGCACGTGATGTTACATTTCCTCAGTAAGACTCTTACCACTGATACTGGCATAAATGTAAAGAGATGCTGCCAGAATTGCTAAAACAGAGGTTTATCAGGATGCTGTAAGGTCTCTAATTAGCCCCTCCTTTGGGAATTTGGTAGCAGGCGCCGTAACTGAAAAAACGTTGCCAGTACCTTGCTATTACTGGCTAAGAAGCAGCAAGCTCCATGTTATTTACTTGTTCTAGGTGTCTGGTTTCAAAAGCCCTCATTGCCATTGAATTAATAGGTTAACAGAGAATGAATATTTAGCTTTAATAATGCATATTTTTTTTTATCGAAGCAGGAAAAGCTAAATCAGTTTTGTACTGAGTCATGAGCGTAGATGTAAAATGGATAAATGGGAACCAGATAATACAATTTATTTGGACTTTTACAAGGTCTTTGAGAAGTTCCTTTATCGGGGGCTCTTAAAGAAAGTAAGGGTTTGGCGAGGCTGGAAGGATCATAGCAGCTCATCACAGCAAAAGGCTCTAAGTTACTTCAGTGCAATCTCCTCTACTGGCCATCTCTATAGCATGAACTATTAAATTTTCCTCTCCAGCATTATTCTGTGTATCGGTCTGGGCACTTCCCCCTATTCATTAGCTTAATCACATCATCAACACTCCATTAGCCTGGGAAAGAATTTGAAGGGAGGGGAGCATACCTGGCCTTGCAGCTGTTTGGGGCTGGGGTCAACATGGAGACCTGTCCAGAAAAGACCATTGGAGCATCAAGCAACGGATGATCAGTCGGAGGGTGCCTTTTTTAAGAGACCTTGTGGGTTCCTCTGGCACAGCCAGTGCTGACAGAAAACTTGAGTAGCTGGAGAATAAGCCAGATTTTCTGACAATTCATGTTTCTCAGACATCACTATGACTTAAAATTATCTGTTCCTAAGCATGGTCTCATTCTTTCCCTCTTATATTAAAGGACATGATTAAATCAACTGAAAAAACAGGGGTTGAGGTTGCAGATCTGTAGCTCGACTTACTGCTGCTCTGCTGCCTGCTATCCTCTCCCCAAGCAGGGGAAGAGCCAGTGGTAATGAACACCGCCTCCTTCTGCCATTCCAGATCTCTTTGGCTGCTTTGTCCTTCAGTTCTCGCTCCCCTTCTCCCGCCTTGGTATTGTGAGCGGAGTTGGGCAGAATGCAGTTAAATGCTGGTAAAATGCAGCTAAACCAGGAATCATAGAATCATAGAATCATTAAGGTTGGAAGAGACCTCCAAGATCATCGAGTCCAACCGTCAACCCAACACCACCATGCCCACTAAACCATGTCCCTAAGCGCCTCATCTACCCGTCTTTTAAATACTTCCAGGGATGGTGACTCAATCACTTCCCTGGGCAGCCTGTTCCAATGTTTAACCAACTGACTTGGAAGAAGCCCCAAAGGAATAAATCAGTGTCTGAATTAATTCCTGCTACAAGCTGGAAGCTTTCTGGTAACTTCAGAGGCTTCTTGCTCGAGTCCGAAGGAAGGAGAGATCATTCCAAGATTGCGTTGTGGTGCAGAAGCTCTCGGAGTGCTTACAAGCTTTGTGAAACGGCTCACCTTAAATGCGGGCATGGGTATGTTTTGGTGGAATTAGTCCATGGGAGATGGGGAGCCTGTAGGCATGAAGGAGGCCACCTTGACCTCATGGACGAGAAGAACTGAAGCGGTAAGATCCTGTTTCCAAAGAAGGGAGTCCAAATGATAGTGCTCAAAATTTGAGCACCTAAATGCACCACACAAGCTACTTTTGAGGGGGAAAACATACCAGGGAAAGCCTCTGTTAGTTACTGGAAGAGGTCCCACAGTATGGGGAGGTCCCACACTAGAAGGGGTCCCGCAGTAGTTCTGCGAGCGCCAGGGGACGGGGTGTTTCTGGCCGTGCAGCAACAGCCATCAGTGTAAGCAAAGAGTGAGCAAGATGGCATGACCTGTCGTGGTTTAACCTCAGTCGGCAACTGACCACCACACAGCCGCTCGCTCACTCCCCCCCGCCCCCGGTGGGATGGGAGAGAGAACTGGAAGAATAGAAGTGAGAAAAACTCATGGGTTGAGGTAAAAACAGTTTAACAATTAAAATAAAATAATAATAGCAATAATAATAATGTAATAATAATATACAAAGCAAGTGATGCACAGTGCAATTGCTCACCACCTGCCGACCGATGCCCAGCCAGTCCCCGAGCAGCGGCCCCCCCAGCCAGCTTCCCCCAGTTTATGTACTGAGCATGACGTCACACGGTATGGAATGTCCCTTTGGCCAGTTGGGGTCAGCTGTCCTGGCTGTGCCCCCTCCCAGCTTCTTGTGCACCTCCAGCCTTCTCAGTCGGTAGAGCATGGGAAACTGAAAAGTCCTTGACTAGTGTAAGCACCGCTTAGCAACAACTAAAACATCGGTGTGTTATCAACATTATTCTCATCCTAAATCCAAAACACAGCACTGTACCAGCTACTAGGAAGGAAATTAACTCTATCCCTGCCGAAACCAGGACATGACCGAAGCAGCAAGGTACAGAGCACCAAGAGCAAAGCTTCTTAGTGTGAGAAGACTTGACTAGGAATTTTGCTGCACCTCTTTTAGAGGTACAGAATAGACAGCAAGTGGAACAAACAGATCCAGGTTTTTTTCCCCCAAACTTTGTGAGAGGCAAAGCGATTAATGGTATAAAATAACTTTCACATAAACAGAGCCCTGAAATACTTCTGGGTTTTTCCTCAGTCAGATACAACTAGGTATCCTTTCCCTTCTGTTGACTTGTGCTTAAGAGAGGAAAACAGTGAAGGTCCTCTCTCCTCTAGGGGATCTGAGGTTAGCACAGAGGGAGCTACGAAGAAGGGTGCAGACCCCAAGCAGGGGTGGAGCAAAGGAACCACCCCTCAGCTCTCACCCGTTTACAATGATCAGATCTAAAGCCACTTTGTGGATTAGGAAGGGCTACAGCACAGGCTACAGGAGGGTCTGGTTTTCGGTACGTATTGCTTTTTATTTTCATTTCCTGCAGGAGGGGTTCAAGCAGCATTTGGCAATGCGCATAGGCGTGGTACAGAAATTTTGCCCCTGGTGGTAAAACCACGATGATTCTGCTCCCTCTAAAGCAGAGGGGAGGAAAGAGCAGCAGGACTTGCCCGTGAGTTTTGCAGCCGGAATCTCAACAGCCTGTGGGAGACTAAGGTTAGTCTTTTCCCAGTACTGTATTTTACTAACGTTGTTGAAATAAAGAAAATCTGTTCAGTAGGTAACAGAGAAGCATCAGTCATCATATTAGCTAGAAGGCTGTGTCCTTGAACTTCTGGTCTTATGTGGTAATTTGCCAGTTTTTTTTTTCCTTGGTCAAAAGAAACGTAATGTCTTCAGTGGGCAAAACGCTAACACCTTCCATTTGCAAGTGATGAGCAAGGTGTCAGGACTTTCCAACAGGATATGGAGCATCTAATAAATCACTTTATTAGCCAAGGTTTAGAGCAAACCTAAAGGAGAGCTCTTTGCCTGGAATCACCTTCTGCATCAACATTTCAGATGCTTGTGCACATGTACACTAGTAAATTAAACATATACAAGGCTCCCAGCTTATAGAAACAAAAAAATGAGATATTTGGGGTAACTTGTTTCAAACTCTTTGGCTCCATCCGTTTTTTCAGTTCTTTGATATAGGGGCTTGTTGAAGGCAGGCACAGAGAGTCTCTTCTCATGGTTTCCCTCCCCTCTGGCTGGGAGGTTCTGGGACACTTGCTTTCTCTTAGGTGGCCTACCAAGACCTCCAATGGTGTGTAAGCTACCTTTACCACAGGAAAGGGCAAAGCAAAGGGGAGACTGTGGAAGTGCCTCCAGTGCATTTAAGGTGTTCCTGGTCTCAGTGTGGACACTGAGCAATCAGATCTTGTTCCTCCTGCTGCCTGGAGCCAGTCAGTAGGTGTGGTATTGCGTACGTTCTTGTGTTAAGAAACTATACGTCGGAAAGTGGCACTGTGCTGAGGAAACCATTTTAATGCCAAGGCAAAAGTCAAAGGCCAAATCAGCTCTTGGGGATCTTCTGTTACCTGCAGAGTGCTCGGCTCAGGCATTTTCTTGTGCTGTGCCCCCTGTACCCCCACCCCTCGCAGCATGCGGATAAGCTCCTGACTGACCTGTCAAATGAGAATAATGATGAGAAGCCTCAGTGATTCATGGCTAGGACACACGAAGTGCTCCATTCTCTGCTCATACTGTGAGGCAATTAATGCAATTTGTGCTGTTTGGCTGAGTGAACAGTTTGAAATGAACCATTGAGCCATCTGTTCCTCAAGCTGACATCAGGCGTGTCAAGAGTAGCAGTTAGCTTTTGCTGGGAAAGAAACATCTCACTGTCATTAAGGAAAGTTCAAGAAAGGGGGGGTGGGGGCGTTTTTTCCTTCCCCTTCTACTATCTTTAAAACAAACTCTTTCATATTTTCTTGTGGTTCATGCTCTGTGCCCTGGAGGCTTTTCAGGCCTCCAGCCAGGGTCTTGGGAGCAGGGAAATGGCTTCACTGAGCACCTTCTTCTTTCACCTCTTGCATGCTTTTGTGAGAGAGAGAGGTGATCAACAGGGTCTGAGTTTTACACCATTGTTTTGCTCTTCCCTTGCTGTGTTCATCTCTGTAGGCTGCTTTCTTGAGCTGAGGGCTTCAAGAAATAGTCTCCCTTGAAACCAGCTCTCAGGAGGGTTTTCAAAAGGTCTTTTGGAGGTCATAGTTCATCCCCTGCAATTATTAAAAGATACCCACTACAAGAAAAAGTCATTATCTCAGTAGTAGTAGGAAGGCCAGGAAAAGGTTTGGCCTGTTTCTCAATGGAGAAGAAGCGCTATCTACAGACGACACAGAGGATTTGGGTGTTTGATGCCTGTTCTGCATTTGTGCTCACTGAAAGGGAGTTACAAGGAACAGACGGCTAGTGTGGCTAACACTAGAGGCAAAGGGATAAGGTGAGCCTAAGACAGGGAAGACTTAAGAGAAGACTTAAGCAGCATGTTTTAAGATTGACCAGGCCTGGTGGACTGCGTCCCTGAATATACAGAGATGTGATGCAGGATTTCTGAAAACTTGTGGACAGGCAAGATACAAGCAGATCGGGAAAAGCTAAGACGGTGCCTGTCTTTAAGAGGTATATCTGGGGGCAGTTAGAGCAAAGTTAGGGAATTATAAAGCAGTTTGCATCAGCTCAAAACCTTTAGGACAAATTCCCAAAACAGTTTAAAAGCACCTACAAGAGAAGTGACTGATTAAAAAAAAAAAATACATCACACCAAGCCCCCAGATGCTCTCTATCTTGATTTGCAAGGCTGTGGCAGTGTGGCAGAACCTTCCTGTTGGAAAAGCTGGGAATACACTGAACGGCCTGAGGGAGGGGTTTGATGCCCAGCTGGACGGGTAGCATCCCTGGAGGGCAGCGGTGGCAGCAGACATTACATCATAAGCTTTCCATTATAGTTTGTTCTGGAGCAAGTCTTTTAATGGGTTTGTTGATAGCCACTGCTGGACAAAGGCCTATGCTTATTACATTTGCAAATGATAAGAAGCTTCAAGGTCTTTAAAGAGCAGGATTTGAGTTCAAGATGTTATCAACAAATATGAAAAATGGCCTGGGAAAGAAAAAAAAAAAAAATCCACTAGGGCAAGATCAAGATCATGGTCTTAGGCTGGAATAATCAAATGCACAATACAAGGTAACAAAGATCTGCAAAAACACAACAAAGCGATATTGGGGACTACAGATTAAACAAGAGTCCACAGTATGATGATACTGAGAAAAAATAAACATAATGCAGAGTTGTTTACCTTTATAGGAGTATGGTCTTTAGGAGTTTTGAAGTAATCCGTCCTGTCTACTCAAAAATATCAGACCTTGTCTGGCCTGGAGTATCCATCTAATTTGGGACACTGCATTCAGCGCAGGTGTGGGCCAATTAGTCCAGGGAAGACTGGAAAACAAAAGAGGCAACCGAAAGGTGAAATGCTTAGGTCCTCAAATGCATAAAATCCTATTGCAGAGAGCAGGAACATCTGCTCTTTATGGTGGATAGGATAAACAACAAGGAAAATTATAGTTCAAAATTAAGAGAAACACTTTAATGGAGATGGTATGAAGGCACGGGAACTGATCGCTCAGGGAGGTGGCGTTTGTGTGAACGTCGCTGCCTTCTTGACATAAATGGAAGCACAACTGCTGCTGCGCGCATTGCTGCAGGAAGAAAAACTGCACGTCTGTGCCAGGGGGTGGGAGAAATGGGAGGGGGCGCGTGTTTCTTTGTGTTTCGAAATGGGAGAGCAGTCAGGGCCCTGAGGGCACCAGCAGGCTCTACCACCTCTGCCCCACTCCAGGGTTCAGCTCCCCATCCTGCTGCTCTCCTCCATGGGTGCCCCAGGGCTGGAAGGGCCCCAGGGGAGGGACGGACCCTGGTACCCGAGGTCCCGGGGTGCCCTGGTGTGGCGCAGCCTGGCAGAGCTGGGTTTGCTCTGTGGTTCGTCAAGAGGCACCTGAAGAGCTTGGGTTTGGGCTTTGAATTGAGTCAGGTGGGTGAAGTCCCAGGGAAGGCGGCTCTTTAAAGTGCTCACCTACCCACCATCCTGCCGTGATTGCCTCAGCAACGTTTCCCAAGTGAACACCACCTCACGCTGTTGTTCCCTGTTTCTAGGAAAGAACAGACATTTTTAGCAGAACAGCTTTTTGTTGATCAAATGAACCCGGGTTCTTCCTTTACTGTGCTAAATGGACAATAATTTAACCAATTTTATGGTCCATTATCCCATACAGCAGAAGAAAACTAACTACTATCTTAAGCAAATAGATACTAGATAACAAAATAATTTATTTTTAATGCAGAATTCATGTTCATCCAGCCCTGTGCTGTCATTTTTCTCATATAGCAAGAATCGCAGCCAAACCAAGTTATGTGGCTCATCTCTGTTTTGTGATAATTTCATTTGTTCATAATTAATATGTCCTACATCCTGCAAACCCAAGCAATAGCATCTGAGAGCTTTTTTTCTCTCTCAGCAGTCAGTAAACAGGCATCTGGCTGAGACACGCTTGGCACTGTTTAACCAATAGACAGTTGTGTTTTATGGGATTGTGGCATACTGGGCCAAATTCCAGTCCCACTGGAAATCCCTGGTCCCGCTCCAAGGAATCCAGGATGAGGACAACAGAGACATTGCGGCCCAGTGTTTTTATTCTGCTAGGTGGATCCATCCCTGCCTTATCTTCACCGGTACACGGGACGTTGCTCTAAAGGTGTTGGCTGTTCTGGCAGGTAAGGTGTGGACTTAGGTGCTCCATGCCAGGCTTCGAGACAGAAGGGGATGAGGGAGTGACTCAACACCTAGTAACTAGCCTACTAACTGATCTATTAACTGAAGATGGGGCCTTTTTTCCAAAAACTGTTTCTGAATAGCACCCAAAACCATTTTGGCTGCCTCTGCACATGGTATTTCCTACAGCACGTGCAATCCTTGTACCTGTTTATTTGGAGAGCTGGTCGGGATTCCTTAACGGGTGGCGCTTGATTGGAAAATGATGAAGAGGCCGACTGTGCTGCACCTCCAACTCCAGCAATTTAGGATGAAGTTTCACAATTGTCTATCTATTTTAGTAGTTTAAAAAACAATGTAACTAAGTAGGTAATATTATCCTCCTTCGGCATAGGCTTTATGTTATTCATTGCACTTAGCCAAGGTTTTATACTTCATTTTATCTATTTGAGGTAAATATCCCCTTATAATCTACGCTTACCAAACAACCTTTCCAAAATCCTTTCCCTGGAATATTTTACCAGGATCTCATTGACAAAGCCAGTTGTTCTCCTGTTTGAGACAGGAATTACCTCTTTGCCTTATATAATGCGTACCCTGCCAGGACTTGCTGTCCAGGTAAGGGATGAGCATTAATACAGCGAGAGGCTCCTTCTCCCAGGGCATATGAGGCAGGTCCCCGAAGGGTCCCTGCCTGGGGCCGGGGAGCAGAGCACTAGATGCCAGCCTGAGCCCAGCCGGGGCGGGCAGCCGGGAGCCCCCCCGGGGCAAGCGCTGCTCCAGCGCAGCGGACAAGAGAAGCCGGAGCCGCCTCCTCTCCCTCTCCTTCTCCTCGCTGCTGCTTCCCACGCTCCTCCAAGTGACAGAAATTTTTCATTAAAAGGAACGCCGGATTCCAAAGCTCGGTTTCCTATTTGCATTCAAAGCCATTAATGAAAAAATTCCATTATTGAAATTTAAATGGAAATAATTTATTTCTCCTCCTCCTCCTCCAGAGAAGGAAGGCCAAGAGAGAGCTGGAGCTGTTTTGAATGTCCCAAAGCTCCCCAAGCTTTCCCGGGTTCATGACTTTCTAGTGCGAACACTATTCTGTGAACATAGTGATAGTTGCTTGCCAGCTAAATATTCTGTATGTTGCAGGAACATTTTTCTGTGAGGGCAGATGGTGTTCGATTGATAGTCAGAATAATACATGAACAGCAGAGAAGATGTGGGTTGATTAAATAATTAGCATACCGTGACATTCTATTGCTTCACTGTAACTTAAAGCTAGGTCAAAACGTCGGTCTATATTGCATCTCCCTCCCTCCTTTCTTTCTTCTCGTTGCTTTTATGTTCACTCCAAAGGAAAGTTTTAACAGCAATTAAATCCTTTCTTGGTAGCAAAATGTAAGAATTTGTTACTCGGCCCTGCATGTTATAGAATAAAAGTAATAATATAAAGGAAATTACATTTTGCTAAATGAATTTAAGTTGCCAGGCAACCCGTCATACCCAGTGTGGGATCTACTCAAGCATTATTGTGAACAAACGGCTTAATATGTGGCACAGATCAGTGTTTAGACCAAAACAGATGATCTCAGGAAGCCAGGGCAATGAGGACTAGCAGGAGGACTGAAGGCTGGTTTCCAGTCACCGGGTCCATCTGAATAGTTCTTTGCCTTCACAGTTTGTTTGCATGTCCACCAGAAGTCTGAGTTAATCTTATCAACTCTACCCCTTCCTGTCCCCCCCACTCTGTAATTGTACAATAACAATAATTACAGGCAGTTTGCTGTCATCCGAGGAATAAACATAGAAAACATGCTTCTGTCAGCAAGGATATCATTATTCACTAACTAAATACAACCCACTGAATTACTCATCCTCCTCTCTAAGTCCTGTCGTCTATTCTGGGGTTTTGGAGACTTTCTGTGAATAAAAGCGAAAGAAGTTGCCCCACTAAGAAATCACTATCCTGTAAAACGTTAGTGCTGACTAAAAAGGGAGCGGTATCTTTGGTTGCCGTGTAATCACTGGCCAGGGCGTAGGGGAGAAGTTGCTGTAGTACCTCACAGGTTCAGGTGTCTGAGACTTTGGATGGTGTGGCACCTCCACTGTCGATAGAAATTAAAGAAGTTGCCTACTACCCTGCAAGTGTTAGTGCTGTCTCTAAAGTAGTCTTCTGGATGTCCCCAGTATTGCAGCTCTAGTATCTTATAAAGTCTCATTTTCTTGTTTCGCTATGAAATTAACATTTTCCTTGCTGATGCCAGTCCTGAAGGCAAGGATTCAAACTCTGTGTTTGAGAACAATCATGGTAAACTTGACCGGAGTGCATGACCTCTGCTAAGGTGTGCTGACACTGTGAAGGAAGAGCAATAGTGCTCCTGGAGCAGCTTGAGAGGATGTACGTTCTCACTCCAGTATCAATCTGAAGAAAAAAGTTTAATATTTCTGTGTCAAAGTGCTGCAAAACCAAACTATACAAGAAATGCTTATGTCAATGGGTCCCCTCAGAGATTACACTTGGAAATCAAATCTCTTGAGGTTCTTTTGCTATTCTGGAGAACAAATGTTCAAAAGTTATATTAAAAGGATCCAATAAATTTATATTAAATTCTCTGAAATATAGCTTAATACAATTTCCATAGTTAAGTATTTTTATTTCTGTGAACAAACGCAAAATATTTGTATCGTGTGGAAGTAGAGTGTCAACCAGAAGTAATGTAAAAAGAAACCATGTGCTTACAAATACGTATTGAGAAGGAGGAAACGGCTGCTGTTAATGCAAAAGGATAGACGGAGCCTTCCACTATGCAACTCACAGCTCAGCTCAGGACTGATTTGCCTCCTCCTGAAGCCTGCAGAACTTTTTGCTGCTCAGGCGTGTGGTGTAAAGACCAGGTGCTACTCCTGAAGACACCTGCTGCCCCCCAGATTTCTGGGTGAACCTTTATTTGGAAATTACGTTCTTCGATTCCCGTCCTAAACTGTTAGTATAATACTCGCCTCTTGTGCTAAGCAGTTGCTTTGTTCTTGTGAGTGGTTAAATTCCACTGCTGGGAGAAATTATTCCAATATACTCCTGTTTATCTTACAAAATAGTACATAGCTTAATAAACGCATATTTTTAGGGTCTTTGGGTAATTACTGCTATTATTTTTTAAAGTATGTTGTTAATACAATGAGGCCAAGAGGTTGGAATCGTTGCCAATTTATGCCCTCCCTGCTCTTGAACTGAAGGAATGACACGATGAAGCAACTGTCTTACTTGACTACTGAGACCCATAGCTGCATTTCAAAATGTAAGACAAATTCACTTAGATCACATGCCTCAGATTCATTTACTTGTTTAATTTATAAAATGCACCTTGAAAAACATGTTTGCTTAATGTAAAAGCGCAAAGTCAAACAAAGAGGACTGGAGGAGAACAAACAATTCAAAACTGGCATCCCTTTTGCTCAGTCACAAGCTGCAAATTGACAGCTCTCCTAAAGTTCATATGCACCAGATGAGTTATAGGATTAATTTTCTCCCTAACCTAATGGAAGGAAGAAATCCAATTACATTCAGAATCCTTAGCAAGAACAAGTATAACTTTTCATCTAGTTATTAACATTTCCAACTGTCATTGGAGGGATTGTTTGGAAATACAGCAAATCCTCCCTCCTTCTTGACCTCTGGGAGGCTTGAAAAGGCCAAGTATAAAGCATTTGCTATCTATAAAACATTAACAGAAATGGTCAGGTTTATACCAGGGTGCTTAGATGCCAATAGTGAAGGGGACAAGGTGTGAGTGCAAAGCGGGTGATTTTTTGAGTAAGAATACAGTTGGAAAAGTATGTTTATGGCATTAAGCTGTGATTCTGAAGGCCTGGGAGGGCTGCGGATACTCAAATTCAGCTGAAAGTCAGTGGGAGTGGTGGCACAATTAGCACATTCTAACTCAGCTGGTGATGCTCATCTCAGTTTTGTAACAAAGCCCAAAATGGATGCAGAATTACCTAGCACAACATTCTTTTGAAGCTCCAGATGTAAATGACTCTGTGCTCTCATTGTCATAATCTTGCTTTATCAATTAACTATGTTGGTATAATAAATGTGAGGGGGCCTCATATTAGCGGGATGTGAGGGTGGTTTAGGACTGAATGTCATCACTTGGTTTGAGGGACCCCTGAGACACGCAATAATGCAGTTATAATCCACACAGGTGAAGTGGCAGCAACGAGTCTTAAAAAACATAAAAGTTTGCTATTTGGGTGTTATACAAGTAAAGGGGCTCGATCACGCACCATATGAAATTTAGCAAACTTTATCAGTTATCCTCCTTTAATCTGAAGGAACTAATCTGAAGAAAAGTTCAAAGGACGAGATTGAATAAAAAGCTCACAAAGACACCAGTTACAGTGTACATGAGTCCTGGCCAGTCTCCATTTTCTTCTAGCTACTGGTCAAATGTGTTTTAAGTAAATCTGTTTTATTGGGAACCTGATCTTGAGATTATTTCCCAGCAGCAAAAATCCTGACCAAGCAAACAAATGTTTGGGGTTTTTTGTTGGTTTTTGTTTGTTTGTTTTGTTTTTAATAAAAATCCCAACCCCACCCATTTTCCTTGTAAACAAAAGCACCATTTTGAAGCTCCTGTGGGACTGGGTCCCATGTGATGCTTTTATACCTCTCTCATACTGCATACAAATTACAGTGAAAAGGAGTTTATTCTTCTATATTGTATCTGCATATATTTTGTTTTTCTCCATTAGTTTAGAATATGCCTGTTTAGCTACTGCAAATGTTCCTTGCTGGGTAATCTCTTTCTTATTTCCAATTAACTCTTTATCTGAATTATAAAGGCGAGGTTGCCATCTCCCACTACAAAATATGCTCGATCAGCAGTATCAATAAGACCTGCTAAAAAACCAAAGGAATTCTTAAGGTTGTATTCTGGATTTTAGCATCCATCTTCTGATTTACTGGGAAGGTAAAAGATGTGTAAGAAGCATATGGATGATGTACTGTTCTGAAAGATGCTGTGACTACAAGCGCTGAAACACGAGATGCTGACTCAAAGGTGAATTTATATATACACCATTATATTTGTTTGGGTTTGTTCCAAATAACAGTGGAATTAATTTAAAAAGCTGCTCTTTCTATCTGGATGAAAGAGCAAAACCCTTCAAAAACATCTTCAACTTGTTCCCTTTCTTTGGCATTGGCAAATACCGATTTTTTCCAGTTAGAAATATAAAACTTCCCGGTGCTTTAACTTGTGCAATACAAACCTACTTTTTAAACTCTTGCCCTGCAGGAAAGTATTCCCCTTCCTCTCTGAATTTGCCACGGACTTCACGAGAAGAGGAGCGGCTTGACGGTCCTGGTGATCCAGTCCTGCTAGAGACCCCACTGGACAGCTATGGAAAGCCTCCAAAGGTAAACTTAATGCTCCCCGGTTGCTTGTCAGCTGCGTGCAGGTCTAGTCTCCCTGAATAATTTAGAGATGTTTTAGGTTACTCTCATTGCAAATGGCCTTCAAAAGGAAAACAAGCAGTTGGACTGGTGGGGCCCAGAAATATCCTCGCTGTGTCCCTGAACACGTCTCCTTTCTTTCCCTCTCTGCTAGCAGGAAGCGGGTAACACAAGGCTTCCTTTGCATGTTTGTGCTCAATTTTGTGTTCAGTAGCAAGCAGAGGTTAATTTTGGTATATTAGAATAGATAGATACACTTATGTCCAGAGGAAGGATACACTACTTTGAGGCTGCACTGCATGCACAGTATTAACCCTGTTTCCCTCTGGAAAACTTGAAAAAAGATGGTAGGTCAGGTCCCGCAACATAGGTGTACTTTGTCTGTGTTTGCATTGCTCTGTAATGCCTTTAGCCCTCCTGTTTTGTGCATTTAATTATTCATGTGGTATTCATCCATTTTTGGACACGTAAGTTGAATTAAAAATGTTAAAGCCTAGATGTTATGGTTTTTGTGGTTGTGGAAAATTGAGAGGTGTTTCATAATGATAAATAATACCAAAATTGATATGCTATAGTTACTTTTCCAAGGTGTAATTATGAGTTTATTCATATCTTCAATGCAGTCTTAATCAATTGTATAAATTTAATGTCTGCAAACATGAAACCATTTTCTTACATGAGTTTAGAAGATGGTTTTTTTTAGACCTGTGCATGTGAGCTTGATACAAATGCTGTGCTGGTGCCAAACTTATGTTTGAACTCCTAGAGTGTGACTGAAGGAGGCAAACTGAGGTTTTAGGGATTGACAATATCTAAAATGAAATTTTAATTCGGTCATACTTCCAACATTTCATGTCAGTAGCTTCAAAATTAAGTATATAGCAATAAAAGCTTTCCATTAATAAATATCCATCAATCAAAAAAGTTGCCTTTGCTTCATTTCTCATCATGATAATGAGTTTTAAAAATGATTAATGACCTAACCTTGTTGATTTTCAAAAAGCCAGGACAGCAAACACATTTATTGCATGAATGAATTACCTACACAATACCTGTAGCTTTTTGTGTTCTGCATGTTTGAAAAAAAAACCACACCCAGGCTTTCCATGTCAGGGTAAACTGATTTCCAAAGCATTGATTTCAACCATTAGTACCTAAAGGTGACTGAGAAAAACTCCATGTATGTAGAGATTAGTGTGATACAAGTCTCTGGAAATAGATATATTTTGCAGGGTACTTTGGGATACTGAAAACCAATACAGATTTTTAAGACATCAGTCCCCAAAAATCAATGTTGGAATATTATTTTAAGACTTGTTTATTTTTTGCTCTCCATAAAGCATTTACTTTTCAGCCTGGGACAGCTCTATCATTAGTGTTACCATCTATGATATGCTGTCACAAGGTACTGAAGCTGGTAGAGTGAAAGACAAAACAGTAAACAGCCCGTGGCATACCCTGGCGCGCAGCCACCCATTAGTGAATCCACATGTATAAACACTTTCACTGACACTGGGAGATGCAGGTGCGTTTACTACCCAGGAGAGGGGAGCTCAGGCACAAATGCATATGTAACACAGTTAATGTACAGGTAAAGAAACAGGAAACTAAAAATCTTTCTTACAAATTCTTTCATAGCGTAAACCGATAGTTTACTGGAGCCAGCATCTCCTCAGGATCTCACCTCCACCAATTCTTTAACAGATCAGTTGCCTCTATGTTTTAAATATGTAACTTAGATTAGAAACTACAGGATAAGATAAAAAAGGAAGAAGCTGCAAGGAAAGAGAGGAATTCACTTCAGGGTGAAAATCTTTCTCTTGTGCATAAATGATATGATGCAGCTCTGGAGGAACACATTCTCTATTTTTCTGTTTTGTGTTTTAGACTCCGTGAACTGCTTTGTATTTGGAGACAATACATAATTGCTAAGACGTAATACTGACTTGATACATTTCTGGCGCTCTTTGCATACAGTTGGTAACTGAGATAAATTCTTTAACCAAGAGCTGGGAGGTGGCAAGGGAATTAGCGCCTGCCCCATTCATCCTGAGCCCCGCAAAAGCTGGGAATTCTATTTCCAAGTATTATTTCTGCATGCCTGGGGAAGGCTCACTCACTCACTTGAGGAGCATAAAGATGCAGGAGCATTCAAAAGAGACCTGTATAAGAATACATAAAACAATACTATCTGGTCAAGTGGAAGATCAATTTCTAATTCAATACAGAGCTTTTATCTTAAATAGATACTTTTATCTTAAATAAATACTTTAATTGCAGTCATCCCAGTACCTGGGAATGATAGGTAGCCTGTGGGGATCATATTGAGCAATACGTTCCCTGTATTACAAAGTTGCTTATATCTGGGACAGTGCTTGCAACAAGTAATGTAAAAGAAAGCTTTTTATAACAAAGTAAATGAAAGGAGGGTCAGATTCAGGTATGAATAACTATATTATCCCAGGGGAACTGTAATGATTCTTTCAGTTATTTGGTGTCACTTAATTACAAGAAGGGCTGTGTAGAATAACATAGCAGAGCATAACTTTTTTTAACAAAAAAGTGGACTTCAGACTATTTCTGTGGGCACCATATACGCAAGCTCTTTACAATAGACTTATGCTTAGGTTAGGAAGGCCGTACGTCTCCTGGAAGACAGAAGATAATGCTGCTTTTTTGGAGATTGTCCTTTTATTTGCAAAAACAGTTGTCTTGTGATGTGGCAGTGGCATTCTCTATTCCACCCATCTAATTCGCATCTCTGGCTCGTGTTGTCCAGGGTGCAGCAGCTCCTTTGTGAGTTACTTGCCGTCATTACAATGCTACAGAAAATGTGAAGAGCGGAAAACAGAGGAGTGAATGGGAGGGAGGCTGCAAG
>NW_008825306.1:1193216-1206114 GCF_000699105.1 Pygoscelis adeliae
ACGTGAAGGACGAGTATGTTGAGGGAAGAATTAGTTCCTGTCCCCAAAACAGTTTTCAGTGGCCTTGGGCATAGGGACAGGGTACCACTTCTGTCTGGGAATTAGAGAAAGAGATTATTGAAAAGGATTTCTGCCGTATGTGGTGAACTGAAGCTTCAAAGCATTGATTTAAGTATTGCATAGCTTACTTGTGATGTATGGATACGTTTCTAACACCATATTACAAACGCTGTTACCTTGTGTAGCGGAGTTAGCAATCAGAAACTCATTATGGAAGTCATTTTACAAATGCTGCATGTTTTCTTGTGGTTGTAGCCTTTGAGCGCATTAGTGTTTTACTGGAAGTTTTCCATCAGGAAAATATTTACAATCTTAATTCTAATATAATTAAGTAAGTAAGCGCTTTGCTTGGAAATTTTCATGGTCACTAATTAGGTTAATACTGATCATTAGAACACAAACATAATTAATTTCCCATAGTATTAAAATTAATCACATGTTTAAAGCTAAATTAAATTAGTCAACAGTGAGAATGAACAATGGCTGCATGTCTGATTATACCATCTCAAGGTTTCCCAAATAAAACCTTCACTTACATAATAAAGATGGACCACGTGTGTGTTTCAGTAACTATCCATCAGTAATAAACTAATTAGAGTGTAAAGAAGAACCAGGGCTGACATTCCAGAAGATGTGAGGGAATCATTTAATCTTTTTTTGGGATGCAGAGGGAATTTGTTTTTACTTACAGGCTTTTGTTTCTTCTTTGCTGAACAAAAATAAGCAAGGGCATCTGAAGATCAAATCCCCCTCAGCTGTGCTCAGCAAAAGAGGTCCTCTGGGTCTGCTAGCATCCCCATGCCATTTAGGAGACAACGCTTCTAGAGATGTCTTCTGCACCTGGGGATGTGGTGTTGCCTGGGCAGCCCTCCACTGAAGGGTCATATCAGAGTTTCCACAAAAAAGGTAGTGGTGTGAAACAGAACTGCTGCCCTTTAATTGCCCTGCATCTAGCTTTTACGGCAGAGTTTGGGCCCCGGGTTATTTTTGTTGGTTGGGTCAGGTGGATACATCCAGTGGGCTATTGGGCCAAAGAGGATCAGCAAAGCTAAATATTGTTGCTTTAGGACAGTTCCTGTCCTGATCCTTTCTGTTCCTTCAGCTTTCTACGATGGGGGAAAGAGGCAAGAAGTCAAAAGCAATGGCTTCCGCAGGGCTTCCCCCCAGGAGCCGGTATGAGAAAAGCTTTAAAGACCCTTCTTTGCACATAAGCCTTACCACGTGGTTCTTCCCATTGCAGGTGGGGAAATAGCCCACTGGATTTAATAGAAAATGTAATTAGGGTTAACCTGAATTTAAATAATTGTTCAACTATTAAATAGCTATTAGCATGCCCTATCATTTGCTATCAGAGAAATGCAAATATGTGTCACCGCATCAATTCACGAGAACAACGATTGGAAGCTGATAATTGTTACTCTAGTTTCCCACCCCAGAGACCCGGGAGGTTTTTGTTCTTATATTACAAACCACAGCGTTTGCGATGATAGCCTCTCTGTTAGCAGCAGTAAACTAAGGTGGGTGTTGGCAGAAATATAAAGACATATTCATTCTGCCTTTGCAAAACAGATTTACCTTCAGTGATGCAAAATTGAATATATCCAGAATTAAAGCTCTGTACATTTTTATATATTTTTATAGTAATGAACCCATCCTGCTTCTGTTAAAGATTCAAAATTTTAATCAGCATTGGATGAACAAGATCTTTTGGCCTAGGCTCTAGAAGTGCACCGCTGTCTAAAAAATACATGTTATTAAGAATAACTGCAGTCAAATGTAGCATTATGTAATTCTTTTGCAAATGGACTCCCTGTGTAAGTACTTGGACATTATAAGTTTGTTAACTTTGTCTTCCCAAGCTGTAAAAGGGTCCATAATAGCAGTTTCTCTCAGCTTGCCAGGCGTTAAAATTAAGTCTATAAAGCCACGTAACAGATGATTCAAAAGGAAGCCGTATCTAAAGACATAGTGTCTTGTTATGTGCATTAATTACCTCCAAGAACTGAGTATCGGGTAAACATAACCCATAATATTTCTTCTTTTTTTTGGATGAAAATACACCAGTTCTAGTAGTTCTATAAAATATTGATCCTAGGATAAAATTCAGGAGGCAGGTCTAACCCATGACTATTTTTACATGAAGCAGTCCCTAATTTCGAGAACACTGTCACCATGTATTGAGAATATGGTTTGATCTGTCTTTTTGAAATCACATTTCTCTGAGAGTGGATTAAATTTCTTTTCTTGGCATTTATTCTTGTGCCACCAATGTCAAAACAGAAACTGCAAGCATTGTGATAAAAGAAAAAATACTTCATTTCCCCGCAGCTTCTGTAATTGCCTTTGTGTCCTTTTTTGAACCGCTGTTCTGTAACTCCTCAGAGCCAGTCCCTTCTGTGAACAGCAGTTCGCTGTTCCGAACTTCTATGCCTACTATGGCAACAGGACCTTAAAATGCAGTGGAAAAACTCTGACATCTCCAAGCTCTGTGGTAGCGAATAAACTGATTATTTCTCTCCGTTCATATTAATAGATCTGTTCTCGGAGCTTAATTCTGTTCACTGCCCCAAGCAAAAATGAGAGTGTTTAGCAGAGGTATGCTGTGTTGGTGATGAAGCCGCCCCCGATCCTTTCCCAGGTTGGGCAAAATTAGCATAAGTACTCCATGCACACAGCTGCAGCCTTCAGCGTGCCGGAGCTTCGGCATCAGCTTCCCTTTCCCGAGAGGGGATTTTGCCAGTGGAATGGCACTGGCATGGATTCATCAACCATACGCCTCCTCTCGCTTCCTACACGCTCTTTTGTACTGCCACCATGGATCAGCAGCTTCACAGGTCAAAGCCTGGTTAGTCTCTGCTGAACACGCTTCCTAAGTGTTGCTCTCTCCCTGTCCCCAGATGGCAGAATCTATTTCTTTGGGCAAAATGTAAGCCAGATGGGATAATGCGTTTGAAAGCTTGAAAGTCAGATCTTTCGATTTTTTTTCTTTATGATCTTAATTTATGCACATATGAAAGTGAAACATGGCTTTTTTCTCTCTCTCCTTGTCTCTTTCCTATCCAAAGCATAAAAAAAAAAAAAACCCAAAAATCTTTTCCAACAATGTTTTAAAAATTGTTTTCAAAATCAAGAAAATTTGGAAAGATAACCCATGAAACACTGTTCTGACAAAACATTTTTGTTTTTTTTTCTTTTTTTTTTAATTTTATTTTTTCTTTCCCTTATCAGCTGTATAAGGAATATCTGTCTAAAAAATGCTGATTTGTCTAGCATAGCATGAGCAGCGTGTGGCAGAGCTGGCTATAAAACACACCTCTCCAATGCCTGCCCAGTTCTTTATTGAGAAAACTATTCTTTCTCTCCTTACAGCTCCTCGTCTATTACACTGTCTATCTTACGGTTTCTAAAATAAAGGATATGAGTTTTACAGAGAAGACTTTCCTTAACAAAATAAGAGTGATTCTGATTTAAGAGCTCTGTTCAGTCTGCGCTCTGAACCAGAGAAGGCTCCAATAGAAATAAGCATGCACCCAGAAAGCAAAGATCCATTCCCCATGTGTTTTGGTGTCTTTGGTTACTTCAGAACAACGTGGGTACATTTAATGAAACGCACTGACATTTTCAGAGCAAACTTCCAGGTTCTGCTGCATCTGTGGAAATGGTAGTTTACCGTGGCTTCCACAGGGGACCACAAAAGAGATGTTGGATTTAGACTTTGACATGTTACAAATTCCTGTACTGAACCAGGGAAGTAGTAGAGCCAATAGACAGGGGCAAGATAAGCGTTAATAAGTTAGTGTTATTGAAACAATCTTTTCCCCTAAGCACACTCTCACAAACGGCAAAAAGTTTGTCTAAACTTTCCACAACGCTACTCTTAAAGCTGAGACTAACGATAGAAAATGTTGGGCAAATGTTTTAAATTTGCCAGCTCTATGAGCAATTGAAAACAAGATATTATAGGGGAAGTCGGACAACCAAAGTAATGGAGTGCTAAAAGGCTCACCCCATTAGAGTTAGTACTAAAAAGGCTATATGGTCATTCGCAGGCAGTGATGGCAGTGATTGCTTATTTCCTTTCCAGAAGCAGAAAGTTTTAGAGAGTTGGCATTTAACTTTGATGCTATGGCTCAGTGCATTTTTTCATACGATGATACGTTTATCACTGGAGCCGTTCAGGACTACTCTCTGCCTACTGAACATCAGCACGTAATTGCATACTTTCTGTTCAACCACGTACTGCTGGCTCATTTAGGACACAGAGCAGTATATTATCTTTAAAATAAATGATCATTAACTCAGAAGATAAACTATATTAATTTTGCTGATCTGGCTGGTCTGACACAGTTGTAATACGCTGGCTTGAAGCAAATGCAGACTTTTAGAAGACCAGTATATTTTGTGGCAAAACCTGTGAGTGGGATTTGTACAGCATGGATCTTATTTTGCGTAAAGCTGGATTATCTTTACTCCTTTGGCCTTAATCGTGTCAAGTGGGCAGGTAATTCTGCTAAAATTCCCCAGTATAAATACCTGCAGGCAAGGTACGGTTCAGTTCAAGAGTTTCAACTGTTGAAACTGTAAATCTCTCCTTAAAATGATCAAAACTTTTTCTATATAAACAGGACACTTTATCCATAGATCACAGTTGAAGCCTAGCTCTCAAATCTGTGTCCAGACATAGCTAATTGCCAGCTCGAAGTAACTGAGATAGTGACATCCAATGACTTGCTCATGGTCATACAGCAGGTTAGTGGCAGCAGCGGGAATACCAAGTCTTACGACTCCAATCTTCTGCTCAGTGCATTGGATCGCAATTGTCTTGTTTGCATCGCTGTGTTTTCTGAAAGGTTGTTTTTTAGTTTTGTTTTTTTTAAATCAGATGCTTGTAAATTAAGTTGCTGGCTGTAATCAGAAATGTACTTATCACTGACTCTGGCTCACAACCAAGCACACTGTTATTTTTGCAACAGGACAGCATGTTCCTCTCATTCCAAGGAAAAGTTAATTGTGAGTGGCAGGAGGGTATGTCGTGATTTTGTTGTGACCAGTTGTCCTCTATTGTGTCACTATTGCAAAAGGCAATTAGTTTCCTAATTCTCGCTTGGTGCAACAGCATTGACTTCAGTGAGCTGTAGTTTTAGTATGCTGATAAAACCAAGCAGGGTAGTTTTATAAAGCTGGTCACCAATGGGAAGAAATAATCCTGATGGGCATGTTTTAGAACTGAGGAAGGATGAGAAGACAAAAAAACCCACTGCTTATGCTTCAGTACCCTAGCTACATACTATTTTTTTCATCAAGCAAGAATATTTTGTGGTCTGTAACCCATCACGATGCCAGAATGTAAGCTCTAACCTCTGTTTGCTGTGCTATCGCGGTAGCAAAAAGCTTCCACTTGAATGTTGGCTGTCTGGACTTAGGCAGATTTGCCTTAACTGAGAGAATTGTACTCTGTGCCAAGGAAAAGGTCTAGTAGTACTAGTCTTTTGGATGGATTGAATGATGGCACTGGTCTGCTAGATTGCGTATGCTGGATTTCTGTTTGTCTGTTTCGGATAGCAATGTTAACATATAGTTGAGTGTTTCCATGCAACATCAGGCCCCATATGTTATCTCCTCCTACAGTTTGTATATTAATTCATTTAACGTAAGTCTATGAATTTGTGTAAGTTCATTAATTCAGTTTGTATATTAATTCACAGTTCATGAATTGTGAATCTTATCAACTTACTTTAATAGCTCAATGAGTAAGTACTTGTTTCTGTTTCAAACCATATTTTAGGCTAGAGTCATGTAATAGAAATACCAGTGCACTTTTCATAAACCAATACTAACCCAAGGGAACTCAGTCACCAGAGAAACATTGCCAAAGATGAGATCTGTTTGAAAATAAATTCCCTAATGGCTTATGGAAGCAACTTTTCCATAGAGAGAATGATCAAAGCCAAATTGTTTTGCAGGGGTGTCAACTTCCATGTTATGAATTGCCTGGTATCAGTGTCACTGTGTTATCCGTACCCTGAAATGCAACTTGTAATGTGTAAGTTTACATCCTAGAGAGGTGCCTTGCATTTAATTAGTGTAAGAAAAATCTACTCTATTGGATTTTCATGGCTGGGCAAAGGACCATCGTACCTCTAGACCATCCACTAAGTTTATTTTAAGGGATACAGAGCCCTGCTTCAGGGAAGACGGCTCCTTAGCCTCATAAAAAGCTTGTAAGCCATTTGTCACACCAAAACTTTTGCCACTGGGTGGTACAGAAAAACCTGTGTGAGGTTCCTGTACCCTACATAGTTCTCCAACGTATTCCCAGCAGACTTTTCACCCTTAACTACCTCTTTGTACCATCATAACATGCTCAATGGCATGCAACACCTACCCACATATCAATAAATGCCATGAATATGCACTCTGAGGGACTGCATGTAGCTCTTACATTATCTGAAACATTCTGAGTAGGAAAAAATCATGTATACAATATTAATGTCTTAGGACCACAGAGGCACTCCATGAGACCAAAAAAGAACCGGGGGCCATGCACAGTGTGGAGACATCCAGGCTGTGCCAACCAACCCCAGAGCCACAGGATGGTCCCTGGTCCTGTTTTATTGAGCAATGTGGTTACAGCTTCTGTATCACTGTTATTTATCTGTAAAATAAAGGAAATTTCATTTCCTGACCTTGCAATAGTATTGTGGGTATCAATACACCAAAGATGTAACCAAAGGAACTTGATTTCTCTTTGACTAAAATATTCTATTATGCAACAAATGATTAATCTCATTAAATAATTTAAAGGAGGGCCAGATCCTGACCTAAACTACAGTGATATAATTCCAGCGGAGTACTTTTCTCTTTAGGAGAGTCACACAGGCTGCATTTGGAAGAATATCAAAGGTGAGGCTTGGGAGTGGGTTCAAATGAAATGCTGAGCCAAAAAATGACCTACCAAGGATGCTAAGTGTGTCTAGAGGAGAGGGAATGAAGCACAAGCACACAGATGATAACCAGCAACAAGGACCAATGACTTTGGGAGAACTGGCAAAGAAAATGGTGGCGGAGAATACCGCTTTCACTTGGACCACCTCTTGGACTGAAAACAATTTTGGGAGCCAACAAGAACTGCCAAGACAAAGTAATTGTGTAGATTGAGATCAGTAGTGGAGAGGTTCCAGACGCGGGGTAACATGTAGCTGGAAAGAATGAAAAATAATTTAAATATTGGAAAGGGACAAAGAAGGCAGAAAGTTAGAAAGCACCATTCTAGACAGCTGTTGCCTCACAGTTTTAACAATATTGTAATAAAAAGACCCAGCACAGTAACTTGCTTTTTTTAGGATAATTTTTTTAAGTTTCATAGTGGATTTGTGAATATTTTTCACATTTCCTTTGAATTTTCCATTACATTTTTTTCCAAAAGTACTTGTGTATCTACCTCTCTTAGAACAGATTACTAGATGGACATTTAATACATCTGAAATTAAACTTTTATTTTCAATATGTCTACCTTAAGCTTTTTGAAAAGCAGAGAAATTAAGATACATCTTTCTGTGAAAAACATTTAGATGGCTAAGGAAAATTTATGCCGAAGTCAAACTCGCATCAAGCAGAAATAAAGGTTTTAAAGCTATATGGCTAATGCATTACTGCCCCTGTCATGTGTTTCCATACATTACAAACACACCTCGCCCGTTCCCCTACCAAACCAATCCTGCTCTAGTGCCATCATGCCCTGGCAGCTCTCCCTAGTGCCAGCACCCCTGGGGGAATCATGTTTACTTATCTGCTGTTCTAGGGCTGGAGCTGTTTCTCGGTAGACAACATCCTCAGTTAAATGTAAGTTTGCAGTATTCAAATTCTTTACTGCCATGGGGTATCGGTAGGATCAGAGGGTAACTCAGGCAGGAAGGGAATTAAGGAGGTCGGACTAGAATATGTATCACTTTGTTTCTTCTAATGGAAGAAGCTGCGTCTTGGGGAAGGAGAAAGCAGGTTAGTTGATTGGCTTTTAAACAGCTTGTTTTACGTACTTCAGTTGCAAACTAACCTCAAATTAGTTTGTCACTGAGGGTTTGGATTTTTTTATTTCTGCCTCTGTGAAGTTCCCCATTGATGAGTATTTGCATTTCAGAAATCTTTGTGGAAGTTTCTGCTAAATAACAGCCAGACTGGAAGTTGGGCAATTTTCAAAATCACATGCTTAAGTTAGCAAATATAAAATGGTTTTAATGAACTAGTTCAATAGCTTTTTATTAATTACCTTAAAAGATGTAGATAAATCCTGAGTACTTTATACAAAGAACATTTTAACTTTGTGATTCTACAGCTCTTCTGCAGAATTCTTAATCTTGCTGTAATTGCATAAAGGAGTAATCTTTAAAAGAACCAGGACTATACTTCCAGTTTACATAGAATGTGTTTTTTTCACAGAAGGAACTCTTTTAATCAGGCTATAGAAATGTTAATCAAAAAATGTATTTAAATAGGTTCCTGCATTTAATGGTGACCTTAACAATTCTGCAGGTTGCATACATTTTTAGTAAAAATGTTTCTTTAGATTCAGTAGTGTCATTAATGCATCAATAGAATATTTGTGGTGCCATCAGAATGAATGACATATTCTGGTAGTTATTTTAAAAGTAAGAACAGAATGTATGTTCAGAAACAGCATTAAGAACAGCTCTGCTAAGTCCAAAAATCAGAGTAGATCATATGTTGCTGTATACCTTTGGAATATTTGAAATAATTAAAAGGCACACTAAAGCTTTTATCAGTAAAAAAAGCATGAAATTAGACGGATGCAGCCTTTTGAACCCTTATTACTTTTAAAATAACTTTTACAATGCTGCTCCTAGGGACTAAGTCCAATGGGAAAGGAAAGTACGGAGTACTCCACAGGCTTGAGCTCTCAGCTGTGCTGGAGCATACACAAAATAAGTCACTGCAATTAGAAAGAAATTAAACGCGGATTATATACTCTGCACAAGCCTCCCAGCAGGAACAGTTAAGGATACCAGTTCATTCCAGAGAGACCCTAAGAGGTCTGGCTGCGGCTACAGCCTTATCCGGTTGCTAGGGGGACAGTGTTTGTCAAGCACGTTCTTTTGTTAATAGATACTGTCATCCTTCTCTACAGAGACCAGTTTCTCTTCCTTTACATGCAGAGCAGCTACACAAAAGTGCTCCGTGCAATCCAGAAGTGGCGGCTTCGAGCTAACCAGGTTACAGGTGGGAGGGCAGAGAAACAAAGCAGAAGATCAGAGAGTGCACTAAAGGCAATTAGAGGGAGATGAAGAGTGAGAGTGAAGGAAGCTGTTTCATGGCAACGGGAATGACTTTGTCAAGGTTAGCCAAGAACAGCAACCGTGGGTAGATTTGGCCAGGGCTAGTCAATAAAACAGGACTGGCATACATGCTGTAAGTAACTAACACCGTAAACCACTTTGTGAATCTGCTGTCGTTTCCCCTTCCTTGGGAGGACAATTAACTCCCTGTGCTGCCACCACCGCCTATGCATGCACCACTTTTACGAGCTACCTGGGCCACGGGGAGATGAATCTCTCCCGCTCTCGTATTCTCAGTGCCAGTTGGTGAGCAATCAGCTTCAAGAACGCCCTGATAGAAAAACCTTTGTACTGTTCAAGCAATTTGAGATTAAAATGTTTTAGTAACCAACACTGCAACAACTTTAGCTCTGCCTCTGTGTATGCTACGGTTTTACAGCTTGATGCAGCTCGGTCTCCATTCAAACCATTTGCAGCCTCTCATCTCTATCAGATCAGGTCGTGAGAGCAAGGTTATTCATTTTGTGCTGGCATGAACCACACCAGTAGGCTCTGTTAGCATCTGGGATCTTGTTCTTTCTAAAAATAGCCCTCCAGGAGAGTTGGATCATATCTTCCCATCCCCTTTTAATATTTTATGTATGAATAATGGACATTGAATTTGTTTTTGTTCCATGGTATTACCTTTGACGGTTTTTTGATGAACAAGATTTATTCCATTAAAAAAACAGACATGACTTTCTGAATGGCTGTTCACACTACAGATCTGCCTATTTTCATATCGTTATTGTATGCTATGGTTTCTCTAATTAGAAGTCCATAGAAATGTTCTGTAAGAAAGTACCGTAATTCCCACCCACTCTCACTTGACGTTGAGAGATTCATATGTGATATCTGTCTTTGAAAAAGCAAGGTTTTGTTGTTGTTGTTCATTTGTATTAAATTGTATGTATTATTTTGCAAGTGTAGCTGAATGGCTCGTTTTTCATTTTTTGCTGGAGCTGTGTAGGCCATTTGCTGGGCTTTGAGATTTTTAGCCTGATTTCCCAAGCAAATGAAGCCTACGTGAACATGCTCTCTTTGTCAGATGCTTCTGCCTGTCAAAGCTGAGGGAAGCCTCAGCTTTGAAATGGTTGGTCAGGTTCATCAAGATCCCAGAAATAATCAGGTTCCTTCTAGTGTCATGGAAACTAACTTCTGCGCAGAGGAAAGAGAGAATGAAATTAGTGCCCTCATTGAAGAAAAGGCCAGGAGAATTCATCAAACATGACAATTCATCATTTAGTTTTCGTTTGGCAGCTTCTGGACTGTTTGAACAGCATGTGCAAAGCTCCAGAATAATTGCAACATGTGCTGGTTTTGCCAGGGACGTAACAGAGGATGTCATGGGGGTGAGCTAGGGACATCCCACTGAGGACGGGTGGAGATAAGTGGTGAAGAGCTAGGTCTGCAGGAAACCCACTTCATTAGTTCAGCTTCTTGTGGAAAAACCGGCACGTCCATGTGGATTTTGGATTCATTTGGCACAGGATTTTTTGGCACAGTTTTGGCTTATGATTTCTGTGGTTTGTATGAGCACATGTCCGCATTGATAGGCACATTTCTTTGGAATTGCACTTAACAGTCCTAGCTGTATCTTCATGATGCTTTTGTTTTGGAACAGTGCAAGGCAACACAGTGGAATAATGTTTACTTTAGTAACTTGAGCCAGTTAAGTTTTTTACAAGTGTACCAATAAAAGTCATTATCTAATTTATCCAGCTCTGAAGTTTGTATGTGACTCGTGGCTAACTGAACATCGGCTACAATAATTAGGTACCAAAAATCATGTTTTTATTTATGTTTTCAGTTTTTATTTCTGTAGCAGACACATTGCCCATAGATTAACAGTGTGAAACCGAACAAAAATCTTTGCTCTTTGCCTTAGCTCATACGACCTTTTCCAACTGTATCCTAGTTGGAAATCTGACCTTGTGGAGTCCCAAATTTGGCAGAAGGAAGGTGCTGCTGGAAATATTCTTTTCCAGTTTCTCAATCATTTATTCATGAATATGAAGTTACACACTGAGTGGTATTTGGCCAAATCATTTGCTTCAAGTCAGGTTTATGATCCTTTTCCAACAATTGCAGACTTGAGGGTATCTGGTAGATCGCTCTTACCAGATGTAGCTATGCAATTTCTGTCACAGGGCCCAGGCTGTCTTTCCTAGCTTCCAAAAACTATGAGAAGCTAAGTAAGAGTCACAGATTATTTACTTAGTGCCAACAACTTTATAATGCAAACCTTAATATTGAAAGGTCAGGTATTTAATGTCCTAATAAAGAGCACTTTGTGTGAGGAACTAATCTGGATGGACGTTAAGTTGCAAATCTGATTGGCAGTGTTCACAAAATTGCTGCCAAAAATTCTTAGGGAAAGCTGTAAACTGATATCCCAAATCAATTAGGGCACAGCACTGTATTATAATTCTTAGCCATCTTTTTGTCTGCCGGAGCAATAATATCTTTGGGAGATATCTCTTGAAGATGTTTCAGAGGTCATGTTTTAACTTCAAAGTTATGGGTTAGAGCTTTTGAGTTTGTCTGTTTGTGTCTTTGTTTCAACATTGCTGCACCAGATTTTTTTGCATTCCTATAAATAATCCACAAGGGTAGAATACCCTACAACTGCACATCATTCTGCTTCTTGCTGGGACTTTTGTAAGGCTCCTAGTTAAAAAAACAGAATTTCAGTTTTGTGAGAGTTTTGATCTACTCTTTCAAAACCTGTTTTCATTTCAGATTAAAATACAACCTGAGAAAACAAACCTCATGAGGTTCAGCAAGGCCAAGTGCAGGGTCCTGCACGTGGGTCAGGGCAACCCCCAGTATCAGTACAGGCTGGGGGATGAAGGGATTGAGAGCAGCCCTGCTGAGAAGGACTTGGGGGGACTGGTGGATGAAAAGCTGCACGTGAGCCGACAATGTGCGCTCGCAGCCCAGAAGGCCAACTGTATCCTGGCTGCATCAAAAGAAGTGTGGCCAGCAGGTCGAGGGAGGTGATTCTGCCCCTCTGCTCTGCTCTGGTGAGACCCCACCTGGAGTCCTGCGTCCAGCTCTGGAGCCCTCAGCACAAGACAGACATGGAACTGTTGGAGCGGGTCCAGAAGAGGGCCACGAAAATGATCAGGGGGATGGAACACCTCTCCTGTGAAGAAAGGCTGAGAGAGTTGGGGTTGTTCAGCCTGGAGAAAAGGCGGCTCTGGGGAGGCCTTATAGCAGCCTTCCAGTACCTGAAGGGGGCTTATAAGAAAGATGGGGACAGACTGTTTAGCAGGGCCTGTTGCGACAGGACAATGGGTAATGGTTTTAAACTAAAAGTGGGTAGATTCAGGCTAGATAGAAGGAAGAAATTTTTTACGCTGAGGGTGGTGAAGCACTGGAGGAGGTTGCCCAGAGAGGTGGAGGATGCCCCATCCCTGGAAACATTCAAGGTCAGGTTGGACGGGGCTCTGAGCAACCTGATCTAGTTGAAGATGTCCCTGCCCATGGCAGGGGGGTTGGACTAG
>NW_008825306.1:1207122-1211249 GCF_000699105.1 Pygoscelis adeliae
ACTGCGTCCAGCTCTGGAGCCCTCAGCACAGGCAAGACATGGACCTGTTGGAGCGGGTCCAGAAGAGGGCCACGAAAATGATCAGGGGGATGGAACACCTCTCCTGTGAAGAAAGGCTGAGAGAGTTGGGGTTGTTCAGCCTGGAGAAAAGGCGGCTCTGGGGAGGCCTTATAGCAGCCTTCCAGTACCTGAAGGGGGCTTATAAGAAAGATGGGGACAGACTGTTTAGCAGGGCCTGTTGCGACAGGACAATGGGTAATGGTTTTAAACTAAAAGTGGGTAGATTCAGGCTAGATAGAAGGAAGAAATTTTTTACGCTGAGGGTGGTGAAGCACTGGAGGAGGTTGCCCAGAGAGGTGGAGGATGCCCCATCCCTGGAAACATTCAAGGTCAGGTTGGACGGGGCTCTGAGCAACCTGATCTAGTTGAAGATGTCCCTGCCCATGGCAGGGGGGTTGGACTAGGTGACCTTTAAATGTCCCTTCCAACCCAAACTATTCTGTGATTCTATGAAAAGGCACACACACACACACACACTCTTGGAACACCCCATTAAGTGAAATGTCAACAAAGGGTCGAGTTTTCTAACTGAAAGTTTTTACATTGATAAAATCAAGATGTTTCACTTAAATGTCAATATTATGTTAACATATAATATGAAGTAAAAAGGCTTAAGATTAAAAGTTTTTTCTGAAATGAAAGACCTTGCATATGCTCTTAATTTTGCCGCCCTCCCCAATGGCATTTCAGTGAAACCATTATGTTTCGGCAAAGTACCTACATATGAAAGAAATGGCAACATTCCACTGGAAAATTTACATCCAGCTGTTTGAAGCTTTCTTCCATTGTTTGTTTAATTGTGAACTCATTTTGTTCGCATCATGACAATTATAGATAGCTTATCTGTCTGGCATCTTAATTAGCAGATTACTAATCTAGGACTTCAACCTTTCTGGTTACTTATAGCCTGTGTTTTCTAACCCTTCAGTTAGTCTTTTCATTCATATATGCTATGGTTTTCATGTACTCTATGTCTTCATTAAGCATAGGCTCTTCAATCATATCTGTTTTAATACTAAGATTATGGCTAAGGTAAAAGACAAAATCCAAATAGGTTTGGCGAGAATCATGCCTTAAGTGTGAAAAGAATCCGTTTATAACAAGGATCAGATAACTTAGAATTATGGGGTAATCTCCCATAAAATATTTGCCAGTTTTGCGAAAAACCAGCGCAGAGTTCTACCCAGAAAAAGCAAATATTTTTATGTAACGAACACACACACAAAATGTGTATAAACAATGGCACTAAGATATAGTAAACAGGCTTGGTCTTAGAACGGAATTACGTACTCATGCTAGTTATATATATAAAAATATACTATATCTCATACATATGCTTATATAATAGTCTATTACTGTACTTGTTTTCCCAGTAACTGAGAAACTTCATGATCTTTAATGTATTTATCCTCCTATGGCCCTCACACCAAAGTTTCCAGCAGCTTTCCATTTTAATCGCCGAAGTGGCTTCTCCTGTGTAGGTAGTTTGCTGAAAGCTTTAGGGCTTACGGGATAAAACTTATCCTGTACGTGTTAGTTAGTTGTATTAGTGAGGCAAACCTGCTGTCAGCAAATTTGTTGTCACAAGAGGTGCTACTTCTTCCCTTTGATAGGAAACTCCTGATAACCTGTGAATCGTTTGTACGCTACTGATTTATCACCGTTACTTAAGGTCTCACGTTGAGCTGCAGTCACATTTGCGTGCAGCTGTCCTTTTCTGCAAATGGCAGGCTCATAGGATCACATGTAAATGCTTTCAGCAGCGCGAAATGCCCATTGGGTTTAGCAGAAAGCCTCTGACGCATCCAGAACTGATCGGCTGTGCTCCTTTTATGCAGGGAATGGATGAAGCTATAGCTTATACCGTCGCAATTATACCATGGGAACAAAACCAAAATAGCTGAATTTTGGAAGTTTGTTCATGATTTGTCCCCTCCTGGTAGCATGGAAAAATGAGACTCTTATGGTGGTGGGCAGGAGTATCTGATGTTTGAATAAAGCTTAGGAATTTTAAACATGTGCTTGTGAAAGTAAAGCACAAATAGAACTGATTTGATTCAGCATAGCTCTGAAAAGTCACGTTTTGGTTCCTCACGCTTACTTTTCATACCATCTCTTTGTTGATGTGATGTTTGTTACTCTTGTCCTGAAACTGTTTTTCCAAACTGAGCAAATCACTACTTCGGTAGAAATTGTGTGTTTCTTTTGCGTTTTGAAAACCAAAAGCCTGGACTAAGAGTTCCAATCGCAATGTTACTGATTTACAAACATATATTCATTCCTCACCCTCAAAAAGAGTTTGTCCAATGACACAAACTTCTGCATCCCACTATGTTAATTGCATACATGAATCACAGAAATGCGATGACATGTGAGGCTCTCCAAACATTTTAGATGGCTTTTTAAACATCTCGCAAACTGAATCCTGGATTCTGTATGGGTGGACGCCTGTGCCCTGGGAAGTTTTGCTGACATCAGTGCCTGGGATGCCTCCAAAGCAGCGGGAGAAATAAAAAAAAGGTAGAGAAGAATAATAACTCTAACTA
Source organism: Pygoscelis adeliae (assembly GCF_000699105.1). NCBI lineage: Eukaryota > Metazoa > Chordata > Aves > Sphenisciformes > Spheniscidae > Pygoscelis > Pygoscelis adeliae. The sequence continues at coordinate 1,209,729 of NW_008825306.1, forward strand.
TGTACTTGATCCCACAGGAGTCTTCATTCTTGTGCTGAATACAGTAATACCGTCAGAAAGATGGCTATCAAGACAAATTGTACAGGAAACTTCAGTGCTGGAACACTTTCTAGGAACGAATAGAAAATCGTCGGGATGTCTGAGGTAAATGTCAGTGCCGGTAGAGAGAAATGTACTTGCCATTAAACTCTGCTGACATTTTCTCTTTTAAGATCCTTTTTACAGTTGCTTCTCGTCTGGACAAATGTCTGTCATTTGGGACTCGTGTTTTCCAAGATGGCCATTTTGGTCAGGCTGACTTTGCTTTTAAACTCCTCACTTTTAAGTTGCTTTTTCTAATTGAGGTGGAGAATGAGATTGAGCAAACACATTGATTTTTCCATATGACAAAACATTTCTGAAGGCTGAAGGAGATTAATGCTTCCAGGATTCGAACAATGACTTAATATTTGGCAGAAAGAATATATTGGTACCAAAGATATTCCTCCTGACGATCTTGTGACAATTTTCCTATGTTTGGCCAGTCCATATGTATCTGAAAAACCTGTTTGCATGTACTCACGTGTTCTGTTTCCTTACAGCTCCAAATGCTAGCAAGAATTTCCCACACAGCAACAGAGTTTTCCGGGCTACTCAGGACCCGAGGGGTGGAAAGGAGGAGTCAACAGGAAAGTGCCTGCCATAGCCAAGTTTCAATGAGACAACAACCTCCTGCACCCCCAGAAAAACCCTGTGTGAAGTACTGCAGATCCATTAACCCCTTCTCATTTCTTCAAATCCCTTTTAGCATTAAATTCACCTCAAACATTTGTCGAAGGTTGCTATAAATTTGAAGGTGTCAAGCTCCTTTGAAGATACATAGCGTGCTTGTGAATGTGGCTCCACATGACAATGTTATTACTGTTTTACACTCCCAACACTATGGGAAATCGGATGCTACGGTTACAGAACGTTACGGTTAGAAACAGAAGCCACCAAACCCGAGATTTACGGTATCTTTGTTCACCACGGATCCTGATTCACTCTCAGATGCCATCTGTCTTGTGCACCAAGTCAGTCAGAGCAACGATGGGAGGGAAAAAAAGTCTGTGATCATGCAGCGGCACCGGATTGTGAAGTATTACCTGCACTGTGGAGCAAGCCAAGACTGCAACGAGTAACTCTAATTCTGATGTTTCCTGTCTTTCAGCTGCTTGACTTAGCAAAAGTAAGACTTTTTTCAGCATTTTTACGGGGCTGTACGGGCACTCAGCGTGGCCGCACCTGCGTGAACACAGGGAAGCTCCACGCGCTTGACTGCAGGTACTGGATGCGAAGTTCTGGAGATGTTTATGGAACCACAGCCTGACTGAAACTAGTGGTTTAATAGCTTTGTTTGCTGTTTCAACCGATAGCTTTGGGAAGAAAACCCACGAAATAGAACCATGGAAAGTGATGAGCTCTTCCCTGGATGAAAATCAGCATTTTCTCCCCCAGCCCGTGAGGTGCTCAGGACTTCCCGCACCACCGGCCGCTGAGAGC
>NW_008825306.1:1212158-1238363 GCF_000699105.1 Pygoscelis adeliae
GCCGGCTGTGGGGCCGGGGCTGTGCCACCTCTGCCCGCCGCCGGGTCCGAGACCGCGGGTGCGAGGGGGCGTCTCGGAACAACCCGCGCCCTGGTTGTAAGTGTCAGTTGCTGGACGTGCGGAGGCTTATCCATCCTCCCCGGAGAGACTTTGCCAACTGCTTTAAAACTAATCGTCCCTCCTGGCCCTGAAGTCTCTGAAAACTGATTCCCCAGGCGAGGGAGGTTCCCTGCTCTCTGCCGGTTGCCCAGCTGCTGAGAGCTAACAGGCTGTATAGAAGCTTGTGTCCGCAGATCTTTCTAGCCATCACTTGACAACAACAACAAAGGAGTGAGATGTACTAGACACTTGTTGGGTTTGTTTGGGGATGGTCATCTTAAAAGACAGGGCTTCTGAGCATTGAACATTCTTTGTTTCTAAACCTTTCCTCTCGATTCTGAGTGTAATTTTACACCTCGTTAAAAATCCTTAAAAACAATAAACCCCAGAACTTTATTTCCAGCAAAAGACGGTCTTCAGGTATGCTGCTTCCTCGACCGTGGTGTTTCTTTCTGAAAGCGTCTGTTATAACTTAAAGAATCTAGGAAAACAGTGAGGGGGGAAAAAACCCCAAACTCTTCTTGTTTGTTTTGCATGTGGGATGCTTCTGTGCTGTTAGTTTCCTTGAATTAGTAATTCAGGCCTCTGTAAGGAGAAATTGCACTGCGCAAGCAAAGCTGCGTGTTCACCCTGTCTTGGAAGCTGTGCGTACCAGGAGTCTAAGTTGGCCGGCTTTAAGTTGGCTAGGTTCTTTTCTGCTGAAAAGCCCTCTTAATATTATCAAGAATATAGCAAAAATTTCTGCAGGGTCTGGACTTTTTACATAACTCAAGCTCAGAAAAAAAAAAATTATCAGTCCTTCAAAAGCTGTCTCTGTTTTCATTTTAGGCTGCATTATCCCAGAAATCTGCGCGAATTTGTTAGCTCTGAAAATATTCACAAAATGTGAAATTCATGTTTAATATTTTCAGAGGATTTAGGGTATTACTTCTTAAAAGTTAAAGCGAATACTCCTGAATGAATTAAGCAATATAGCCTTTGAAAAGAATGCAACACTTCTCATTAGGGCCAGACTTTAGAAATAGCCCAGCTGTCTTGTAGACACTTATGTGAAATTGCCAAAATGGGACTTAAGCTCTTGAGGAAAATTTGGTGCATAGCTTACAGTTAAATCTGAGGCGGGATAAAAAAAACATCCAATCATGAAAGTGATCTGCTAGGTTTTGATTTGGTACCCTTCCTGAAGACAGAAAATGCAATGTATTTTTCTGCTGTAGTCTGTAGCAGGCATGCAGCATCCTCTTTGTTTTCGACCGAATAGCTGACTGCTGTAGATTTGTTAGTAGGTGTTAACAGTTTTTATTCCTCATCTTGGTGTTCTCTCCCTCCTGTTTGTGCAACAGTACCTTGCCTTGACTGTACTGTTTAGCAGTACTATTTCCCGGCCAGCAGAGTTTAAAAATATGAGTTTGATTTGGGTGAGTACTAACTCTTGAAGTCAGGATCAAACCATAGGGCTTCTAGTCTAAAGTGTCAAAATACAGAATTTACATTGTGTCGAAGTAAGTTTGTAAATGTATTTAATTAAGTAAACAGAGAAAATGCTTAGTTTTAAAGATAACTGCAGTTGTCCAGATTTTTTTTATTTTTTTGGTAAAGGCATGGGAAATAAACAAGATTATATTTATTCTTCAATCAGAAATTTTCAAAATAGTTCAAAACTCCTTCAAAGCAGGACATACACAGTTATATGTGAAGAGTACACAAAATTAAGAGCTCAAATTAAAATAGGATTTGTTATCTGCAAGAAATTAAGTGCTTTTGGCTGTTCTTAAAAATCTGTACCATTTCCAGTGTCACTTTGTCAGCATACCAGTTTACATTGGTTCTAACACTAAAACCCAAAGTTTTTGTGAAAGTGAGTCTTTGTATCAATGGCTCCCGGTTACAGAGACCCCGGGAGCCATTGGGCATGGCCAATGACCATTGTCTTTTGGTCAGTGACAATGCTTTGTCACTTTCTTGCATTGTGATCACTGACAGACTTTTAAAATACAAGTATTCTTAATGTGACCAAGTTCAAAGCCCTGATTTAGTGATTGTGGGAACAATTACATCTTTTTCTTTAGGAAGTTAATGTCATGTTAAAACATGTTCTTTTTTATTTCTTTATAAAGACATCAGGTATATAGTTTGCATAGGTTAGGCAATCTCAGATTTGCGAGGAAACAGTTGGAACAGCAACCAGAGGAAACAGCAGAGGAAACAGCAACCCAGTTGGAAAAGTTTTGGCTCAAATGAGATTAAAGAATTGTATTTACAGTTCTTATTTCTGTGTTAGTATTAAGTAGTAGCTCTATTTTAAGATGCAAGGTTATCTATTGCTTAATATTGCCACCTTTTCATAGGGAAAGGTTAAAGTAATACGGAGAGTGTCAGAAGGGGAAGGATGGCAAACATGGTAGAGATTAAGGCCAAGCTGAAAGCAGTAGTAAGACCAGAATGGTAGGCAGTCTGAGATTAAGATCCTCTCACCTACAGCTGCTCAGGCCTGGGGTCTTGTGGCAGTTTGCTGGGATTGGGAAGAAAGAGAGTTGAGGAGTCACTTCTGAGAATCCTTTGGCATCGCCTTGGTAATGTTCCTCATGGCAGCATTAATTTGATTTCTTTATGCTGCTTTTCCTCTTCTGAGCAAAGCAAAACTTTGGCACCTGCCTGAAGAGTTCTGTTGAGCTGAGGTCTGGATGAGGAGCTAGCAATGGAAATCATATTGCAATTGTATGGAGGAGGGAAAAGAAATGTAAAGGTCGCAGTGGGATGCTTTGTAACCTAAGGCAGAATTGCATATCTTGCATATCCTCATGAATCTACTTTTGCCAGGTTTTTGGGCTGCACTTGAACATGCTGTAACGTGGTATAGGCTATGCAAAAGTGTACGTTCCTCGAGGAGGGGAATACATTTCGAGATGAACCTTTTCAGACTGAGTTAATTCTTTTTGAATTTAAACTTTTCCCTATGGTTTCCATTGTGAGGAGTTTAGTGTTAAGAACTGAGAAGTAGTACTAAAGAGAATAATGAGCCGTAGAGATAAAAGGAATCTAGTAGAGAAGAAGGAATTACAGGGTGGTGCTGTCATCTAAGAAGATATTGCTAGAGTAATGAGAGTAGTGAACATGGCTTCCCATGTTTTCCCCTGTGTTCCTACTGGTGTAACACTTGCCCTTCCTGATGTAGTATACCAAGGTCCTCGTTGTGTATCTAGGCTTTTGAATACCTTACATTTTGTGCCTGCATCTCCTGAGTGTCTCTGAACTATCCCGAGCTCTCCGATGTTTCTGACAAGATTGTCCCTCCCTCTCTTTCCTCATCTGCCAGCTGTTTGGCTGGGAGCAGGCAGCTGCAGCTGTGTGTGCTGTGCATGGATTTATTGGCTGGTTGGCTGTCCGTGTGTTTGGTGAGGTCTGTGGTTGTGTTGTGTTTGACTGCCGATGTTTTGTGAAACATAGAATCCGAAAGTATTAAGTTCTTAAAACTTTCTGTCAATTTTGGCTTAAATTAGCCAATGAATTCGTAAGCAATAGAAGGATGGGGCAGGAAACGAACTGTTTAATTATATAACCCTCATTTCCTTGGGAAACAAAGACAAAAATTACTGAATGAACCTACTTTTTGTTTACAGATATAAGAAGAGGGAGGATGTAGAACACTGCTTCATATAGGTTACACGAAAACTATGCCTAGTTGCAAATTTCCAGAATCCAGAAAAGGAAACAAAAGAGCAATGAGCTGTGTACAGTGCTTAGGTAGGAGTATCGTATGTGTGGCTCGTAGGTTGAATTTGGCCTAGGGAACAGTTTTATCTTGACTTCCAAGTTACCTGGGATGTTCAGGTGTCACTGCAGCATATACTAGAAGGGTGTAAGATGACATAGAGATCCTCAAGTTAGCGCTGACCTGAATTGACCGTAGTGCTTCTGAATCCGAGCTGGTGCAGCCAGGGTAGGGGTTGAGCAGCAGCAGCAGTATTAAATAACGCCTAAGCGTAAGAAGCCGTATTTTGTACTTAGGCCCACTTTTAAACACATTTGCTAAATGTGGGGTGGATCAAATGGCAGGGTATCAGATTTGATCAGCCATACAGAATCTGTTTAATGCTGTCTTACGCTAATTCGCTGTCTGTAGTGGAAAACTATTCAGTGAGTGTTACCTGGTATTAATTTTTTTAATGTCATTGTAAGGATGATTCCCTGCATTATTTGCTGATGACAGTAAAACCTTGTGCCATATGCAAAATTACCAATTTCCTGGTTGGATTTGTGTTACGCTGTCATCACTGTAGTGTTATGGATCTGTTGAAATAAAGCTGTTAGGTCTCTGTTGCCTTTTAGGTAATAGAGTGGGCTACCCTTTTAAAAAAAAAAATCCAACCTCTAATGCTCTACAGACTTTTTTTTTTTTTACAAGCTCCCCGTGGGCTGAGATGTAACTATCATACTTGGTATAAGAACAGTTGACGTGTTGCAGACTGAAATTCTTGAATTCTGTTCATTTTTAATGCTTAGCACTTTTGCAAATTGGAACTCTTGGCGTTCGAGATGGGCATGCAGGAAAGCAAACACACAGTCGCTACCTGATTAAAAATGTTGGCTTATATTACTGCCCATCAAAATACACGGGATCTATAAGAGAGGAAAGAGTCTTGCTGTCTTCCGGAGAACTTTCAACTGCTTTAACCATTAGGTCATATTTTCTCTTCACCTTATTCCCAGCCTGATTCAATTACACTTCTTCCAGCTTCTGTAATGAACGATGTGAGGGATCCACAGCTCATACTCTCAGGCTTTTTCCTGTATATTGTGAGGTTTTGGACTGCATAAGGCAAAGGTCCTATATTGTATATAAAACTAAATGTGCACCTGGGAACTGAAGTGAGGATTTCAAGTCAGCATTTAATCCTTGCACTTCCTAATTTTTGAGTGTTTAACTCTTGGAGGTAGGAGATGTTTTCTGATTTCTGTGTAAATCTCTCTAGAGTGAGATGGAGAAACTTTGGGATGGTTTTGAACGTTAATTGTAAGACAGCAAATGAGTGTTGAGTTTGTGAACTAGTAAGTCACATTCTGCAGAGGAACATATTCTGCAATGTGAAAAGTGGTAGGTTCAGTATGATTGACACACATCTTACAGGTATTTTTGTTTTGTAGTCTAAAATAAGCAGATTTCCTACTAAGTGGGATCTTTCGAAATAGAAATCCTTGGTAGTAATTTCCCTTTGTATCACAGGCTTACTGTTTTATCTGAAATATGAGAAATCCAGTTACTAATACTATTTCTGTGAGTATGTTTTTCTCACCACTTCTTTGAGTAACTAAAATTATTAAAATGTACACTTTAAAAATAAATTATACACACAAATCCATAGATTGATTAATTAATCATTAAAAAAAGAAATATTTCTCAGCTTACTTTCTGTTGTGAAACTTTGCTCTAGTGTGGGGATTCAGTGGTGTTAACTAAAAACTGTAGGAATTAGCTAAAAGTCATACTAATTTTTTATCCCTTTTTTGCTATCAACTTTTGTTGTTGACATCTTTTTATTTCCAGAACATTTGATGGCAGTGTATGTTTCTTGGCAGTGTATATTTAATCTTCTTGTCATTTGCAGTGAAGTAACAATTCTTCTTCTAGCTGCTGGTTCTCTTTCCATTCTTATTTAAAAAAATATCCACAGGTTTTATATCGGGTCAGATTTGAACCATTTATACTGAATGTTTCTGTTGCTAGTTATATTTACTGTATCTCTTCATTTCCACTAGTAAGATTTATCTGAAGAAGTGTTTGACTGAGAACAAGGTGAAATAAAGAACTTAGTGCTTTTTTAGCTAAGTGCTAAAGAACTTAGAACTCTTTTTAGTGCTAATTATATTTCAGTTGTCAAAAGAGTGGGGAAAGAGAAGTGTCTGGTCATTCTGGGTAGAGAGGAAGCTGTGATAATTTTTCATGATGGGGGGAGAAGGTCCCCAAGAACCTCTCTATGACATAGTCAGCTTAGAAAATCTGTGCTATCTCTATTTCTTTTTTGGCTTCTGTAAGTCCATGGAGATGCTTCCATTTATTTCAGTGTGGGTAGGGTCAGATGCAAAATTTGTTTGAGAAACAGAAATGACTATGCTATTCTTGATTAATTGTCATTGATTGCTAATTCATTGATCAGTGTCGTTGGTTCTGTTGATTACAAAAATAACTAAAAATTAAATATTTTCCATGTGAAAAAGATTTTAATGTTTGTCACTACTTTTATGGTCAGATAACAACAAACAAAATATTCTTAAGTCAGGACAGGTAGATGACCTTATCCTTAGGCTAAGAAATTAATAGATAGCAATAATTTTAAATGGTGCTAGCAGAGAAGACAGCCTTTACAGTAGGAGTTTGTATTTTAAAACCAGAACGTTGATTTCTAACTTTTACTCTTGAAAACTTCTGGTCTTGAACACATCTGCTGCTAATTGAATCTGATACTTATTTCTCTTATTAGTGGGTTAGACAGTAAATAATTGTTCTTTATTCACCTGCTTACGCCCACCATCTGTTGTGTCTTTTCCAGCTCCAAGAGTCTTAGTCTATTAAATCACTTCTCATATGGAAAACATTTATGCTTTAACCATTTTTATTGACTTTTTTTGCTTTTTTCTGTGACTTCTGTGGTTCTATTTTATTCCTTGAGGTGTTGGGACAGAGAGGTGACCAAAACTGCACAAAATATACAAGATGTGGGCACATAATAAGTATATAAAATAGCAATTTATTTTTTTAACTTGCTGTCTCTTTCCTAATAAATTCAAACATTGTTTGCTTTTTAGTTTGGTTTTTGACTACTTCCAAGGATTCAACTTTAAACATTTTTGTTTTTTTACATGTGTAATACAATTTTAGTCTGCAAATAATAAAAAGGGTACTAAAGGAATGCAGAGCATTTTACACCATGGGTGAGGATGGGCTAATGAGTGTATGTAACCTTTTTAGGAAAAATACCATACTGATGCCAGCTGTAGAGTTGCTGTTCTGTGAAAGTCTTTTCAGCTTTGTTTGTTTTCCTTTACAGTTAGCTGTCTGTTCACCTAAAACCAGATTCTTCCTTACAATCAGCTTATGGTATGAGGCAATTTTTCAAGGAGTAGATTTGTTGGTATATGTAAGCCAGAACACTTTCATTATAGTTGTCTTTTAGAATGAATTTGTAGTATGTTATATGAAACAGCTTAGCATAAGAATGGGTTTCCTAAGTGTCTTGTATTCATAGCGAAAGCATTAGTATTTCCACATGCCTCAGACACGTTAACATTAACAGTGTGGTAGGCTTTTTCATTTGTATCCCATTTTATGTTTCTGCACCATAACACCTCTATTTTATGCATTTACTGCACAGCACTGTCGTTTCCTTCTCGTTTGACAATCCTGCATGCTCGAGGCAGGTGGCCAGCCTTACCTGTGATCTGTAGATTGACTATGACTGTGTCTGACATGGGGTCATAGAGCAGGAGTGAAGGAGCTCTGCTGAAATGCACGTCCCTTGCCATTGCTGTGCATGAGCAGCAGCTATGCCTCTGCAATTTGACAAGGTGGGCTCTCAAGGGCCGTAATGAACGCTGTACCCCTCACCCTGTTCGTGCTACTCAGCCTGTGCGGTATTGTCATTCTGCACTGGAATTTCACGGATTTGTCAAGGGAAAAAGTAGTTGTCTAACGTTGAATAAAATGTTAAGTGAATGTTTGTTGAATGTAGTCCAGACTTACCAAAATGCTAATTAAAACTGCTCCTTTTGTAGTTGAAGGAAAGTAATTTATCATACAAAAAGTATGTCCCAAAAGTTACACCTGATGACAAAGACCTCAGTGATATGGGGTAATGTTCTGCTGCAGCTACTAACATGGATTTGTTGCTGAACTGAAGAATAATGTATTTTATACACAGTACCCTAAATTGCACCACAGTATTGATACTGGAACTGAGACTGTGTGACATGTTTGTTGAAGGGATGGAATGTACCCTCGCAGCGTTTGTGGGTGACACCAGATAGGGGAGCAGTTAACATGCTGGAGGGCAGGGCTGCTATCTTTCAGCTCAGCAAGCTGAAAGAAAGGGCTGAAGGGAACTGCATAGACTTCAACAAGGACAAATGAAAGTCCAAGCCTGTGCAGCACTATAAGCTGGGGACAGACTGGCCGGGAACAACTCTGCACAACAGAACCTGAGGATCCTGTTGAACAGCGAGTTGAACATGGATCAGTCATGTGTCTCTGCAGCAATGTAGACTGACTCTGTATCCAGCTGTGTTAACCCAGCGTGAGAAAGACTGACAAACTGGAGAGACTCCAGCAGAGTGCCGCTAACCACTGGGTGACTGGAGCACACGGCACATGAGGAGAGGCTTAGGAAATATGTTTGTGTAGTCTGGGGAAACCTGAAGGGGACCCTTATTGCAGCCTTTCACTATATAAGGGGGTCTAAGAAAAGGAGATGGGTTCTTCAGGTGCACAGTGAAAGCACGTGAGGCAATGGGCGTGAGCTACATCAAGGGAAATCCTGACTGGCTGTAAGGAAGAAGTACTCACAGTGAGAGGGTTGTACCTTCACCGCCTTCCTGTAGGAACCGGTAGTGCCTGGAGAGGTCATGGCATCTTGGTCCTTGCAGAACTTGGTTGGTTGAGGCCCTGAGGAGCCTCCTGTGAAGATGGTCCTGCTCTAAAGTCTCTCAGAGCGCCAGAGGTTGCTCCCAACTTAAATCACTCTATAATAATGCCTATGTTAAATTTCCTAGCCAATTATTTTCAGCACCTAGTAGTGGAGTTTCAGCTAAAGTACAAACCTTGAGTTTGGAATTGTACTAGTTTTAGAAAGACATAAAATTTTACAATTCAATCAATACAAAATTCAGGCGTTGTTTTATCTTTGATGTACACGTTTTCATCTGGTGTGATAGTCATCTTGGCAAATAGAGACTTGGTATACAAAATCTCTGCCTTAAATTGAGAAAATTAAACTTCATCAGGTGTTTCAGCTGCCTCTGTAAAACATCTGGCCATTCTGTTTGTGCTAAAGGTCTGAATGATTTAGATTTTAGGGCCACTAGGCGGTCCTTCTTGCTCAAGAAAATTCAAATGTTTTGTTGAATGTGCAATTTTAAAATGACTTCATCTTTCATTATTTCTCATTTTACTTCAATTGCCTGAAATTATGAAAACCTCTATGTCCCCAGGTGGGTTTTTTGTATTCTCAGATTGCATTTTGGACAAAGTATTATGTAGTTTTATGTGGAAACTCACTTTAAACTGCTAAATAGGAGATCACGTTCATAGTCAAGATGAAATAGAATTAATAATAATTTGTAGCTAAATCAAACTTAAATTTCAATTAACTATAAAAGTGTGGTGACCTAGCACTATATTAAAATCAATTACTTTAAAGTAACATTTAAAGACTGTAAAATTTAAGAGGGTCATACCACTGAACCTTTGGGATTTGTGGGCTAACCAACACAAAACCAGTCTTTTCAGGTTGAAATGCTAAATTAGCAGTTGACATCTTGCTGTCATGCAAAATGTTTTCATATTATCAGTTTAGTTTCCTTCAATGACTAGGTTATTCAAAGCTGAGAGACTTCTTGGGAGTTGGAAAGACAGGAAGACTTGTGTTCATTTGTTAATCTGTGAGTAAAAGCAAGGTGTCAATAGTGTATTAGTTCCACAGTTTTGAAGAGCACTAGGGAAAAGAAGAATCTGCCCAGGTCACTTAAGGATAATATTTCATGTGTTTAATAAATTGGTTAATTTAAAATATAAAAGATGCTTTCTTCAACTTTATTTTCAAAACATGCAGGTCACGATGTATTTTTATTTAACAGTTGATTTCCATCCAAAAGCAGTTTGGAAAAAAAGTAATAGATCAATCACCTATTAAATAAGAAATATCATTCAGTGTTTTCTAACAAAATAAAAAGGAAAAAATAAAAATCCTGAATGAATGCATGTTAAATTGTTTAAATTTGTTATGTAGCCTTGGGGTCAATAAAAAGTAAAGTGAGGATTAATGTAGAGGCTTTATTTAGTGGAACACCATCATATTTTAGCATCTAAACAATTGAAAAATGATATCTTTCTGTAGAAAACAATAGGTAGCAATGCAAAATCCAAACCTAAAATTAGTATTTTATGATGAAATTTCAAGCTGTTTGATTTCACTGAGGGCAGTATATAATTAAAACCTAATGCTGCTCACTGTTGTTCTTGCAGTCATTTCTAGGTGAATCTTTATTTTTAACTAACTGTCTAGCATCTGTGTAGTGAAAAATTGTTATTTTTTTTCAGTAATTTTTATTCTCTCTTCACTGCTGAATTGAAGTCTATTGGGGGAAGAAAATCTAGGGAGAAGAGCTTCAGTCACTCTTCTAGTTTCTCTTTTGTAGCCTGAAGATGATTGCCGTGACTTTAAAGAAGATTGTAATCGCCTCCCAAGGTGTTTTTTTTAAAATGCCTTGTTGTGAAACCGGATTATTTTTTTTACTTAGTTTTTGTTATGTTTTCCTTCCAAAATGTTTCCTGAATGAAAATTATATTGTCCACCTTCTAGAATGTACTGAAAAGAGGTAGTTGTTATATTGCTATTATAACTGGGTTTTGTAATAGTGGTAACTATACAAAACTCATGGGATCCTCAGACTCATTGATACTTGATTTCCCATTCAAGAGTATCTTTGAGGTTTGTATTTCATATTACTGAATATGGGAAAAAAAAAAGTATGTTGACAGAAAATGAGGATTCTTTTTAATTTCATACGTCAGAGATTTAATTTTACTTTAGAAGAGTTACGTTTTACTCCATTTATTTGATCCCTTTTATCCTTTTTTTCCTCTGAGGTACGCGTTTCCTACGGTTACTTCTTTAAAACGTAAATTTAACTACAAATACAGGTATCTTCTTAAAACTTTTACAACACCATCTGCTAGTGTTATCAATTAGGAGTTTTAAATATTAGTTTAAAGATTAGATATCATAATATCCTTTGTTATATGGCATAATTCCTTTATTATGGAATGAAGGAGAGTAATAAGCGCTATATAATGTATTTCCACATTTTTGAGGTTGAAAGAATTTTCTTATCTAAAGCTTGTTTTAGTGTGTTGCAAAGTGTTTGGAGCCCAGCAGTGATTAATGCATATGGAGTAGATGTTTTGTGAGTTTTTGGAACTGTCTGTTTTGTATTTTCATGAGATTGCAGAGAACTGGCTATGAAAACCTAGGCAGTTCCCTTCAGTTCCGTATTCATATACGTGCAGTCTTTTGTTGTCAGTGGAAGAAGGCTTAGAGGGCGTTAAGGTGTGGTTAAGATAGGCCATAGCTTGGTGTAGCTTGGAATTTTAAGGTTTGACCGTGGGGCGTATCATTCCAAAATGTATTAATTTAAAAGAGCAGAGGATCGTGAATACTGTAAATGTATTCAATATAAAGTAACCACAATAAAAAAATCAACTCTTCCAATGATTTCTAGATGCCATTAAAAGAATCTCTTCAGCAGTTTGTAACTGCCCGTTCCTCCTTCTACAAGGCTTAGCACTAGCTTGTTTCATGTCCCATCCCTGTATCACATCTTCCTCTTTCCACATGGTTGACTGAATGTATTCTCCTTCCTTTGTGGATTACTTCATTGTCCTCACTAGGTATATTATATGTTGGTGTTTTGCTTACGAGATGTAATTCTAATGTTAAAATGCTTTTTATTGAAAAGTAAACTGAAGCTTAATATTTCTAGCAACAATTTTGTTATTCTCATATAAATGTCTCAAATTCTGTACAGCTTTTTTTTTAATTAAAGTAAAAATACTCTTAAGGAGAAATTCCAGGTAAACCCAGCGTTTAGTAACAGGCTTTCTCTCTCTCTCTCTCTCTTTTTTTTTTTACCATGGAAGATAATCATAACATTATTTTGGCATTCTGTTATGTTACAAATATTTTTGATATTTTGAGAATTCTTCTGCAGATGGTAGCTCCCTCGGAACAGGAAATTATGTTTTATACTTGGGAAATATTAGTGTGGCTTCAGTTAATTTGCTTGCGTTTGTAATTTTATCTGTATAAATTCTATGTAAAACTCTTCAAACTGCACCATCATTAGCAATATTAAGCCAAAGGTACATTTATTGTTTTCTCTAAAGGACATAACGTATAAATTGAAAACTTGTTAAATCAATCTTTTGCATTTTTATTAAATGACATGGTTTTACAGCTTTTTCTTTTACACTGTTTATAAGCCTTATTAAGAAGCCAAACACATTTCATTTGTTAATATTTTCTAATGATTTATTTCCACATAGGTGGAGAACGAACTTGCGGTGTACATGAGCTAATCTGCATTAGAAAAGGTAAGCAATGATTTGTGAAAGTGAACTTCTTAGCTTGTGAATAGTACTGGTGAGAAATCTGCTACCAATGTTATGATCTTACGTTTTCTGGATCTTAGTGTTGCATCTTTGTGTTGCAAAATCTCTTGATGCTGACACTGTCAATGAAAAAAAGAAAAAAAAAAAGAAATAAAATGCGAAATTCCAAAATAAAGTTTGATTTTTCACAAGAAGGAAGAATGTGCTCTTCCAGTGTTTGCTGAGTTACATGGAAGTTGTTACTGTTGTTCAACTGTGATAGGAAACCACAAAAACTCTGATCTTTGCCTTGTCCAGATATTTATAGGATGATTTGATTTTTCGTAGTAATAGAAAGTTGTGAGGATATTTTAAAAAGCTGATGTAATGGACTGGCAATCTCTGTAGCCTGTGTTTTCAGTTGAGATCCTAATGACTCAAACTTCTTTGAAAACAACTGTATCAGTAATGAAACCAGTAATTAGAGCATGAAACAGAGCTGTGCTCAAGAGAGGACTTTTATAGGTTTAAAGCTGAGTTACAATGACCGAAGTTGGAGTTCGACACTACAGCTCAGCTGATGCAACGACTAGATACAGTTCTGTTTTCTGTTCCCTTTGCCAGCTCTGCACTCCTTTCTGCGGCATTGCAGGTTTAATCTCTGTGTTCTGATCTGAAAGCTAATCTTGACCAAAACCAAAAATTTCTTCAAGGATTAGTTCCTTGAACTGACTCACCGTTAGGTCAGAAGAGTCTCAGTGCTTTCAAAAGGAAAGGAGTAAGAAAGTGCGGTGGGAGAAGAGGAAGGCTGCAAGACTCTTTTGACAACAACGAAGTGTTAGACTGGCTCAGTAGTATTGTCAAACCACATCATACTTGGTAGGAAGAAACTTTGTTTGGCCTCTGTATAGAGCTTAGCTTCCATTGCATTCACTTAAATGTTTTGGTAAAATCAGGGGGTTTTTTTGAAACACTTACGTAATGTCTCCTAACCTCAGAATTAAGTCTACCGGTTAAGGTGAAAAATAGCTTTACAGTCACAAGTCACCTTTCCAAATTTTTATTAAAAGAATAATTGAGTGTTGTGTGTGGTTTGACAGTATTGTAATTAAAAACAATTTTCTGCTTTTTTTAAACTGTGAATAATTTCATTGCTTTTTTTATTACTTCTTTCCATTGGGGGGGTACTTTTTCCTTTTTATGTCTTGGTGGTTTTTTGTTTTTTGGGGTTTTTTTTTTGAGCTTTATTGCTGTCTGTTTTTCCTTTGATGGATAAGTCGGTACACACAGTGCTCTGTATTCCTTCTGTAATAGGCTCTGTTTTTCTTTCTGAATTATGAAACTCACTGGAAGTTCAGGAAGCCTACTGATAAAGTTTCAAAATCTATTATCTTGCTAATCCCTATTTATTTCAGGGTACTGTAGTGATTTTAAGAAAAACAATTTTTCTGTGTTCTTGGAGGCAGTGCTGTATGGTTTTTAATGTTATTGCTGGGAAGCTAAATTGAAAAGATGTGCTTTTTTTAAGGTTCTATGTTATGTTTGAACATTAGGTTCTAAGCTCTGTTCATCATTGATATGATATTATAAACATTTTTTTTTAATAACAGTTGCATGGAACCTGTGTTTTAGCATTGATGGTTATAAATTAGCCTAGGCATAGATAAAAAGAGAAGTATCCTCTTGGTGCCATTTATACCTGCAGTATGCTGGATTCCTTTTTTCTTCATGAGTTTCCAAGTAATAAGGATTACTTTATTTGCCAGTTGTCCAGGCCTGCTTGTTTGCCAGGATCAGAGTGCATGCTCAAGATCCATATTGTCCTCCTCAGAATAGGAAGGCCTTTCCAAGCTGAGAATTCCTGGCTGCCAGCAGTCTGGAGCTGGTCAAATCAGACCTTCCAGCTCTGTCCTTAATGCCACTGGGTACTCATTTCAAGCTTACACAGGATCGAGCTGAAAAGTTTTGTGGCACAGAGGTCTTCCCCTTCACCATCTCTTGGCTGTGCTGTGAAAGCCAAGCCTTTTTTGGTCCGTGAGCTCACTGTGGAAGTTTGATGGACAAACTAAGTATTCATATTGACACAGATAATTCCCTGTAGTCTTGTCTGGTGCTAGGTAAGTTTGCACTGTCCCCCTCTCCTTTTTCACTGGTGTCTGTCTGACTGTGGCACCAGGAGAGTACACCCTGGCACTCCTCGCATTCATCCACTCATTTTCATCGAATGCTATCTATGAGGCTTTGAGAGTTGGTGCAGTGTTTGACAAAATGGTTCTGCATTTGCTATTTGCATGAAATCCTCTGATGCTTTCTGCCAGGTGACGGTAACTAGAGTGCCCGTGTGGAACCTCTGAAAGAAAGATTAGTAGTAAATAGCCAGTGTAAGTCACTAGAGTTCTTAGAGACGTCCAGTGTACCTTTGTGCTTTCCTTTTCTGTCCATCTTTCTCGTAGTCCTTCCAAATTCATTGTTGTTGAGAAGCAACTAATATGATACAGTGATGTTCCATCTTGTTTGTCCTGTTCTTGAATAAGGAAAAGGGAAAAGCCAGCAAGCAAGCACGTGTCTTCTATGATTATTCATAGAAGGAAAACTTTCTGGTTTCAAGTGATGGGGTGTAATTAGAATTTATATGGGGATTATACAACTTGAACACCTGTTGCTGGTGATTAATTTTTCTTTCTGGTTAGTAAAGTAACACATTCCTAAATTGTCTTTTTCTTGCCTGCCCGTTCATTTTTGCTAGGAAAGTAGGAACCTTGGGGTATCAGATGATGAAATGTGGAAAGGGACCAGAAAGGTCTGCAAGGCTATGTGTGACCATACCATTTAGCTCAAATTATTTAATGAAAACTTCTTATCTATATATGAAGGCATAACTGTAAAAACAAAAACCAAAGCTTAAAAAGGAAATGTCTGCTCTAAGAATATTCAGCTGTTACAATGAAAATAATTTGAAACCTGACTTTTCTTTTTTTTTTTTTTGAAGTTTTGCATTTCTCAAATTAGCCAAAAACATGGAGGGGTTTTTTTTTTATGTTAGTTATCTTCAATTCTTTAGGTACTCTAGTCTGCAGTACAGGGGACTGCAAACAGTTGTGTTTTCATTTAAAACAGCTGCATTTTCATTTAAAAGCATCGTTAAAGCATCTTTGTTGTTAACAATCCTTCCACTGAAATAAATAAAACTAATTTGGTTTGTAGATGTATTTTTAGCTTTCTAAGACTCAAAGATTTGCAAGTACCAGTTATAATGCTTATTGAATATCTGAGATTATCTGAATTCTAGTATAAATATGATACCAATACAGTATCAATACAGAACTCAGATTTGCTAACCAAAGGTGTAGCAATTGTCTAGCACAGGGCCTGCTCCCATGTCACATAATGTTGTTACAGCTTCATAGCTGCCCAAGATAGACTGTGGTGGGTCCACTTCTAGTCTGCACAAGGATTACTGTACTTTTATAGTGTTTTGCTTGTTGAGTTTCCTTTCAGCAGATTCATACATTTTTGAGAAGAATCTGTGAAGAGCTGATCAGGACTAAGAAGACTGATAGGCTTTTCTGGAAAGCCGTAAAAACTAATTGTATGTATTTTTAAATAGAGGCTTCTTCTAAATGTGTAAATGTAGGGGGGGCGTCCTGAGAATATGCATATTTTGTGGTCGTTATATAACATCTAATAGCTGCAAAATACAGAACAAGTCACTTCACAGCTATAGAAACGAACTTTAAAGAAATATGATCAGTTGTTACAGAAGTTCAGTAATACAGCACTGAAATTTGAGACTCCTGTGTTTAACATAGCTAAGTGGTTGAACTGTTCGTGTTTTGTATTTACACATTGCTGAATTCTGGAAATTGGAAAAAGGAAAAAGATATTTTTGCTTTTATTATAAATGACCTTCTTGTTTACTTCTATTATTTAATGCACATTTATTTTCTGTACACACACATATTCAAATGCTTATTTTTGTCTGACAATACAAATTGAAGACTTGGCTAAGGAAAGAAGAGTCCTGCTTAGTTTAGTTAGTAGTGACTGAGTCATTTCATTCAGTCACTTAAGGTTCTTGACAGCAGAAGAAGGTGGCAGGGTTTTTCGGAAATTACTCAGTGAAAGCTTTGCTTTTTTGCTGGCTATTTTCCTAACACACAGATGTCTTTGAGAGAGTTGTGGGAGCTGCATTAGGTTGTTCCTTTGGTTATTTGCTATGGACATAAAAGAACTTAGGGAACTTAAGATCAGACTTCAGAAAAACGTATCTTTTTTGGCTGTGTAGTGCACTGTAGCTAGGCTGCTAGTCTAACTTGGAATTGGCTGTTGTTAGATGTACTGATATTTTAATTAAGGCTGTTTTCAGGTTTTGTTTGTACAGATGAGACAGACTTGTGATGAGTGTTTACGATATTGAGCTGTAACTGAAGAAAAATCCTCTTTAATATATTCTGATATGTATAATACTGTACGACATGGAAGTGGCATTAAAGCAGAAAATGCATGACCATATTATTTTTAGGTCTCTTTCACCTTTCATTGTTCATTTGTGTATTTTTGAAGTAATGTAAAGTGATACTTCTAACTCAGCAATGTATTTTGTATTTAATTCATGGAAATGTAGATTGAGTATCTGAGTAAGGTTTGAATTGCGCAGATTTTTAAAAATAATTTTTTAAGCCCTTTTTTCTTTTGCAAGATGTTCTTTTCTTTCTATTGTTGTGGCAGTCTTGCAAACAAAGGAAATTATTCGGCAAACTGCCTTTGTGACTAATAATGGAACAGAAGTGCTCTTTAATATGCAAAAGAAAAGTTGCAAAAAGACAATGTCTTTGGCTGACAATGAAAAATGTCACTTTTAATAATAATTTTGAGAAGATAAGAAGGTATGAATTTTTGTTTTGTCAGAAGTATATTTTAAGTAGAACTATGTCCTCTTTAATGTTCTGGTCAACTATCCTTATCCATTTGCATGTATCTGAATGTTAAGTTGCCAACTGCATTTAATTCAAATGGAAAAAATCATATTTATTCATGAGTTTCATTTTACAAGCAGAAACATTATTTTATTGAAAGTCAACTGCATCTGATATTCAAGTTATTGCAGTTTTTATGATAGTCTACACTAAGTTAGTGCCTCTGAAAAAGAAACAAAATTATTTTTCCCCTTT
Source organism: Pygoscelis adeliae (assembly GCF_000699105.1). NCBI lineage: Eukaryota > Metazoa > Chordata > Aves > Sphenisciformes > Spheniscidae > Pygoscelis > Pygoscelis adeliae. Next base: position 1,229,787 of record NW_008825306.1, read on the forward strand.
CTCTCTGCTGTCATCCAGTTGGTAGAACTTCTTGGTCTTCGTTAAGAGAAAGGTGATGCCACAGATGGTAGCAAATTTCTTTAAATTAGGTAACCTCGCATTAATATAAAACATAATACATGTTGTTTCTACTCATTTAAGGGTTCAGATGCGGACAGTACAAAGTGATGTGCATTTTCTCTTTTTACAGAGATAGGAGTAAAAACTCTTCATTAAAAAGTATACACAATTAAAGCTACTTTTATAATATACACAGAAAATAGTAATTAATCTGTTCATAATTGTGCACTAATTAATTTTAAATAGACAAATACATATTTTTTTCCAGGCTAGAAGAAATTTTATGTCCTTTATTCCATGAATACTAAACTTAATAGATCTGGGAGATATTATAAAAGTATGGCTACATATTAAAAAAAATGAAAGTAATAATGTTAGAATTAACAACACCGGAATATATACCAAATTTTGCACTCTCTTGGAAAGCCAATCTGTATTTATACATTTTGGACTAGAGAAAATTTAATATGAAGTAAATATTTTTCTTTGAGATTATTGATGCCTATACAGGAAGCAAAGTTATGTTTCTGTGTGTTCTCCTGTGTTTGGAGTCTTCTGGAAAGCAGCATCTATTGGGGTCACTTAACTCCAACTATTGCACTACCTTTTCTTCCGTAGCAATTTTTGTGTGTAAGACCTTTACTATATCTGAACCCTGGCATTTCTTCACTTAAAATGTTCACATAATCATTTTTACTGCACAGTACTTTGCTATGTGTCCTAGTTAATCACTGTGCAGTTTGGAAATCTGGATTCTGGATTGTCTCACACTTTGTTGTTAATTGTAGTGGCTGATAGGAAAAATGTGGTTTTAAGAGATTTTTATTACATAGATTTTTTTTTTTTTTCCCCTCCCAGTAATGGAGAGCTACTTTGTAGTAGCTATGAACTTTTAAACCGCAAGCCTTTAGACCCCTGCAGGTCTTTAATACTTTTGCACCGGGAGTATTATTTGCGAGTGCCATTAAAAATCTATAATCACTGCTGTTCTGTTACCCACTGTGTGGAGAATACAGTCATGTAATATGCTATGTAATTGCAATGGATTATTGGGATTTGGAGGTAATCAAGATGATTCCACAATCTATGTCTATTCCAAGTAGCAATGCGATATTTCCTTCACTGTTTCTTTTCAGATTTCTGTTGTGAGATACTACTTAATAGGAGATGAATTCCATATTATAGTGAAAAGACATTGAGGGACTGGTAAATCAGCAGGGGTGGCACACTGACAACTTCCTCAGCCTATAAGGATTTAGGAATTAAAAGATTTCTGCCAAAAGTTTAAATCTTCATCTCAAAGTATGGCTTCTGTTATTCGTAAATTCTTTGTTAGATCAGTGATATTTTGGAGCCCAGGGTCCTCTTTTTCCTGTAATTAAGTTTATCTCCAAAAGACTGTTTCAGCACGGTATTTTAAAAGAAAGGGAAAGGAATCATGTAAATGACGAACTGCAGAGGCAGTACTAGAGTTGATACAAGCATTTTTGTGCAGTTATGTATGTGATTAGTTAACTTGCTGAACCAAGACCTTCTTAACACAAACTATGATTTATGAAGTATATTGAACTCTATTTGATGTAAATATTTAGTCAAGTAATTTAATTGCTCATAATAAAATTAAATAAATTTAATTTTTTAATTAAAATACATTCTAGACTTTCTTCCTGTGTGAAGGAAGTCCTGGAACCTAGATGTTAAAATGTATTTTTTCTTATTAGTCCTTGTAATTAGATGTTAAGGAAACAAGGGGGGAAAAAACTCCTGATTTATCTCTGTAGCAGTGCAGATTATCCTTCAGCCAGTGTGAAGGGACATAAACCAAATGATGAAAAAAGTTGCTATTATTCCTGATGAGTTTCTACTGGAATAAAAGTGACTCTGGAGTTAGACAAGTGTAGCTGTTGTGATACAGTAATTCCAGTAAATTTTTTTCATGTAAACAGGCACACTTATTATTTAATGTTAGGTGTATGACATCTTTTATAAATTAACCTTTAAATTGCATCATGCATCATGTACCGCTTCAGATAATGTAAGTTTTCTGTTTTCCCCAGTATTACTTTGAAAGTTTCATAAATAGAATTTTTAAAGGGCATTGTTATTCCAAATAGAAAGGTAAATAAGCACTTTCATCCTGATTTCATTCTGTCAGTCTTTCAAAACTTCTGAAATGTCTATGTTACTAAAAATGGTTAATAATTTTCTTATTTAGGAAATGCTCTTTTCAGTTCTGCATTGAGATTCAATTGTCACTTCATGTTTATGTTCATTTAAAATTGCACGTCACTCAGGGTAATATACTGGATATAGGTGTTTAAAGCATTGAAATACAGGTAGCTCATGTTGCACGTGCTTGTAATTTGTACCGGAGGGTGTGTAAACTTGCTGTATAACAAAGCGCAAGATGCAGGAGAAACAAATACGTACAGAGGAACATCATAAAACTAGCAGTATAACGTGTATTTAACATAATAAGCTGACAAATGTAGCCATTAGTAGTGGGCTAAGTTAAGAAATCTGTGCTGCAGAAGAAAGGCAAAATACAAGTTTGAATTGAAGGGGGCAGCATCTTTATACAGAAAAGTTTCAATTTTCATGTTACCTAAATGTAGTTAAAAAATTAAGAACATTAATAGATGAGATTTAATTGCATGTTTTAAATTGAGCTAAAATACTTTTCCTGATGCTTGTTTTGGCAAAACAGAAAAGAAACAGGTAAATTTGTAGAAAGGAATTACGTAGTTCCAATGGTTTTATATGAGAGAAAGACAAAAGATGAATACAAAATCAAACAGGAAGCATAGGAAATACATTTGGAATTTTGTCTTTTGACACGCTTAATAAAATGTTTAGGGGGAATTTAGAGTTCATTGTCTGTCATTGATTTCTAGCAGAAACATCAGCTAGTCAATTTTTGTGGTAAAGTTGCTTCTGTTTTTTGTATGGAAAAGTATTGTAATAGTAATGTCAGCTGCCACATAGAGTTTATCTTGTTTGTGAAACAGTGCAGGTAGTCAAGAATTCAGTTTTTTAAGTCTTCTAACACAACAGTGGATAAAATATTGCCCCCTGTCGGTGTAGCATTTTGTCTAGGTAAACTAGGTTCTATTCACTTGTGATTGTTTCTTCAACTACTCCAGCAAACAGGAAGATGATCATTCTGCTAAACTATTGTGAAACTTTGTGTATTGAGTTTACCTTGTCAAATAAAAGCCGTTTAGAAAGAGCACAAAATCTTAGGTAGTCTTCAAGTTCAATTACTTACTTCTAGAGAAGAGACCAGCCTATGTAATTAGTCATAAAAGAAAAACATATTTACATGTAAACTGACACGTATGAAAGTACAGTTCTTACTCCTGTTGAGTAATCAGACCAAAGTATTTTACTTTCGAGCTGACTCTGAGGTATAGAGGGTTTTGTTTGTTTGGGTTTTTCCATTATGACATGAGCTGTCTGTGAGAAATACATATGTGCTGTTTGGAGATAAATAATTCAAGCATGGAGAAAAGGCAATCAAGGCATGAATCTTATTTTGTGGTTCAGTAACCTGTTCAGCTTTCTGAAAATATGTTAATGTCTCATGCAAGTGGGAAAGTTGGTATGAAGTGACAAGCATCAGTGAATAGCATTTGAATGAAAATATTTTTGAGCTGGACAGCACAGGTTATTTTCATGTAATGTCAAGATGTAATGGTGTAAAAGCTAATAACAATAAATAATTCTTCTTCAGGACTAAATACAAAACAACAGTCCTGTTTATTTGAAAAGCTAAAATATCTTAGATCAAGGTGTAAAAAAATTAAAACAAATAGAATGGGTTATAAATTAAAAACAAGCTTACATTTTTCATTTCAAATGCTTTTGTGCTAGGATCTTAAAGGTAATTGAAGTTCTTTGGATCATACCCCTAGCTACTTAATTTGTGCACAGAAGAGATAGTATTGCATTTGTAAATGAATAATTAAAACATCACTAAGATAGCTAGTAATGTACAAAGCCACATAGTTAAGTGAGCAGTATGATGTGGAGAGTGAGAGCTCCAAAAATAACTGACTGGCTATTAAATATAATGGGGGGGTAGATACATATTAAAAACATTAAATGCTTTTTAATTTAATATTAAAAACATTAAATGCTTTTTAGTATGTCTGAGGGTTTTTGTTGTTTTGCTGATATTTACTTAAAGATGCCATTATTCTCTGAAGAGTTTGAAACATCTTTTGGAAAAGAAAAATTTTTTAATAACAGGGAAGTTTTTATTTGAGAAAGAGATGCTAATTTGATATTTAAGATGAAGAGATGGTAAGTTTCTATGTTCTAATAATTCCAATTCTAGTGATGGTAATAATAAAAGTGAATTAAAGTGATGTTAATGTAATACTTCTGTAATGAGTATAACTTTCTATGTCATTTCCATAGCCAGCAATTCAATTAGTCTTAATAACTTTGTAGTAAGACATTTGTTTTTAGTATTTCTAAAACTGTGTTATATTATTATGAATTTCAAACATTCATTGTTGTTTTTCTGAAGAACTGAGGATAATTATGAGGTTTATAAAAGTAGGACATTTGAATTTGAAATATGACTATGAGAAAGTGTTGCCTTTCTACTGGTTTGTGATTGTAGAAGAAACCACTGGGAACCTCTGAGAGTTTTTAAAATGCTTTTCATGGTACAATCAATGCCTAAACCAATCAGAATTATGACAATGTGTTTTGAATCAAAATAATTCTGGTGTTGAATGTGGCACAGATATATTTTATATGCAAAAAAGTACTTTTTTTTTTTAACTGCTTGACACTTCAACTGTGAGAAACTAACTGAAGGATTAATGTGAAGTATAAAACCTTTATTCATAGATGGGAATCTGTACACATTTACATGTGGAAAATTGAAGTACAATTTTATTTCTTTTTTTTCTGGCTTTATAATGGTAATACATCAAAGGATTTTAACTTGATAATAGGCTTAATCTGTGAACAAGCGTTCTAAGATTCTTTACATGGATGCAAATTGATACGGGAATATAATTTTCAAGTTCTATGTTCACACTGAATTACATAAATAATTAATTAGTCTTGCTGCAGCTAAAGTTTCATTCTTTTTGAAGGTATCAGCCAATGTTTTTTCACTCCAGAAAGATGTCATCAGATACTGTGTTTCCATAGAGAACTATACAGTTTGCATACAGTGCCTTTTTTAACTGATTAGTATCCAGGAAGTACTCGAGAAAAAAACAGAAGTATTGTGTTTTCAAGTTACTTTTAGGTTGTGGTTAACTTCCTTAAGCACATATTTTGATGGATCAAAGCAGCTTTGATTGCTGAACAATATAAACATAAGAAAAAAAAATTAAAAATTTAAACCTACAATTTTAAAAGATCAAATGTGAAATACTTGAAAGTGCACTTTTCTCTGAAGATGTTGTATGGTTAATCTATCCTATTAAAAGAAAATATTCATTGTCCTTTATTGTGAACCATAGAATGATTGGAATTCATTTCAATCTCCTGCTCAAAGCAGTGTTGACACTGAATCCGGCAAAGTTGTTTAGGACAGCCTGCTCCGATAATAAAGCAATTATCCTCATAGATAGATTTCTGTGGTCCCATTATCTTTATCTGTCTAGTCTTCATACTTCCCATTTCCTTACTGGACATCATTAACTTGTGCCTAATTGCCACCTTCCACTTCACTCTCACTTCCGTTGGTCCTTGTGTCCTGGTGAATCGCGGTTTCTTCTTCCTGCCTTTTCTGCCACTGCCTCTAGGTTTGATAGGTGTTAGAACTGGAAGTTATTGAAGAATGAAGATTTTCTGCTCTTGGCCCAGTCTCTAGTCTCATTTGGGTCAGGATCAATAATTCAAAGAAAATTGGATATTGTTCCAACAGCTCCAAACATTCACAGCTATCCATATGCAGTCTTGGGAAGGCAGGGAGCATGCCTGCTGCCAGCAGAACCTTGGGAGATTTCATCTGTTAAACTTTGAGGTCAAAAATGAATATACACAAACTGAGGCTTTAGTCAAATCTCAGAGCTTTCCCATATTTAGGAAGATTCCATGAAAATGGTAAATGGACGCCTGACAAATGATAAATGAACACCTGACACATGCCAAACTTTCCTTGCTCTAAATCAGGGAACAGTAGGGCTTTTAAAAATAAATTAGTCACCACTATAGCGGTAATTTTTTTTCTTCAGCTCATTCTTGGTCACGGCTTAACTATTTTTCTTAGAACTTAAACAAAAACCCTTCAGTGTGAGGCAAAGTTGCCATAAACTTCAGCTATAACAAGTGATCTTAATTAAATTGTGAGCAACTCCAAACAGACTTCTGAAGGCAGTATCAGGTAATCTTAGTAGGATGTGCAACCAAGGTCTTTTGTGAACAAAGGGATTTTTTTTTTTCCTATTTGTTCATGATAATGAAAATATTTTAAAAAAAAGTTTTAGCTTCCTTTCCTCTCTGATCCAGAATCTAATTCTACTTTTCTCACCTTGTTGCTCCGCTTGATGCAGCAGGATGTCTCATCCTGGAGGACTGATGGGGAACTCTGTAATTCTGTGGGTCTTTGTATTTCTGTTGTACTGTCTGAAATCGAAAATACCACGTGCCTGCTCCTCCCTGTTGCACTGTTTGTTTTATTCTGGCTCTAGTAAGCAGTTGTACTGTGTTCTTATATTTCTTGTTCTTTCTTGAACTTCAGTGGGTTGGAAGGTGAAGGTCAGATTTTGAAGGTTTCCAATTATTTCTAGCTTTGCCTTCAGTTCTTCAGAAGACACTGTTCCCAGCTTAACTCAGTTGAGAGTTGCTCATGTTTTTCTGAACTTTTCTGGTATGATCTAATAAAACAAAAATTTTACTCAAGTTTGATATTGACTAAATAGAGGTTCTAGTTTAATTGGGGTTTGTTTCATCCTTTTGGGACTTCTTTGGTTGCTATTCTGGTATTTCTTTAGTAATTTTGTCAGGATGGGTTGTTTGAAGTTATTGGCAGGTTCCTTTTCATGTGAAAATTTTCAGGGTTCTGGGCACAATGTTAAGTGATCTCTTCTGGTCAGAAGTAAAAAGTGAAGCAAAAATAATTCTCACAGTTTCAGATAGGTCTGGATGTCCAGCTCAAAGTAGAATTGCAAATCTGACCAATTCCGTTTAGATGGTGGAAGGTGCATTTCTTTTGATCTTTCTTTTCTGGTTTTTAAAACACACCTATATAATTAAGAACAGCACCACAAACACAAATGTTCCCTGTCATCCTGCAAAACAAACTGAGGAGGTTGTGGAACTACGTGTGTTTCTCAGTCAGCACTTTTACACAGATGTATGAGCCCAGATTTACAAAGGGCATATGTAGACTCAGAGAATGATTTAATTTGGAATGCTCATGAGAAAGTAATTCACAGTTCAGCTCCCTGCTCAAAGCAGGGCTAACATTAAAGCTGGATTCTGTAGCTGATCTAGGCAATCTGTTCCAGTGATTAACCCCTCTTATTCTGGAACTTTCCGCCTCATCTCCAACTGGAATTTTCCTTGTTGCTACTTTGGGCTGTTGCCTCTTGTTCTTTTGTATTGCATCTCTGAGAATGCAGAGTACGTTGCCAATTTTTCTTTAATCTCACTCCTTTTTACATAGCGAAAGATGTTGCCACACAGCATTATATTCCTAAAGTGAAGTGACCAGATCTTGGCAAACGGAATTCATAAATATGATAAATCTTCGTAAACCTTAGAAAAAATTCAACCCCCAAGAATGGGATTTATGGTAGTGAGTAGAGGGACACTAGCAAAAATAGCAGGAAGAAAGGGATATGTGAATCCTAGCTTTCATCCAGATGAGTGCATCTATGTTCAATCCTGAAAGATGCACCTCTGTGTGTGGAGGCTGCAAAAAACACTCTGAGTGTTAAGGTGTCTGTTACCTCAATGTCTCACTCTCCCTCTTTAGAATGCAGGTTTGAGACATAAACGTTATAGCCTCTTACATCAGTTATTAATGGATCAGCACACTACTAATAAACCAATTAACAGATTAATTAACTAATAAACATACCACTATGAATCACTTACAGTTCTATAATGCTTTACACCATTGTTAGTTGCATGCAATTATTGAGTTCTATCACTTTATTCTTATGAATTGCACCCAAGTATTATTGAATTATAGTTCTATAACCCTTCACTTTGACCTCCCACACTACTTATTAACAAACTTGCAATTCTGCCACTCTTTAACTTCTCGCATCAAGTCTTTCAGATGTAGACCCAGTGGAGGGTCCAGTGGGTTGCCCAAGGGGCTTTTCTTTGGCATCCTGGCACCCTTGATTAATGAAGCAGGTCAGCTACATGATAGTCTGTGGGCATCTGCATTCCTTGTGTCAAAAAGTCTGCCCTCTCTTGTTCTTGAACTGCTTTTATAACTTGTTCATTATTTCTTACATTTCTAGACTCTCTTTTTTGCTGCCCTTCTATATCCCTTTCTCTGCCCAGTCTCCTTTCAGATAAACAAGCTGC
>NW_008825306.1:1238375-1257075 GCF_000699105.1 Pygoscelis adeliae
CTTTCCCAATTGGTCCAATTTGCTACATCCATTTCCAGATTTCTTATTTCTAAAACCATGTCCTAGGTAATCTTGGCCTTAAATGGTATTACTGATGTTGTTACTTAGGTACTGATGGACTTGCAAGATTCTACCCCTGCAAAAGATGCCCGATATTCCCTTTCAGTTACCTGCTTAATAGCAATTGCATATTCTTTATTTTATACGCTTTCTAAGACATGTCAGTCTACTTCAGCCTTTTTTCCTCTACCTGGTTTTGATTAAGTATGCTTTATCTCTATTCCACTTAGCTCTTTCTTGGTTTATACACAAGTGGCAAGCGTACCAGGGCAAGGAGCATACCGTTATGTGCTTTTTCTCATTCTGTTTTTTGCTCGCACAGTATACTGCTTGTCAGGGAGCAGTGAGAGCTAGCTGGTCCCTAAGGGAAGAGGAGCCAGGAGCTGAGCATAACAAGGCTGACAGAGCCAACGGCCTCACCAGCAAGGGCTCAGTCCCTCCCCAGCAGCACTATCTCAGAGTTGGCCCTGAGTCCAGGTAGCCAAACCTTCATCCCCTTCAGAAAGGGGGGATGCTCTTCGCTCCCTTCCAGTACTCTCTCTCTCAGATGTTCCATCAAAAATCATCAGCCTTGGCATCTGCTGATCATCTCCCCATTTTCTGCAGAGACCCTGTCTTGTTGGCGTCCAGTACTCTGGCAGAACCTCTTGCTCACAATGTCAGAACTCCCTTAGATTAGGACCAGATACTTTTCTGTTCTTTGAAAAGATGATTGGAAGAAAAAAAACCTGATGAAATTTAACAGGTATTAAACATAAACTCAAATATAAATGGTGGTTTTTCAGTTATATCTTGCATATATGTTTGGAACTTTAGTAGTATTTATTAATGATCGATTCTGATAAATATTATAACTTTTACAAGTTAAACTTTTGCAAGACTTATTAAAATGTGTTTCTTTCTTTCTGTTTCTTTTAGTGTCTCCTGAAGCAATTGGATTCCTGTCTGCTGTTGGGGTGTTCATTATTCTCATGTTGCTACTTTTCCTATATATTAATAAGAAGATGTGTTTTGAAAATGTTAGTGGTTTCCCAGATCTCGATTCAGGATACACTACAAGAAAGAATTCACAAGATAAACTCTGTAAGTATCTGAAATACAAACTTAATTATAAGAATGTACATTTTTACAAGGATGTGTAGAAATACTCAAATAAACACTTGACTCAAGTGATGAAAACACACAATGTTGACTTTTCCCATCACTGTGCAGTATGTGGAAACGAAGAAACCTTTGTATTCACAAGCCACAGAAATTCAGCAGCTATATAACCAAAGAGTTGACATTTACTTATGGGAAGATACTTCTCTTGCACTATGAGAGTACTCTTGAACATATTTTAAATGTTCCATAATTGTGTATAATTAAATCTTCTCAAGTAGATTTGTGAATGGGATTATTGGGTTTTCACTCAGCCTATTAAAATCCTTCAGCAACCTTTTAGAGAAGGTCTTGCATTTACTCAACTGGAAAATAATTTTAAAGAAGTAAATCATTAGAAACTAAAGACATCTTATCTCTGACAAATTATTTCTATACTTTTTTAATAGAACAAGGTCTTTAAGGATAATGTGAAATGAAAAAAATTAGACCTTGAAAAATATGTTGAGGGTTGGTAAAATAACCCCTTTCTGCTTTTGGGCTGTGGAAGTTGAATGGGCTTTGTTAGCTGACTTGAGAGGAGGAGACAGGCACCAGAGATTAGAATGGGAAATTTGAGCGGTTTTCTTCCCTTCTACCTCTAAAAGGTGCAGCTAAATCTTTATTTTCAATTTTCTGGGAGACAGAAAAAGTTCTCCCCCTGGAAATTAAGTCTGTCATCTTAACTTTCTTTTTGCTACAAAACAAGTGTTCATGTTCTGAAATATCTTGCCTTTTGTAAAAGACAACAAATATTTTGGGGTGAAGAAGTCTCCATGATGTGTGTTTTTGTGCAGCTATTATGTTAAAAGCTTGTTTTAGTGTGATATTGATGAAAGGGTGTAATTTGAATGTCTCACAACTTCTTCTTTGCAGGTTAGAATAAAACCCCCATATTTCCACCTCACACAGTAGTCTTATTTTTGAAAAGAATGAATTTTATTATGGCTAGTTGATGCTGCAGTTGATGAAAGACTATGGTTTTGCTGGTTGATTGTGGCTTCATTTCAAGATATTTACTTAGCTGCTTTCTTATTATTTTCAATACATACTGAATGGAAAGAGCAAAGCTGCAACTTCCCCTGGTAAATGTATTGAGTGTGAGATAGTAAAAGCAAATAGCCCTGAATTTGAACTTAGAGAAATGGAGTTGATCCGTTTGTGAAACAGAGGACCTTTCTGTATTAAAAGGTGTTGCTGAATAGGTTGGACAAATGGCATTTTTCAGAAACCTCCAGCAAAATCTGAGCCTTCCCTCTGTGTCTTCTCTGGTCGACACACTTAGCAGTGCTGTGGATGATCTGACTAGTGTTGTTGGAGAAGTCGGCTACAGTGTAGCTGATTCGGTAACAGAACAAGTAACAAGCATGATAAATAGCCTCCGTGCTGAAGATGAAAGCTCCAAAATACAGAATGATAAACCTGTGCAAGGGGGAGAGGAACATACAGCATCATTAACTCATTCTCAGGAAATTAACATGAAAGTGAAGAGAGGTATTGCAGAACATAAGGAGACTCATTATTCTAATTCATTAGAATTTGTAAAAAAAGATACAAGTCAAGATGGAGTATCTGACCATGTCGTGGACAAAAAACAGTGCCAGTTAAAAGGCAGAGATAGTAATAATCATTTAAATGATACAGAAGTACCTCAGGATTTGAAGAATGTAGGAGGACCTTTTAAAAGGGAAGCAGTAGGAGGAAATGAGTGTTTTGTAAATGATAAGTTCTTGAAGGATGGTAACCTGAAAAGTAATAAATTTACAATGGAGCAATCTATTGAGGAACAAGATAATTGCCGATGTGCAGTATCAGATAATTCTAAGAATCACTTGCATAGAAAAATCAAACCACGGTCACCTGGAGTTGATTTTAAGGATTCTGAAGAAGTGCACAGTATGAAGGTTCCCCAAGATTTAGAAACAAAACTTGTTGAAGTACAGAAGCAGAAGTTGTCAGACTCCAGCTTGAGGAAGACACACAATGACTGTCCCAGTTGCATTAATGAAATCAAAGAAAAGGAATCTGAAGCCTTTTTTGACAGAAAAGGAAAATCCGTATCAAATGATGAAGGCAATGTTTCAACTACAGTTGCAAAAGTCGGTAAAAAGAAAAACTCAAAGAAATCAGAAAAGAATTCAAGAGAGCTGTGTAATAAGACGACAGCAGGAAAAGGTGAGGAGTCCATCAGCAAACTGTGTTCTTCAGCCTTTCCTGAAACTTATGATACTTCCTACTTTTTTCACCTAATTTACCTATTTAATAATAGTGTTTTCTGTGGATGAAAGTAGGTCTGTGTTGTCAGTGCTTCATTCTCTAATTATGTTGATATTTCTTGGAAGTGAATTACTTTTCGAAGTATGACTTAAAGGAGTTGATTAATAAATGCCTTTCCTATGTTCTAACCTTTCTTCTATATACAGTTTTTCTTACCTTCTCTGCAGTGCCTTGTGTGGTTTCTGTTGAAAACTATGAATTAATTAATACTGGAAATTAACACTTGTTCTGTGACTTGTTCTGTGGTTTTTATTTTGTGTATTTTAAAAGCATTGCATAAAATGTGATAAGATGATAAAGAAAAAAAACTTCTGTTACATTTACATTATAGTAGATCTTCAGAATGTATTTCTGGGATATGTAAGATAGTAATTTCAAGACACAAAACTCAATGACAAGTGGCAATTAAGTGATTTTAAGTATAGAAAGAACTGAATGAGGCTTGTCTTAAAGTTGTAGTCTTACAAAGGAAACCTATGTATTGTTGATATGGATGCTGTGTGTGCCATCTTCAACATTCAATCTTAAACAATATGACAATGGGATTGCAATAATAGTTTGTGAGTAAGAAGTAAAACCTTGCATTTTTACACAATTGTTTTGCAGGCTGTGTAGTGAATTTTTAGAAAGCAGCACAGGCTTTCCTGGAGATGCTGTTTCTGTAGAGAAATGAATGATTTCGTAGCAGAAATCAGTTGTTGGTTTTTTCAGTGTGTGTGTTTTCCCCTATCTGAAAATTTCAGTTATGCATTTTGCTAGTTTTTGGTTGGTTGTCTGTTTTTTTTAAATTTTATTTAGGAGGTGGTTTCCATGTTTGTATGATAAACTATGATCTTATCTGTTATTTCTTAATGTAATACAGTATTTGTAAAGTATATTCTCTACCAAAAATGGCATTTTAGATCCCATAATAGGCAAATGAATAGCTTTCAATATGACCTATGTTAGCCAAATAAAGGGAAGTTTTTAATAAGAACATGAATTCTCTTAGGCAAGTTCCCAACTAATGTATAAAAATCAAAAGAGAAGTGGCAAGGAGTGGCGTAAAACCCTGAGGATTTTTTTTAATGTGCAGGAAGCTATTTTTTCCCAAGAAACTGAAACAGATTTGTAGTGTTCATTTAAAAAATGTTTGCATGGATAGCTTGTGTTTTATCTTTAACGAGGTTTTTAAGTCCTCTGAAGAAGTCTTGTTTCATTAATTGTAATAATAGTATGCATCCTCATTTTTTTTCTTCTATGCTAGGAACTGGAGAAAAAATATCTGGTGTCACTGAGAACTTCTGGATGCTTACAAACGTCAGTGTATTATAAGAGGCATAACTTTCAGCACTTCTTTCAAACATGTTGCTACTGTGTTTTATACTATTCAGTTCTTTATACTTTATGCAGACTGATTAATGAACCTAATTTCATATCTGTGAATACATTTCTTGTAATGATAAACGATGCATCTAATACTGAAGTCTGGCACTATATGTGAGTCCTGGTATGCCCTGCTTTAATTATAGTTGTGGAAATCTGTAGAAGTTTCCTAGGTGGCAGGTTTCAACCTGTTAAGGGCCATATGAGATACAAAATTTTACTCTTTGTACCAGCAAAGGAGGCTCCTTTTTCTGGGCAGCCTCTTGCAGTGAATCTGCTAGCCAGAATATATCTTGCTTGGTGTGATATTCTTAATAAGTGATCAGTGAAATTGAACTTGCTTTGCAGTCATCCATACAATGGGAAGAACCGTATCTGTCAGACTTTAGTTAAAATTGATAGCCTAGAGTTGAAAGATCTAGTTGCTTGTTAGCAGTCTTTTAAGGCACCAGTTTTCCTACAAATACTAAATTAAGATTATGTACACATTGCATGTAGAGTTGGTAGCACCATCTGCAGTTAAGGTTTCCTGATATTTTCCATTTCAAGACCTTATTTTCAGTTGCTTATAACTGTGTGCTGAATTTGAAATATTTGGGATGAAATTTGGCATGCTTTCCATCTGAGTTTTTTTTTAAGCTATAGTTTAAAATCCTTAGCTGCTTCCAGGAATAGAGTATGGGAAAAACATGCTGGTTATCTGTGCAAAATATAAGTAGATTTCACATCTGCTTTGCTAAGATGCTTTGTCACCTTTGTATATTGGAGTATGTACTTGAAATGTGGGAGAGCGCTTTTCCCATTCAGAGATGCTCATGTTCTTTGAAAAAACGCTTAAGTTTGACCAAATTGCAAACCTTTGGAAATTTTGCCTTTGGAAAAGGCATAGTAAACACTTCTTATAATTTGCTTGTTAAATTCACTGACCATCCTGTTTGGACTCATATGCTTCATTGTAGGGGTTGAAGAACAGAGCAGGTCTTATCCTGCTTTTGATACTTATGGTTGCTGAAGGACAGTGGAAGTTTGAACAGAAGAATTGAGGATAAACATGACTTATGTGAGGACAGAAACTTCCTGAACAAATGTGACATGATGCAAATGGTAGACTGGGATTTGAAGTAGGATGGGTGACACCTGTGGAGAGAACTGATAATATTATATGAAGGTGGAGAGACTATGGGTGAAAGACTAAGGCTACATGAGTAGTTGGTTAGGTGCAAGTAAAGAGAATTTGGGATTGAATAGACAAAGAGAATAAAGAGGAAATACCCGTAAGAGACCAAAACTGTGTGCTTGGAGCAGGAACCTGGAGTACGGAGACAGGAGACGGGAACTTAGGGTAAGATTCTACTCGTATAAATGAAACTTTGCAAAAGATGTCTTACCTAAACTTGCAGCATTGGTTTTTCTGTATCAGTACCAGGGAATCACTTCTATGGGAAGTGATTTTACTCATCTACTCTAGAGGCTTACCTAAAACTGGGAAGGAAGGACCTGTGTAGTAGGAAGAGGCAAACACCTGACTGTAAAAGAGGTCTAGATGGCTGGCATAGATCGAGTTACTTTAATTTAAATGGCTGAATTTTGGGTGAGCTGAATCCCTCCTTTAGTTGGAATACCCTGGCAGAGGATTGAGACTGTCTGGGCATGAAGACAGAGACTAATGGGAGCAGAAATGCAGAACTAGAGCTAGGACAGGGACTGGGAGAAGGGCATAAAAGCAGGGAGGGGAGAAGCGGTTGAGCATGGCTGGATAGCATGTTAGACAATATTCCCTTGCAGAATCAGGAGCTGAAAAAAAGCATTATGGGCATCTCAGAGCTCTGCCGGTAATGGAAATCCATTGGCAAATCATATGCCATAGGCTTGCTCACAGAGTAGTGGTAATGCTTTATTGAGTTTACATGAACTCTTTTAATGCCTATTAGAGTTTGAGATCCACAGAACTTCTGCATGGCATGCTAAGTTCAGAATCCATTTGAGGTTTGGAAAAGGGAGGGGGAAGCTTTCCTTTTACAGAAATAAAAATGCAGCTCAATCTTTGACTTCTGAGAGGAAGTCATACACGAGATGTAGTTGGAAAAAGTTGGCCACAGGAGTGGGCATTATAGAGGAATTGATATAAAAGAATTAACTAGATAGTTTCTTCTGTGCAATTTTTGCTGTTGCCAGATGTCTGCAATGAGAATCTGCATTAAATTCAGTTATTGAACAAGGGCCTGTTTATTGCAAGTTAAATAAAATGTGCATGCAAACATCTTTCACTAGCATTTTCCCATTTGTTATTGTGAGTTTAAGCACTACTGACATAAATATCCTAAGATGATTTTGTTGTAGGCTTCTCTTTGTAAATGAGTTTCATTTCTATGTTATACTGCATGCTCACAGCAAAAATCAGCTGAGAATGGAGGATCAGGAGCTGCCTTTTCGATATGTTAGGTATCCAAATGTAATATTGCAGCAGTGTTGGATTTACTTTACATAAATTATTTTGAGCATTTTCTTAGTTAATGAAGGGTTTCAAGAACTTCAGTGTATGCTGCCTTACATAAATGAATCCATTTTCTGTTGAATAAGTTTTAGAATGGTTTTTTTGGGCTTAATGATCTTTCAGTTTTTCTAGAAAATAAAAATAGCTCTCACCAATTACAAAATCATATAATACTTATAATTACAACAAGATGATATTTTTATACAGAAATTTTAACTGAAATAGCTTAAATATCTTCAATGATAACCTCTTATGGTTATTTTCTTGTATTCTATTTTGAGCTGTAGTCGATTTGCTTTATTTTATTCAAACAGACAACTCTTATATGAGTAAAGACCAGCATGGTTCATCATCTGAGAGTGAAGATGAAGCACTGGGTAAATATCATGAGGCCTTGTCTAGAACCCAGAGTTCCAGGCTGCCAGTGGTGGATGGCAGACAGCAAAAAAACTATATATGGGAAACCAGACAAAAATATAGTCCCCTGTCTGCAGAATATGATGGATACAGTAGTGAAGCCTCAATAGATGAAGGTAAGAGTGATTTAAAAGCATTCCTTTTATTCCAAATTTCAGAATTATATTCTGGATAAGTAAGTCCTAGACGAGGACAGCTTGACTTGCAAATAGTCAATGTCTACAAGAAATATCCAGATATCTTTTATATTTGTGCATGCTCAAAAAAAAAGGTAGACTTGTGCGCATTCTTCCAGAAATACTGCAAATGATATAATATCGTTATATTAAGTTTCATACAATTTCATCATTAGTCATTTTATTTTGGGGGGAATTTAAAATGTTTTTATTTAGGAAGGAAACATGACAACTCTTGATGAATTCTGTGGTATTATTAATACAAAGAAGACCTGTTATTCCTCTATTGATAAGCTGTCGTAACAGCAAAGTAAATGGAATTGATTATTGGTTACAGTGCATATGGTCATTGCAGTATGCACTACTGGAATGTTCTGTATCTTTTCTTCTCTTGAAATCACAGAAAGAAATTACTACGAAGATTAGATTAATATAATTTTTCCATGGCTTTAACAGTTGAATGTAAACAATGGATGTTTTCTTTTGTGGCATATATTTCTTGATTTTAAGTTAGGGTGACAACCTGACATAGAGGCTGAGAATTCTGCTGTCAATATTTTGCCAATATGCTTTTTGTGCTTGAAAATAGCTGTATGTGAGCACTGTGTCTAGCCGTTTTCTAGCATGAAAAGTGAGCTTTGGTTGAAGTTACATGAAAGTCAGATTCTAATATAGATGCTGTGCTATAGTAAGATATTTGTTGGTCTCCCTTATGCAGGGAGGTTTGCAAGGTTTTTTAGAGATTGATATTTTCTAATAAAAAGTGGATATATGTAATTAAAAGATGTCTTTTCTTAAATGTTCTATACAGTCCAGAAATGCTTGACAAAATTTAAATTTTCTACTATATGATGTATTTTAGTTATACAAAAGTCTGTTTGGCACTGAAATTTGAAATTAGTGCATGCTTATTCATGATTCCAAGTTAAGACACAAAGGACATGAAAGCCGTCATTGAAGTAAGTTGCAGAGTAAGAGGATTATTTTCTGATCATCAGAAATTTCGGTTCTTTCTTTTGCTGTTAAATTGTAGGGAGGCTAAGAGTCTGAGTTCCAGCAAATAGGGAAGGAGATGCAGAGGTGAGGTCAGGTGGTAAGAACTGATCCTTGGACACTATGATGGAGAAGGACAATAAGGAAGAGCGATAGTGAAAATATCATGTTTGTTTGTTTTTTATATCTACTGAGATCTATCTATAGCATTGGTGGGGGGAATATGAAAGATAAGATGCTAACTTTTTGTATGGCTTATGTCACTGTTGGGAAAGAATGGTGATGTACATTAACAGGAGATGGAAAACTCAATCGTATTTATTAGCAAATAATATCAGATACAAATTATACAAGAAGACTACTTTCAGATATCGAGAATGATGTATCTGTCTCTTTTCAAAGTATTGAGGCCGCTTGTTGAAATAATCATAGAATAATTCATGTTTGAAGGAACATGTGACATTCCTCTTTCTATTTCACAGTACAGATTTTTTTTATCCTACCTAATTATCTTCTCAGTGAAAAGTTCTCAGTTCGTCTGAGCTTTTTACTTTGGCTCTATAAGACTTAAGCTCCAAAGGCGTTGTACTAGCCTGTGTCCAGGGTTTTTGGTTGGTTTTTTTTTTAATAATTGTCTTCCTTATCATCCTCTCAGATCATAAAAATTCATAGTCACTGACTTCTATCCTCTTCTGGGGAATGAGAACTCCAGTCTGGAAATCTATATCATGGTTAGAATCTAAGACAAAAGAACCCTGTTGGCAAGTCCAAGTATTGCATCAGGAAAGTTACAATTGTTTCGCCCTCCTCCTTTTTCATTTTTTCTTCTATTGCTAAAGATATCTGTCACCAGCTGCTATCCCTTCTCAATGCTCTTTCCATTCAGGAAGCTGGCTGGATGTAAAATCCATTTATATATATGCACACACATATTCATTCTAAAATTAGTATGCAAATTGAATTTATTATAATGAAAGAACATTCAGGGTTTGGAAAAAAATCTTTAAAGCAAAACCGATAAAAACATTCTAACTTAGAAAATTGTAAATTTTTAACCACATACTTTTACTTGTAAAAAAGCTTTAATGCTGTCAGTATTTGGCTTTTGCTGCTGCTTGTGAGAGCATTCTCTTCCCACATTTTACAAGGAGTGGAGAATCAGCAATGTTATTTATTTGATAGCCTGCAATCATTCTACAGTTTTCTGCAAAATGCTTGCAAATTAGAGTGATGATTTTGTCTCATTTTTGTGATCCATTGATCTCAACAAAATTATGTTCAATAGCATTAAAAAGAGTTTTGTGGTATTGGACATGGCAACAGATTAACAACCCAGTATTTTTCACTTTTCAGTGACCTGAAGGTGGCACACTAGAATAATTAGTGTTAGTACTTTTTATGTTCTTCCTAAATTATTTCAAACATAAAAGAATCTTTGCACAATGATAAAAATGTGTTCGAATAGAGGAAAAGACAGAGTATGCTGGGTTGTGTTATGATCATTACAGAGGGAAAGCTGCCCAACCTAGAACTTTGATGAAAAGGGAAGGTGGAAACCTCATGAAGAAAGCCTGCAAAAATAAATGAGACTGGCTATCGCTACCAAACAGTTCATGTGTCTTCAGAGAAACAGTTCACTGAACAGATGAGGTTAAAAGTCTCTGATTCCAAGTGGAGAATATCAACATTCTAGATGTTTCAGTGTAATTTTTAAAAATTCAAAGCTTTACTGTTCCTTAAACTTGCAAAATAAATCTATAGAAGACTTGAATCTTGCCATAGGAATCCTGAAATTTTTCATTAAATAATTGTTTTTTATGACTGTTGAATTATTTTTAGAAGAAGTGTAAAGACAAATGATAGAACCATTTCTTGATTCTTTGTAGTGGAGGGGAAGCAAGCAGTGTGTCCCTATGTACTTTATTTAATACGAGAAACAATCTTCAATATATTTGACTTTGTGTGCTTCTGTTTCCTCATATGTACATTCTACTTCTAAGACTTAAACATTTCAGCTGTACTTCCAGCTTAAGGCACCACTCAGACCATACGTTGAGCAGGGCTTGGTAGTGTTACAGTGAAGTGATGAGAGAATTCATTTTTGTCTCATCTTTTTCCCCCCCTGCTCGTTGCTAGTAAATCAGCCTCTGATGATATCATTAAAAATTCCATCAGAGGTAGAGTAATATGAGCAATGAAAATGATATTTCATTTTTGGGAAATTCTGTGTTATTTTCTCTTCAGCAGTTAATCTCTATCACATGTTGTATCTTGCAACAGTGTGCTGTGTGTTTTCAAAGGAGTCAATAAACTGTTTTACTAATAACTGTTTACTCTGCACTTTAATCTTCACTTTTTAAATTTGTTTGTTTAGACGCATCCGCGCTTAACAGTGCACATAGAAAATTTCACAGACAGAAATATAATCTTTTCTTTATTAATACACCCCATAAGCTTTGCTTGCATTGCTAAAAACGTATAATATCAATATGTTTGCACTACAAAATTTCTGATCATGTTATTTTAAGGTTCACTTGTTATCAATTACATAATTAGTTTATTACATCTATTTTCTGGCTGCATGCCTCTAAAAATGTCTTATTCTGAAGCCTGAAAATGTGTGGCATGTTTTCACATCATTCTTTTCTCCTCTAGATGGCCATATTAATCTTTCTTTTCAGCATATTTATACAGAACTGACATGACACTTTGCATAATGTTTTTAATGGTTAAATGAAGAAAGCAATATATTTGTGGGGTTTTGTTGGTGATGATGGAATGTTCTAGTAGCACTTCAGTTCATTCTATGACATTTAGGTTTTTACATTTTGGTTCACAAATAGCTGCTTATGACCAGTATCTGATCTACTTTATATATTTGTATAGCATGTTTGATGCACTTAGATTTTGATGAGTTATAATATGTATTTTGAAGGGAAAAAAAATAAATATTGTGCTTAGATGCAAGTATTTCTACAGACTCTGAGCTATTGTAAATATATAACTTTTGCAGTGAGCTCCTCATGGACAGGCTTAACTCCAGAGTATCTCTAAAGGAAAATCTAGTTCATTAGAAAAATCATGATGATGACAAATGTCCTTATCAAAAGTAAAACGGTACGGAATGGCAAAGTAAATGGTACAGATGGCAAAGTAAAATAGTATAGAAGATAGGTTTACACCTGAAATTTGCAACTCTTGCACAAATGACTCAAAACTGTTAATCACAGAAGAGAGAAACCTGTATAACTACAGTATTTCTTGATATCTATGTGTGGACTTAACCCAGTCCCTGTGCTTACTCCCAGAGCTCTAGGGTCAGCTCAAAGTCTGAAATCTTATTTTTGCCAATAATATTCTTTGTGTTCTTTCTCATGTTATCCAGTAAAGTATGGATACTTACTGAAGTGACCTTTTTTCCTTTTCCCTGATAAATATCCTGATATAACTTCCTTTTAATTTTTTATAATGTGCATCCTATTTCTTGTATTATTCCTTACCATTTCAAATGCTCTTATTATCCTGTTGAAGATGTAGAGTATTGCCTTTACGTGCTCCAATTATTTGTAATATTTTTAGAAGAGGGGATTAATATAGGCTGTGATATTACACATCTGTTTTAGAAAATAAAGAACAAAAGGCAAAAAACACCAAAAAAGGCAAAAATAACACCATAAGATATTTCTGCTGACAAGGAGATTATGAATTGAAATAGTGATCTAAATAAGGACGTGTACAAACTTTAAATTTAAAATTCACATTACTCTTTGTACTTTGGTAATTGCAATTATTTTTTAGTGTCTATATTGGTTGTGATCTTAAATGGACCATGCTTTCTTAATAACTTCAATTTAAAAAAAAACGTACAGTATGATATTAAAGTAGCCTCTTTGTCTCCAGTAGTGGCTACTTCCTGAACTTTAAAAACTCAAGCATTATACAGGCAAGTTCTTGTGTCTTTGTTGTCTCTATAAGCTTCATAGGCAAGTACAATATATTTTCTTTAAGTAAGCAGTCCCTTAAATTCCTAAAAATGGAAGTTTTTAAACTTAGAAACGCTAGGGTAAATATATTGAAATTAGAGTTTTGCAGGCAGATGTCGAAAGCTGTAGGTTCTTCTTTGCTTTTGAAATCAAGATTCTCTGAATCCCTTGAGATGAGAAAGGTAGAAGAGGGGAAGAAAACATTCTGGGTTTTTATAGTTAATTTGTGATGTTCTTAAAGCATGTCTTGCCCAAATCATCTCTTTAACAGCTGTGCAAAATTCCAGATTAGCAAGCAAGCAAGGGGATTTGATCCCAATTCTGAGGCAAAGTGACACCATGATGGAAAAAGTAGTAAGCTCGCTTGCTTACTTAGCATACTTAGATGTACTTTATTTAGCTATAGTTTACCAGCTCAGTATAACCACAGGTTCCATCTCCAGCCTATTTTAAAGTCTTTTTCTAACTTCTCAGTTGATAAAGCCCCACGGCTGGAGACATGTTTGTTCAGAAGCTCCATTTCTGAGATTGGCCCAAGTGCCTTACATTTCACGAGGTTTTTTGGAAACATATGGAAGCACTAAAAGACTGCAGTGAGAAAACATAAGTTCTCTTAAATGAGAATCTGCTGCTCTAGCAGGCATATGCTACTGGATTTTATCCATCTTTTCCATATTGTGAAGGTAGAGTATGATGTTATTTTTGTAGTTTATCTTCTCCACTTTTATTCTTCTCTAGGCTTTCGGCACTTTATGTTGATGTGTCTGTTGGACATATGTTTGCCTTGCTCCTCTGTGTCAATCTTTGCACGTGAAGGCAACTGTTCTTCTGGAATCTCTTGGATCTGATTCTTTATGCAGTTTTTTGTCTTTTCTTTCTCTCTTGTTAGTTTTCATGTCTTGGGAAAAGTCTTTTCACTGAACTACTTGAAGCATATAGAGAGATTTGCTTTCTGTATCTTCCCAACATAAACACCGAAAGCGCTTTCATAAGCACCTCAAAATGTATACAAGTGAATTTCCCCAGTTTGTTAAAGCAACCTGGGGGAGTTTTCCTCGGTAAATACCTTCTGTAAAGCAGGATCCTACTTCTTCAGAATTGTCAAGCTAAGGTGAAAGGCACTGGACAGGCTGAGAGAGGAAGAATGGATCCTTCAGTGAATCCCACGATAATCATATGTTTTCCAGTTTAGTTTCTATCATTATTCCTTGCATATAAGCAGATCTATTTTCAAGCCAAGTGTGAATGAAAACTTACTGTTTCAAAATTATGGAGTGAGGACCTCAGTATGGTTGTATTGTGTTCAGCAAAATAAGGCCACAAAGTTCTCTCAAAATTGGTCTATCTATCTGTACATTTCAGATGCTAAGAATTACAGGCAAAGAAGATGGCTTGCGTGGAATAAGAACTATGAACTAGTATTCAGACTGGAAGACATGAAAGCTCAGTTGAATACTAGATCATAACTTAAATAGTTATTTCTCTTCTTTTTCCTCTAATGTGCTTTAAAGTAATGAATTAGAAATACAATGGAAAGAGTATTTAGGAAGAAGGTGGCTGCCCATTTTTCTCTGATGTGTCTTTATCACATTACCTGTGAGATTTTTCTGGTATAATACCTGTTGGAAGAAAATACTCTTTGGCCTGCAGCTTTGGATAAACCTAGGGCTTCAAATAGTACATTCATCAAGATACTTTGAAAGGGTCTTCAGTAAAGACACTTAAGAAAAGTCTTTAGTAATCATCTGAGCAGTCTTTCCCAAATGTTTCAGAGTGTATTTTGAAGGCTGAGTCATGTTACAGCTATGAGACATTCCAAATATTCTTACTCGTGTACCTCAGCTGATAGTACGTGTGTACTATCAATTGATATAATTCTTGATGCACTTTTTAGAGATTTTTGGGAGAGAAAAAGGGGATTTTTTTAATTACAGTATTTCTTTAGTGGATCCAGCTTCCTTATGCTTGTTTTCTATTATGTGGGCAGCTACCCTTGACACTTTTAAGAGTAATTTAAAATCTTCATGTAGTACAGGAGAAAGCGCAATGATGCAGTACTAATGATACGAAGTTCTGATCCCTGACTATGTGTGTCTACCTCCTCTTTATTGGTAAATTGGAGTGAGTCTTCATTGGCTGCAAGCCCTTAAAAATTGGAGAAAGAGAATTTCTTGTGGTTTTGAAGCCTCTGGGGAGTGCAACAGTTCAATCCATAGCTATATCAAGGGAATGTTTTAGGGATAGTTTTGTGTAGTGCAAAAGATACTTTTGTAATTCAAGGTTCTGCAAAATACTGTTCAGAGCTAACTTGGTTTGTGTTGCTCTCTACTTAATTTCTCTGATGCTGTCGTTTGGGTTTTTTTTTTCCCCAAGAGTTTTAAAGTAGCTTCCTAGTGCATTATGACAGTCCTCTATTATTCTTCTATAATAGTGGAAGACAGTCAGTTCTGTTAAGTATTTGAAATTATGATGCGTGTTTCCAAAAAATATAGTCAACTGAGCATTGCAGAGACTAAGGTGATTTGAAGATCAACTTTTGCTCTGTCTTTTATGCAGTTTTACAGAATTTAGATCTTTTTTACTTCCCAAGAAAGTATTACCCTTTGTCTTTTGAAAAGTTCCTGATAGCAAGGAACTTCTCATGTAAGTAATTCACGTATTACGCTATGGTCATGTTGTGGTTATGGTTCTTCACCTGAATGAATGGCAGACAAGCATAGTGTTTATAGTCTGGAGACCTGGAATGGACAGAATTCACAGATGGGGTAGAAAGTACATGTGTAATTCAATATTATTCTTGTAATTTTCTTGAGGAATATTGTGGAGGTAGCAAGATGTAAACATGGGATTTAAACGTAAAGGAGATCTGTGTCTGAGTTTAAACACAGATGTTAAAGCATGCATGTCATCTACTGCTGAGAGAAGAAAACTAGTAACAAAACTCGAAGTCAGTGATGATGATAAAATTTGCAACAGGAAAATTCCTTTTCCAGCTAGACCAACTGTCCTCCCACTGGGAAAAGGCTTTTTTTCCTGATGGGCACAAGTGAGCAAAGCAATCTCACAAATGAGGTTCCTCCTGCCAGCATTCTGAAGTCTTTGAAGAAATACCCTTTGCATTGATGTGAAAGCTTTGAAGAAAGTCACCCTTAGCAATGAGATGTCTCTGAAGTGATGTAAATCATACATTAATAATTACAGGAAAGTTTCCATTTTATTGTAAACTTATTATTTTAATAAGTGTCTCGTCTATTTGAATCTGGGATTTATGAAAGGATCAAGATCTGTCTGGGAAGAGTTCATGTATATATTTGTGGCTGAAATAGTTCCTTGTGGCATTGTATTTGATATAGATGTTCCACGTTAATACAATGTAGAACTGATTTGTGATATAAACACAAGAGGTAGTACTATATCAGCAAAAAAGATCACTTCCTTGATGAACCTAGCGCTTTTGCTGATTCTGAGAGTTCACATTGCAAACTGAGTATTTCTTTTACTAATATGATCTAAAAGCTATTGGGTATGGACATTCTTTTTTCTTGGTATTATGGTAATATCTAGTGATACAGGAGACCAATTTATTTGATCTTTATGTATGTATACCATGAGACATATCTTGTTCTGAAAGACTCCCACAATAGGATAGACAAAAGAAGGTAGAGTTTTCATTAATCATAACCCTAACTGCAGATATCCCATGGCTCTATCGTGGAATGAGTGAGTGAGAAACAGGATCAAACAGTAGACTGGAAATCTCTGTGTAGACATTTATTAGGTGCATTGGAAAAAGGAATTTTACCCTGTGTACACCCAGTACTCTACTTACCTGGTGAGAATAATCATGCTACTTGATCAGCAGAATGGAGCAGTACTTGTTACATAAATATGAGAACTAAAAACATTATTACAACTTTACATAAGAATATTACAAAAGAACAGATTATCAGTTCTTCCTCCATAGCACCTGTGGATAAATGGATCATTCTTCTTAGCTTTGAAGATTAAAATAAAAAAATCTTTAACTCTAGCCTGAGACTAATGTTTGACTCCCAGTTGTGCTTTTTTCCCCTAGGTTGAAGACCAGTTACCATTAGAATTGCTTTTTTATAATCTTATGTTTCAACTGTCTCTTTGGTAAAAGAAGAACAATGGGTTATTTTTGTAACTGAACTCTCCTTGTTTTGTTACCTAGTCAGTGTAGATTATATTTCTTATGCTTATGTATCAATTACATAGACATACTATAACTATATAATAAGTATTCTCTCGGAATTACTCAATGAATATTTTGTCCTTGTACAAGACAAACAATGTTACCATTTTTATCTAATAACGTGTATTCTTAGGATGACTATTTTCATAGGTACTAATTGTGTATGTTATTTATTGGGACTGGACTGTATCTGAGTAAACAACATGAAATTGTGTCTAGCTTCTGTGGAGGAAAAGATCTGGGTTTTTTTTTTGTTGTTGTTAAAATAAGTTCTTACATGCTACTTACAACACTTCTGCGTTATAAAGTTATCCTAACCTTTAGGAATTATTGGAATATTTTCCCTGGGGGAAAAGGAAAGCATGATATGTTATATTATACAACTTGAAGTCCTTTTTTTGTTTGTTTCTTTTATGTTCTTTTGGTTTGGGGTAGGGTTTGGGTTTTTTGGGGGGCAGGGGAGGCTGTTTGCAATTACTTTTCCTCCACTGTATTTACAAGTAAGCTGGAAAGAGATGCTTAGCTAGTGTAATTGCCATGCTTCTGGTCATTTCAGTATGGCTGAAGGTTATCTGCTGTGATGGAATCATGGTCTTATGAAAGCACATAGGAAAACTCAATGGGAAAACTATTTTATTATGGAAATTCTGATTCTGTTCCTTAGAGAGAAGATAGCAGACATGCTTAACTGGGTATAAGGTTTTCTGTGTGGAGTCACTGATGCCCAATTCAATTAAAGCTTGATCTTAAAATTTGTAAATAGGAAATCCTGCTACAGTCACCTTCCACACCACTTAATCTTCTGCCAGCATGTGTTTTTATGTATACATTTGTAAATTTTGCTTAAAAAAAAAATACAAAAATTACCCAGCTCTCTATTTGAAACCTTTGCGCTCAGTCTTGTTGAACCATTCTAAATTTTGTCCTTAAAAGTGTTTTTTAAAAGACTTTCAGTTATCGTGATTTTTTAATTTATTTTAATTTTTAAAGATTTATGACATTTCTTTGCAAATATATCAATTTGTCAGATAAAGGTTAAAAATTAGATACATTTTATTCATGTTAAAGTCACACCCAGCTTATTTAAAGGCAGCTTTGACTTAGAGTTGCAAGCCTGAGGATATTGATTTGAATTATGCATGACTGTCTGGTATGCAGTTCCATTAGCCTGCTGGATGGATAATGTAAACATGTTCAGAATTTTAAGTATCCTATATGAGCGGCAGGTTAAAAATAGAGTTGATAAGAGCATGTGTGTCGTGGTTTCACCCCAGCCAGCAACTGAGACAAGACAGTTTAATAGGTAAAGCAAAAGCTGCACACGCAAGCAAAGCAAAACAAGGAATTCATTCACTCCTTCCCATGGGCAGGCAGGTGTGCAGCCATCTCCAGGAAAGCAGGGCTCCATCACGCATAATGGTTACTTGGGAAGACGAACGCCATCACTCCGAATGTCCCCCCCTTTTCCTTCTTCTTCCCCCAGCTTTATATGCTAAGCATGACGTCATATGGTGTGGAATATCCCTTTGGTCAGTTGGGGTCAGCTGTCCCGGCTGTGTCCCCTCCCAAATTCTTGTGC
>NW_008825306.1:1258538-1259068 GCF_000699105.1 Pygoscelis adeliae
AAAAAACCATCCGCTAACGAGCGCTAGACTCTAATATACAGCAAGGCAAGCAAGCCCCATGGCAAGCACAGGACCCAGCCGATTAATAGCTAAACAGCAATAACAGCTATAAATTTGATCTAGCACATTCCAATCAAATCTGTTGTTATCTCGAACGCTTCGAGCCCCATGTTGGGCACAAAAAAAGGACTGTTGTTGTTTAACCCCAGATGACAACTAAGCACCACACAGCTGCTTGCTCACTCCCCTCCCGGTGGGATGGGGGAGAGAATCGGAAGGGTAAAAGTGAGAAAACTCCTGGGTTGAGATAAAGACAGTTTAAGAGGTAAAGCAAAAGCCGTGCATGCAAGCAAAGCAGAACAAGGAATTCATTCACTCCTTCCCATGGGCAGGCAGGTGTTCAGCCATCTCCAGGAAAGCAGGGTTCCATCACGCCTAACGGTGACTTGGGAACACAAATGCCATCACTCCAAACGTCTCCCCTTTCCTTCTTCTTCCCCCAGCTTTATATGCCGACCATGACGTCATAT
>NW_008825306.1:1259152-1260814 GCF_000699105.1 Pygoscelis adeliae
CAGTTGGGGTCAGCTGTCCCGGCTGTGTCCCCTCCCAACTGCTTGTGCACCCCCAGCCTGCTGGCTGGGGTGGGGGGGTGTGAGGAGCAGAAAAGGCCTTGACTCTGTGTCAGCACTGCTCAGCAGTAACGAAAACATCCCTGTGTTATCAAC
The DNA here is from genome assembly GCF_000699105.1 of Pygoscelis adeliae. Lineage (NCBI taxonomy): Eukaryota > Metazoa > Chordata > Aves > Sphenisciformes > Spheniscidae > Pygoscelis > Pygoscelis adeliae. The sequence goes on from NW_008825306.1 coordinate 1,259,306, forward strand.
ACTGTTTCCAGCACAAATCCAAACCATAGCCCCATACTAGCTGCTATGAAGAAAACTAACTCTATCCCAGCCAAAACCAACACAATATGTATCTGAAAAATCCAAAACTTGGAGAATGAAGCTACAAAGGTTTCATCTCTTCCAGAGGCTGACTTCAGGTGTGATTTTCTTTTCTTTGAAAATGCTCAGCCCAAACAAATAACAGCTTATAAATATGACTTGAACAGATGACACGATTGCTGTTGTTTACTGCAAAGAGTTGACATCTATACCAGAAAACACACTCGTAACCAAAAGGTCAGGGCCAACTCTGCATCTTCGGGCAAAAAAGAGGGGCAGCATCTGTTCTGGTTTAATTTGGTCAAGATTAACACTAGTGATTAGACTCATTTCTTCATATCTTCAAGGAATCTTGTTTACAATGTTGCTTGATTTTGCTCAAACTTGCTGTGGCTTCCAGTATCTCGTAGATCCTGTTTTTGTTATATCCGATCTGTTTGGTCGTCCCTGTATTTTAGTAGTCTGTAGTTTGGTAGTACGTGTAATGATTTCTGAAACTTTGTTTTTAAATCCTCAGCACTAAAACCACTGTGTTAATAAGATTTGAAACAGATAATATCTTTTTAGAAGTTTGTCCAAGTTCCTGTGAATTTTAATAGAAAAAAAGCAAACTCTGAAATGAACAGTGCAATGCCATCTACGTTACATTCTATTAAGATTTATTACACTTCAAAGTGTTTCTGTTGCATACATAGCATTTGTGGCAATTTGATGAGTTGTGTGAAAATAAAAAAAATCTATTGCATTTACATTTTCAAGATCCAATGGATACAAAACAGAAAACTAGTCTCATTTTGCATTAATTTGTAACTACCTTCTCAGAATTATTTTGCTGGGAGTGCTTCCTATTTGGCTATGTTAAATTCTGTAAATAATGCCGGAATGGAACTATTTTTAGATTATGAGAATAATGAGAGAATAATGATGTATTTTCTCCGGACTTTACAGTGTTTATTTGCTTACATCTTGGTATAGAAATAGTCACATGAAAATCTGCAAGTAAATGTATGACTTAAAAGCTCTTCTTGAAGATGAAGTTGATTGTACTTGTTCTGATATCTTTTTTAATTTTCCTGTCAAATGTTGGATCATGAATTGTATGTCCATACAAAATTTGGCCATTTGATAACTCTTGAGTAGGTCTGGTAAAATCTGAAAAGGTGTTTTGAGTTGATGGTCGTTTTCCCTTGTAATTGAGGAATAATTAATCTGTTAAGAGACTAGTGTGTAATGCTCTCCTTCAGAGAAGCTCATCATCCTGTTTGATTATGGCTGTTATCTTTGTCTGTTTTCAGAGCAAAATTCCTTTCACTGGCAGTGAGAACCACTGCTCTGAATCATCTGCTTTTCCTGGTGCCATTTCCTTCCTGTTAACAAAAAGGGGCTTTAAAAGAAGAAAATCTTTGGAAATAAAAACAGTAGTTGTTATTAGTGCTAAAGGCAATCTAT
>NW_008825306.1:1260843-1286535 GCF_000699105.1 Pygoscelis adeliae
AACAATGGCAATTTCCAGACAACTTTGAGATTCTGCAAAGGAAGAACTTAAGAACCCTTTTTATGAAGGATGGTAACAGTGGTGGTTATTTCTTAAAAAAAATACTAGTTTGTACTTTAGTTCTACTCAGAGAGGGATGGGGGATCTCTTGCGTGCTTTTGGGCACAGTGCAGATAATCCAGGAGAATATTATACAGAGGAGAAATGATAGCATGTGTAACGGTGAATGTAATGGCAGTAGTACAGAGCCATTGTGTAAATATCTCCACTGTTCCAGATGCTCATTTTTTTTTGTGAGTGGTTTCAACATTAAACCACAGAACTAGTAACATTTTGGTAATACAGATGACTTGCCATAAATACCACAATGCAGCAGTCAATTTTGAGTTCCTTTTCATTTTTCTCTAGCTTTCAGTTACTTTTAAAAGAAATTTTCAGGGAAATAAAAGAAGTGAGATTTAATTCTAGTTGATTGTTCATAGTAAAAACATTATGTGGATTTTTTTCATCCCCAAAAGAAAGTATCATAACCTGAGACAGTTCAAAGTTATATTTAAAAGTTAAGAGAAATGCATGTTATGAAATCCACGTAAATGTAAGTCTAACCTACAGTGGTACTGTTAGAAAACTGAAAATATTTAATATACCTTTAGTTCATATGTGCGTGTGGAAAACTTATCAGCACGATACAGTTATTTCATAATTTTAATACAAACAAGGGTAAGAGTCTGGTTTTTATGCTTCAGTGTCTCTGGCTCAGATATTATGCTTCAAAATCTCTGTGTTTTAAAGCAAGGCTGAGCTTGTGGTTATGAACAAGTCAGGTTAAGGTTTTTGTCGAGTGTTTTGCTTTAATACTTAGAAAAGTGTAGATAACCGAGGAAAAGGGCCAAGAGCAGCATTTGCCTACCCATTCTTCTCTGGCTCTCTAGCTTTTAGTTGCCTTTGTGGCACTCATTTATGTAGCTGATGTCTTTCCAATGATTTAATGCATTGAAAGTTGGGAGACAGTTCTGAATGAGTCTTTATCGAGTTCATATTACAACAATTTATTTCTCCTTCTGGTTATTCTCCCTTACTTCTCACACATTAATTCAGATTATGTTAGTATCAGCACTTGGCTTTTGAATCCTGTGTAAATTTTGCTGGCTGAGTGGGAGAGAGTCTTTTGTTTTTAAGAAGAGGTCAGAATACAGAAACATAATGGGAAAATCAGTTTACTAACTGCCCTCTTCTTCACTGATTAGTACAAATTATTCTCAGCTTGTTGGAATGCAATTTGCATTTGAAAATGCCCATAATAAATTGGCATAAAGAGGCCTAACAATTTCTGTTTAAGGGAGTTTTATTTACTCTAGTTTATACGTAATCTTGGAGTTGCATACAGTGTTTCTGCAACTCCTTTCTGAAATGCTTGCTTGAAATTTGCTGCGTTTTACATCTTCAGTGGGTAGATTGATATAGAAACACTTAAAGTCTGTCAATTCATAATAAATAGCAAACTCAGAATTATGTACTCCCTTTTTAATTTTAACACTGTTTCAGGGTTGATCACATTAAATTGTTTTATGTCTGCACCTTTTTTCATTTTATTTTCCGTGAGCAAAAGTACTAGATTTCAGATAGAAAAGAACCTGCTCGTTTATTTCATTACAAATGTTAGTATATGGCATACCTCAATTTTTTTTTTTTTTTTGGGGGGGGGGGAGAGGAACACTTACAAGGGGTTAGGTATTCATCCTGTATAGATGGCTCAGATTCCTACTGTGTCAGTTTTCTGGTATTTGATAAGGCACACAAAGCAGTTGTAGGAGAAAGCATATCACTTGTATCCATGGTAACTCGAAAGATACTTTGGAACTCAAAAGGATAGAATAAGCCAGAGTAATAGGTCTCATTACAAGGGCAAAATACATAAAAGGTTCAGGCATATGCTTTTAATTAGTTGCCAAAAATAGCTAGAATCAGAGACGATGCAATGAAACAATAATTCTTAGTGTTAGAAACGAGCAACATTTGAAATCTAAAGACGTGCTCAACTGAAAGGCTTTTATCTTACCATCTTATGGGTATTCGGTCCATGAATACTAATAGATTTGCTATGGTTTCTTAATCATGCTTAGGACATGAGAGCGCACACTGATAAAAGCTAGTGCAAGTCTTACATGACTACAAGTTTCAGAAGTTCCATAGTGATGTTAATTCTCATGGCTGTGATGCAGCTTCTTATGAATAGCATGTGCAAAGCATTCTCTTATGTTTTACAAGTGCACTGCTGGACAAAAAGATGTAATGAGTGCTTCTGTGTAGGGATAATAAAAAAAAGATTGAAAATGCAGATTAGTTTGAGATCCAAGGTACAGTATTTTTCAGAATAAGTCACTTTAATTAATTTTAAAATAGGAAGGTAAGCAATGGGGGAAAGTGTGAAAATGTAATATGAAACTTGAATGGATGGACTAGAATTGAATCCTGGAGAACGAAAGTAGAACAATGTGTGAAGTACAAGGTATAGGATATTTGAATAACCATTTTAATAGAAATATTTTAACACAGTGAATAATTTTAAAGTTTTCTATTTGAACAGCAGTGTTTGTAAGGAATCCATCTTGTATTGCAGTGCAATTCTCCACATTATTTCCTCTGTTGCTATAGAAACTAATTCTAGTGCAGCTGTGATCGCTTATCAAAATTCTAATGTTTCAATACCCATTTCTTATTTTGAGTTATTTAAATAGCCTTGTCTTACTTTGAATCAAACTGCACATTTCATCACTGCTGGATTGTTGACTGGTCAAAATGTTAATGCAAACTGATAGCAAATGCTGTAGGGTTTTTTTTTTCCTTCTGCCATCTAAGCTATCATACTTATTGTTAAAGTTTGAATAACAAACAAATTAAGGCTTTTTCACTTGATAAATTATAAAGGTCAATATTTGCTGTCTAACATCAGCATTTTGTAATGGGTATTACTTCCTCAGTGTAATCTTAATTATATTTAATATTTCATAAACCTTAAATTGTTCCTGTTACTGATACGTGACCGTGGGGGGTGTGTGTGTATGTATATATGGGTTTATATACATGTGTTTGTGTGTGTGTGTAAACTATTGTTAGGACGCTTTTAACTTAAAAGTCTCTATCTTGGCATGTTCATTTTGTCAAAGTAAAGATTTCAGTGATGCTACATTGTCTAAAACTAGTCAGGTGCAAGGTATACTGCAGTAGAACGTCACCAGTTAACAAAGTATTCTGAATCTCTTTTGCTCCTTTTATTATTTGTTTCTTTGGGGTTGGGTTTGGGGGTTGGGGTTTTTTTTTTTGGTGATGGTGGTTTGGAGGGGAGGGTTGTTGGGTTTTTGCATTTGTTTTTAACAATTAAAGTACTGTGCTGGTAGGTATATGTATTTAATACAGGATGCAGCAATGTAACTGGCAGCTATACTTGCCTGTGAATTGTTAAACTGCTGTATTATAGAAGGAGCTTTATAGATATTTGAGATACCTGTCTTTGAAGTGATCCCCCATCCTTGATTATTATAGTATAGAATTGAGTTTTTCAATATATATTGTAGAATCAGTGACTAATAGGTTGAAAAGAACCTGTGGAGGTCATCTAGTCTGATCTCCTGATTGAAAGAGAGCTAACTTCAAAGTTAGACCAGGTTGCTCAGGGCCCTAGCCAGGAGAGCTTTTAAAACCTTGAAGACTGTTGATTACACAGCCTCTCTGGGTAACCTCTTCCAGTCAGTAGCCACTCTGATTTCAAAGTTTTTTCCTTAAATTTAATCAGAATTTCCTTTGTGGCAACGTGCACATATATCAGTTATATATCGGGTTTATATATATAGCTTAATAAAGTAGTTTATTAATAAAATAGTTTAAACTCTTAATGCTGAGATTTGAAAAAATTAGCATTCTGGTTATGAACCACATTCAACATCATTCTGCTGAGTATGTTTTTAATTGTAACGTTAAGATCTAAAAACTTTGCTGACATCAAATTATGAGAAAGGGTGGGATGGTAATAGGTCTGGAGACATATGTCGTATACTTTCTGATGTTGTAGCAAAGCTACTGAAATGTTCCAGTAGTACTTTTCAAGATAATCACTGACTTTCTAATGAGTGTACACTAATTTCATGTAGAGTGAAATAAATAATTTTCAATTTTGAAATTATCATACCAACATTTTGCAGCTGTGGCTGTCAGACTTTGATTACTAATTAACTGCTGTGCACCACCTTTAAGTCTCTTATTCAACAAGCAGCATCAAACAGTAATTTCACATTAGGTATATAAATTTTTGGTAGTATAGGAAAGGTCCGTGAGAAACAAATTTTGGTGGATATGCATGTTTTGACTCTGTCACAACGGCTAATAAGTTTAACGTTGTAGGTATAACACCATGTTCATGACAACACAATTTACCAGTTAGTGTTTTGGGAAGTTAAATGGCTTGAGAATGATATGCTGCACTCTGACCCTTGATTGTTCAGCGCTATTGTTTCTTTGGGTGGATGACAGGGAAGAACGGTTCCTCTCCTGCTGTTTGTTGAGGGCTGAAGCATCATTCTGTAGACCTTATGGGCCCTCTGTATGCAATACGCAGCTTGGCCGCTGTTCTCTGATCCTCATAAGTTCTTGAATAGCTCTTATGACTGGTGCTATGGCTGAATGAAAATATCTTCACCAGCCAGACTCATATTCTGTCAAAATGCAGAAAATTACCTGTTTGGTGAATGATACGACAACTATGGAAATACAGCAACAACTACATCATATATTACATATAAGCCTAGTAAAGCAGCTCGTCTGTGACAGTGGGAGGTCTCAGAAGTGCCTCAAAGAAGTGCAAGAAATTTAGTTTTGAGTAATTGTGTTTCTTTATGCCCGGAGAAACATGTCTGAGGCCTTGCTGGAGTGAGTGGAACAGGCTGACATGCTCCCTGCTGCTTAATCCGCCTTTTCTGTGAATTTGTAGCCCTCTTACTGGGTGTGTGAGGGAAAGATACCTCGGTTTTGAAGCATATCCATTTCCTGTGATTTCACAGTGTCTGTTTTGCCTTTCTTTTTCTGGACAGTTGGCCCCAACAGTGGTACTAGTGCCATTATTCCTAAGCATACTTTCTACAGGCACTAGTATCTGAAAGGTTTTAGAGGAGTTCTTGAGCATATATAGGCAATTCTCTTCTATTGTTGACCTATTAGGTACTCCTGTAAACTGAGATCGTCCTTGATTTTTCTGGGTTCTAGCTGCTCTTTATTTGGTATGAGAGGTGTTTCAAAAGCAAAAAAATCTGAATTTTCTAGAATCCTTTTTACAGGAATACTCTAATATACTGCAGGAAATACAGTCCGTTTTACTAAAGCAAGTCACTGGGCCAGTGTATCAAGGAAAGAAAGGGAAAAAGCGCCTGAATAGATAAGAGAAATCAAGGTCCTTTGGAATCTCAGGATCTGAATAAATAATAACCACTGTCTTCCCACTCAAAAGGAAAAATAATAATAAATCTAAATTATAAATATAAAAATCAATGCTTATTCTGGGAAGCGTCTTGCCTCTCCTGGAATGTAACTAGCTGTATTCTCTAGGTTGTGCAGATTTTCACCTACAAATACGGGTATTCCCACCCATCAGGCATCACTGATTTCTCTTTTATCTCTTTGCTCTGTTGACATTGCTTTTTTCTCAGATCTGAACCACTTTTTTGCATGTCATGTGTTGTTTTATTTTCCCCATTCCTTCACCTTTCTTCCTCTGTCATTTTTGCTCCATTATTTTAGCTGTTTGTAATTTTTCATTCCTGTTTGCATCTTGTCTGTTCTTTATTCCTCTCTTTGCTCTTTTTCTCATTTTCTATACAGATCTACTAAACTTCTCTCCCTTTATTTCTTTCCTTTGTTTATTTACCAACAACCTATCACTTTTTTCTGAATCATTGCACCTACTTTCTGAATCATTGCACCTACTTTCTCCTTCTGCCTCTTTTTTTTTTCCTTCTTCCCTTTACTTTTTCCCCCACCCTAATGTATTTTTTGTTTTCTCTTCCTTCTCTTCCACTACAGAGCTGATGATAATGGAAAATTCTGTGGGGGTATATCTCTTAAGAAGCTAGTGGCTTGGAGGTTTCCATGTTGGTGGTGGTACACAATTCAGGTGAATTTTAGATTAATAATAATTTACAAGGCTCGAAGTAAAAATAAAAAAAATAAAACCCGGAAGAAACGGCTAGGGTACTAGTCTTAAAAGACTTGGTTTCAGTTCCACACTTCATTGGAAGCTTTCTGTGATTATGAGCACTTCTGAGCTAGATTCACAGCAATCTTTATTACCTCTTATTTAAACCTGTACTTTACTTCTTCATCTGTAAAATGGCAAACACGTTAACTTCTATTATTATAGTAGTAGTATTATCCACCATAATATATATTTCACTTATATATGTTAACAGTTACGAGATACCCAAATTGGGATCGTATAGATGTCTTAAGTAGATAGGCAGAAAATTTAACTCATGCCCTACTGAAATGGTTCTTGCAGAATCATTGTAGTGCTGCTCTGTGTTAGTGACTCACTCCAACAGAGTATCCTTTGCCCTCAAAATTGCTATGAAAATAAGGCAAAGGAATCAAAGCAATCTTTGTGTTCCTATTCTGGAAGCAGTTCTTGATGGAAAATATCTTTCCTGGTTCATTTTCACCAGTTAGGGTAGTAATAAATAGAGAGCTAAAATACTAGGGAACTTCACACAACTTTTTGAAAAAAATTACAAAATGTAGCTTCCAAGGTGAAGCTGTTTTTAAGAAACCGTGAAGTAATTGCATTTCAAGTTGCAGAAAGAGTTCTCAATAAAGGAAGTAGTTTTATCTTATTTAAAATAGAAGTATAGAAAAAAGAATGATGGAATTCTGCTAATTAAGGAACACATTTAAGTGCAGTATATACTGCTGAATGGATCTTGTTTATATCATCAAATGAATAATTATTGAGATCTTAGAGGGAGTTTCTGTATCGCTTAGAAAACTTTGTATTCCTTTTTTTTGGTCAAATAAAAAATGAACGTGCCTGAAATGAGCTGCAAAAACATTAAAATGTTCAAGAAAATGATACACATAGCACATTAATCTTGCTTTCTAATCACGCTTTCTTTCCTCATTTGAGACCAAATAGAATGAGAACAAGAACATTACAGGAATATTAGCTGTCTGTTACAATACTTTACACTTTATCCTGCTGCTCGACTCCTGTGTTTAATACTGCAGCTGTAGTAGTATTAACCTGGACTGGAATTTAAACTATAATTTAAAGTGAAAATTGTACTCAAATGAAGTATAGCAATGACAGGAAAATATTTTCTAAGTCCACATCCAGCTGCTAGGGTGCAGAGGTATGAAGGGATGCTAGTATGCACACACTGGTCAGAAATGGGGATTCTCACGGACCTGAGGTGGTTTACAGCGGGTGGAGTTTTTGAAGCTTTTAGCTGTTAAGCCCTGAATTTCTGTTAAACGTCCGTAAATGCTGGTGAGATAGCCAAATTTGGGTGAATTTTCACAGAGATGATAAAAGGCATTTCCTTGTCACCAAGACACACTTAAGATTTCAAAGCTGGTTGTCAATCATCTTCAGCAAGCAGGACTTCTAGTGTATTTTAAAAGGGGGGTGGGGGTGGGGAGGAAGATTCTATTTATTCATTTAACTTGTTATCTTTTTGGAAGTGATGTTTTTCTAACAATTTTGATAACTTGGAAAAAATTAACAGTGAACAGAGGTGCAAAGGAATACCTGTTCATTTATGAAGTTAACCAACGTAGTGATCTGAAAAGTAGTGTGAAGCAAAGCTGGCTGCTTATAAAAACAGTAAAACTGAAACCAGCATCTAAATGGAACAGAAAATAAGTTTTTCTACCTAAGAAGTTGAATGAACATACTTAGTACAAATGCTTTACCTAAGGGAATATAGTTATGGAGGGGAAGGCAAACAATTCTACAATTTCACTTCTTAAAGATCACTGCTTCCAAAAAGCTTTAGAGCTGGGTGTAGTCTCAGAAAAGAAAAGTTTTTGAAGTCTCCTTTTAAAAGTTAAAAAAAAAAAAATGTTCTGGAAAGCTTGATTTATCGCTATTTGCATCAGTAAGAGGTTAAAATGTTGAACCAATAGGTTTAAGCAGTACTTAGATGTATTTTGGACAGCTGGAAAGCATAAATACAGAACCAGGTAGCAGAACTCCTTCCTATTCACATTAATAGAAATACTGTATAAGGAATCAGGGAATGATACTTAAATTGAAAGAAAATGAATTCAAGAGATGCTAATGTATAATTTTCATTGAAAGACGACCAAAATATTTGGGAAGGAAACAAAAGAACGTCTTTGACAGTTAGTTCACTATAATGCTTTAATAATGTATTTGTAGTTTAAATGTTCTAATTTGGGCTAATTTTGGAACGAGAAAGCTTGGAATTTTTCACCAGTGCAATGCTTTTCTGTATTGCTTTGTAAAACAGAATGATAAATTTTTACAAATCAGAAGTGCTCTAATAAGTGCAGAAAAGAGCGAATTTCTTTTGTCAGCAAAGAAAACCAAGCTGCCGTTCTGCAGGCTCATGATGTAAACAGAGAAATAAAAAAAATAAATTACTATGCGAGTATCAGTAACTTCAATTGGTCTTAGACCTTTCCTGAGGAAGAAAATAGAAGCTTTAAGAACTGGACATAAAGATAATTCAATAATATTGGATTAGTTTTCTTAAAAAACAAAAGAGAACCTATTTATTACGTGAATGACCTGTAAAATTAGCCCTAGAAGGTGAGGAAAATGCAGTGCTAAGAACTTCATGTGGCATCAGATGTAAATGGCAGCAACGCCGTTTTGATTTCTGCGGGTCTGGGATTAAGCTCATAGTGTATGGAATTTTCTAAATAGGAAAAAAGGAAACAAAGGAGAACTATTTTTTACTGGCAAAAAAAAACCCCAGATATGATTACTCTTCTTGTTTACTGGTGAATTGCTTAATGTAGAAGATAATTCAGCTGTGAATAAAAGTCTAAAATGTGGCAAATCCAATAAGAAAGCTGATAAAAGAGTTTTTTTCTATTGTCCATACCGCTCCTATATTCCCCTTTTTTCATTAAGCAAGGCTCATGCCATAACTCTTTTGGAAAAGAAATAGAATAATGCCGAGATAATTTGGTTTATTGTGAAATAATATGTTTTTTTTCGTCACAGAGATGCATGTAAGCTTTTCATTTTAAAGGAAGGAGAGCCCCGAGGTTTCATTCAATATTTAATGTTTATATTTTATACTCCTCGTAATGTGGGGTAATTCAGTCAATGTAACATTTTGGATGGTAGAAAAGTTCAAACATGAAAATTCTATTTGGACTGTCTGTGCTGCATATCAGAAATCTCTAAGGGTATTTAACCATTCAAAATAAGAAAGGTTTCTTTAATTTTTAAACATGTGTTTCATTTTATGTTTTATTTAAATTGTCTTAACATTTACATAGAACCCCTTGAAGGCTTGAAAACTTGAAATTTACATTAGATTAAAAAAATAAATAATTATGAAGCACAGTGTATGTGGAGGTATATTAGAGGAAGAAAATGTACTGTTTGAGTATGAAGATATTCTGATAATTACAAAATATGACTTGCAAAAATTGTTAATTTATGTAGTGATTATTTGTTTTAAAGGACCTGGAAACAGATTCCCAAAGAAGTTTTGCAGTAATGCTGCCACCCACAATAGTATGAATATTTAAGGAAGTAATATATATGAGAAACTCCAAGTTGCAAAAGTGTAGTTAATTACTGCTTATGAGACAGGGGAATTAAAACCACAAGGATAGTTTCTTTTTCCATATGTTAAGAGATGCATGTTCTTGGAATTACTCAGGAAATATGGGCTAAAGAAACTAGGTTTGTGCTGCCGCTGACAACCTTTGGGAAAATTAATTAAGATAGCAAAGTCTAAATGTTATAAACATGGAAAGGAACATCACCAGCGTCATGGTGAAATGCTGTACAGCCTAGCGTGGTCCACAAGGGACCAGGACAGAGAGGAGAAATGAGGAGCATTGGGAGCAGAAAGTTCAAATAGTAACTGAAAACCTAAAGAAAAAGCATTTCTTATAGTAAGTTAATGTATCTTTAAACTGTGATTCCACTTGGAAAAATGGCTGAAAAAGTTTGTGTATTTTCTCATAGTTTCAATTGCCTGTTCCCGGAATACTCATTTTGACCATGGTTGCTGTGTCAGGTTTTACTGACAGTCCCTTGAGGTTGATGGCAAGAATATGTGTCATCGCCCCTTGGCTTTCAGTCAGTCCCCTGTACAGGGACTTAGGAAAACAGGCTAACCTTCATTGTTTAACAAAGTACTAAAAAGAAGGTATTTATTTACTTCTGACTTAAATGTGCTAATGACAGTTTACATGCTGTAATTTCTGAGTCTACCAGCAAAATGCTAATCTGCTTGTGTTTGTCAGGTAGTTTGCTTATAGTTCTGGTTTCTTCAGCTGTTGAGCAAGGACTTTACTGTTACCACTATATGAGTGTTTTCCCAGCCCAGTAACGATGGATGAAAATTTTAATTAAAGCAGTTAACCCTTAAAAGATTGATCATTCAAATCTGCCTATTCACAGCAATACACTGTATTCTCAATTTAGAGTTTACTAAGTATTTATTACTAAACAACTTAGTTTCACTCACGTTATGAGAATGCAAAGTTATTTCACATATATATTGGCTGGAAAACTGGATGTGGGATCTTCATCCTGTTACAACTTTCTTTTTGTCTTTCCTCTGTTCTGGCATTTTCTGGCTGGTAGGAACCTCAGGCTAAACTCGATTTGGTTTCCCTGTGACTATTCCTTTCTTCCAGGTTTGAGATACATGTTGGCTTGTTTTTCGCCCTGTCTTGTCCAAAATGGTATGGTAATTTAATATGATTAGTTTCATTGGGGGGATTGGCAAAATTTATTGTCTGTCTGGTTTGAGAGCAGAAGTTTCTTGGGAAATTTGCGTAGAAATGATGCAACAGTTCATTTTAAATTTTCACTGTAACCATTTGCTTGTTAAGAGTAACTCTCTAGCAGATGTTATTAGCCACATTCAGTGGTCTTCGGAAGGTATTCTTTGGCTTTGTCACAGTATACAAGCATGCACAAGTGTAACAGTGTCTAAGTTTACACCTTAAATGAAAGGTACAAGGTATGTTATAGACAGTGGTTCTATATGTAAATATGCAAGCACTTCAGAACATGCTTTCCTTTCAGCTCCAAATGTTTTTTTCCAATACAATCAGTGATAGGCCAGCATGCATTAGCAGTGTTTTGTTTTGTTTGGTTTTTATTTTAAGCTTTGATGCATATGCAAAATGCTGTTGACTGATTGTTGAAGTTTGTTGTTACTTCTGTGTAATTTTTAAGGAAAATACCCAGTATCAGATAGTCAGTGTTGCTGTGTTCACTTCTGTCTGTGACATCATTTGTCTCTGATATCGTCAGTCATTAGAAGGTCTTCACGTAATTTAAATTTGCAGTATTTTCAGAAAGCTGTAACATGAAATCATCACTTCATTGCATCATTTACCGCGGGAAGGGGGAAATTAGTTTAAAATGAGACATTTTCACTTTAAAAATTCATTTGAAAACTTTGATATCTTTTTATGTAGAGAAACCTTTTGTTCATAAACCGTTTATGCCTGTTTAGACAGAGGTGTCCTTAGATTTTTAAACCCAAATATTTGTTTTAAGAATTTATATGCTATTTCTGTTTGGTAAACTAAACTTTCAGAAATAAGTAGTTAAAACCTGCCCCAGTGTTTCAGCTTTTTCTGAGATTTTTGAATCACAGCTGGTTAATAAGAATTTTCTTTTCTTCATTTCTTCACTTCTTCCCTGCCTACATTAAAAGTACCTTTTCTGTCACACAGCCTGTGCAGTTTTCCCATAGGGACATATAATGGAGTTCATCAAAGTGAAAAAAGTGAGTCACACAGTCATTTATTTACTCATGTAAGACAATAATGGTGTTGATAGTTACCCAGACACGCTTTCATTTCTTTAGCTTGTGGAAAAGCTGGGAGTTAAAAAATCTTTGCAGACTAGACTAAAAGTGAAAAAAAAGAAATTAAGTCATAGCGACATGGTGGTTACTGTCTCATTTAATGCTGTTTGTTGCCTTTTAGCAACAATGAGCAGAAATGTTGATGCTGTAAATTTGCTAGAGTATTCAATTATATAAATTGCAGAAAGGAAGTCCTGTTTTCATGGTATAGAGAGTTAAAGGATACTTATTATTATTTTATTATGATTAAAATATCAGTTTAGATTCTAAAATTATGTCTATCTAGTTTCACGGGCACAAGTTATCTAATATAAAAAAAAAAAAAGCTTTCCCAGATCTCTCCATGTTTTGCAAATAAAGCTTTCTCACTGTTCCTGCATGTCGATTTCAACATTCTGACTGTCCCGCTTAACTCTGTTTCATTTATAAGGTTTTATGTGTATGACTATGTTTTGAGCATAGGATTCCCTGCCTGCTCTATTTTCCTTTTTAGCCCTGTGGCACTGGAGTTTCAAGACTTAGTGGCACTGGGCTTGCTAACAGCAGAAGACCTTTTGCGTGAGTGCTGTAAGAGTAACTTGGAATCACTCTGAATGGTAGGCTGGCTCTTACGGGTTTATCAGAGAAGAGAGGATTCCTGGCAGTGGTATCATCTGGTAGGAGTGCTTGGTGTGGTTTTAATTACTCATTTGCCTTAGCGAAAGCTAAGAGGAGTTCCATTAGGAGCCCAGTGAAAGAGAGAAGAGCCCTGCATTCCCCAGTTATCTTTGAGGCTTCTGCCTATCTGTGCAGTAGATATGCTCCGTAATGAGCTGTCCTATCCCTGTCCCTCAGTTGCCCAGCTTTGGGGATCTGCAATGCGTATGGGCTCCCTTCTAGCCAAAGTGTCTGGGTTTGCTTCCCATGGACGGTGTGCACCAAAACCACGGTGGTTTGGGCTTACATCAAATGCCAGAAGCTGTGAAATGTTCCTGCATGCCGCAGTCAGATACAGCCCAGACTTCCAAAGGAAAGGAGAACAAAAGGGAGTCTTTTGCAGAGACTGTTTGTTTCCCAAGAGAGACACATTACTGTGTTTTCAGCCTTGTTCCATAAAGGATAACTCTTACGCGTGCTCTGTTTATGTGATATGTTGAACAACTGGTAATTACCTCTGAAGCAGTTAAAAGGTTGATGTGAGAATTTAGGACACAGGCAGGGCAATCCTGTATACTAAAATTGGATGATGAAACTAAAATGTAATACCTTTGTCATGTGGGAAAGATCAGTTTCTTTCTTAGATGAATCTGAAATCAAATCTTATCTTGTTCTAATGTTAATGCTTTCATTAACTTCCTTGTTTGGTAGGGTCGATTTTTTCTGTGAGTGAAAATGGTATGTCTGACACCAGAAAACATTGCTGCTTTGAAATTTTTGTGTGTAAGTTAATTCTACATGTGAGGGGCATCGAAATCTTCATTAAAACCTCTACAGAAGATGTAAACAAAGTGTGATACAGGTTTGGATACCTATCCTTAGTATTCCTTTCATTTCAGCTACTGCACATCTTGCTGTCTTTTCCCAACTCCAGTCAACTGTGTAATGCTGCATAGTAAAAGATGAGATCGAAAATTGAAATGTGATTATTTTGAATCAACTTTCTGTATCCATAGCCATGCACCGTGGGTTTATTTTCTGAGGAGATGTATAACCACATTTCTGTCTAGCTAGCTAGTGTAAGTGAGAAGCAAAGATGGTCAGCATCAAGTATTCATCCCAAGCACAAGATTGGTCATGGTCCTTCTTCCACTGTCTTTAGTGACTGGACCTGGTGTCTAACTTCTAGACACTGGGTACGTACCCTTTAGCTGTCCTTAACAAGTAACAAAGAATCTGAGACACTGCTTCCCTAGTTAAATTCACCGCTGATCAGAGTTCACTTGTGTGAAAAGGCTTGTGTCTGCCTTTATTAGTACCTTATTTGTCTTCAGAGTTTAATTTAATATCTCCCTGGGTGAGCAACAGCATGGGAGGTAATCAGAAGTTTGATATGATGGCTTTAGGGAGTGCATTTTGTTTCCTTAATTGGTCTGCATTCCACCTGCACGGAATCTGACTTAAGATATCCAAAGGTTTTTGCAAGGTAAGCATCCCTGAAATTCAAGCCTAGAATTTTTGTCATGTCATATTTGTGCTATATTTATTTATATACGGTTTACACAGTCCATTGTGACTATATATTTAATACTTTGCTTTTTCCCACATCTCTTTCATCTGAGAGATCATTTGTCTCCGTTTTTAAACAAATATTTTTCAGTAGTATTTGTTATCTAATTTAAAATGTAAAGTAAAAAAAGATATTTGTAGATCTTAAATACTCTATCCAGATATTTGGACTTACCATTTTCCACAGAACTGTTTCAACAGTAAATAACCAGAAAGTAAGTAAAAAATTTTCACTTATTCTCAGCGAACTGCATTCAGAGGATGAGAAGAACACCTCCGCTAGATGAACTGCAGCCGCCTCCATACCAGGATGATAGTGGTTCTCCTCATCTTTCATGTACGCCTTCTGAAGTCGGAGACAGTAAATGTGAATTTTCCCAGTGTAGCAACAGTCCAAGATGTTCCTACAAGTGCCCAAGTGAGGGAAGCCCAGGACACGAAATAGAAAGCTTTCATAACAAAGGATACGAAGAGGATGTACCAAGTGATAGCACAGCTGTCCTTAGTCCAGAGGTAAATGGAAACAGTTGAGTGTTCTGAAGCGTCATGCAGTGCAACCTTTTGAGAGATTTTTTTTTTCTAAAGATCCATGTACAGGCATAGGAACACTAATATTGCAGCTCATTCATAAAAAAAAAGTTAGTTTGTCAGAAAATATTACAATAGAATTTCAGATTGTTCTTTAAAGTTATCTTTATGGCATCTTAACTTTCAAACAAGCTCCCAGTCAGAGTGAATTTTTTTTTAAACAAGTCAGAAAACTTCATCACACTGTAAGGGCTGTAGTCAAAATTCTTTTTCTTCTACATAATTTTTCAAACAGCTCAAATAAAAAAAAATAAAAATCTGTTTACACTTTTCAAACTGAACACCCCATAATGTAAAGTGTCTTTTATGAAAAAAAAATTATTACAAAGAGGTTTTTTTAATTGTTGATGGTAGTATAGAGATTTGTTCCCTTTAATTTTCCTTTTTTTTCTGCTATAAACTGTAATGATATCTATTTATTTTTTACTGTGAAGAAATAATCTTTTCTGACATGTATTTCCTTATAATGTCTTTAACAACTAGTTACTGCACTGACATCTATGGATAAGTCTACATTAGTGATGTCATGTGCAGAAGAGGCTCTTTTTGGTTCCAATTTGTCTTTTATCTCTACCTGAAGTTTTGAAGTGCATATTAGGGAGCACTCCTGATGTGCCAGCAGCTGCTTCTGTCTTAGCAGACCTCTTGGTAAGTTGGTGTTGCATACCTGGGGTGTTGGTGCAACATCTGGAAGGCCCACCTGCTATGTGAATGCAAGGTTCTCCAGTAGCTAGCTGTCTGTACGTACCTGATGATCAGCTAGGACCACAGTCTGTATGAACTTCATTGCTGGTAAAGACATAGTGTGTACATGGTCCTTGAACCCTAACAGATTGCAGCAAATCTAGTCCTAGTTCTTCCCGCTTTGTGTCACATCAGTCATTAATGTAAACGTACCCAATAAGAAATGAGAACACTGCCAACTTTTTTTATAGCCACTCAACAACTTGAACAATGAAGCTTTCAGAGGAATGAATTCCCATAGCTATGTAGCAACCAGTTTAAAATAAGAACGTAACATTTTTTAATCCAAAAGGCTTTATTTTGCCAAAAGGCAATATTTTGTTCAAAATCTGAATTGACAATAAACAATTTTAAAATTAAGTTTAAAAGACAGTTTTAGGACTGATGCCATTTACAGAAAGTTGAGAAAGTGTGTTCAGAACAGATGCGTCTTACACAGTTCTAGTAAAATTACATTAATAAAGCCATGATAATTTTTGGCACGTTTATAGAACCCTTGTGGACTGCAACAAGAGCTGCATCTGCAAGTAGGTGTTCTAATTCCTGTATTCTTTGCTGGCGTCTCACCGTGCCCTCAATCACTAGCCCAGCTGTTAAAGGACTATAATATGTTAACTTCAAGATGTGTGTATACTCGCACAGAAATAAGGTAGTTGTATCTTGCAACAAATATGTATGGATTTTAACATGTGGGGCATGGAAGAAGAGATCATAAATACAGCCTAATGTAATCTGAGCTTTGCCTGATTGGATCCTGGCTTTTGGCAGTATTGGCCAGGTAAAGTCTTTAGATTTTTTCTTGGCTGCTGGTCAGCCATCTCCTCAGGCTTTCGGTGTTTAATTACCTTGTTTATGAAATGAACAAAAAGATCATAGTCACTTCATATTGTGTAGAGAAAGCCATATATTTCCATGCTAGATTTAATAATAGAATACAATAAATAAATAAATAAATAAAAAGCTTTTTTTCTTCTTCTTCTTCAGGATATGTCAGCTCGAGGATCATCTTCACAGCTTCCTAAACCTTTTGATCCTGAGCCAGTAGCTAAATATGGCACACTGGATGTGAGTTTTGACTATGACTCACAGGAACAGAAGCTTTTGGTGACAGTGACAGCTGTCACAGACATTCCCACATACAGCAGGACAGGTGGAAGCTCGTGGCAAGTACACCTAGTTCTTCTCCCTATAAAGAAGCAGAGAGCAAAAACCAGCATCCAGCGGGGACCGTGCCCTGTCTTCACAGAGACATTCAAATTTAATCACGTTGAGTCTGAGATGATTGGGAATTATGCAGTTCGCTTTAGACTGTACAGCGTACGTCGCATGAAAAAAGAGAGGATTGTGGGAGAAAAGATTTTTTACTTAACAAAATTGAATCTTCAAGGGAAGATGTCAATGCCAGTGATACTGGAACCTTCTTACAGTCTGTCTGTGAGTATTAAATGAGGCAGAATAAGAATGCAGTGATATACAGTGTCCTGAATTTTGTAAGAATAGTGTGTATATTTATACAGTCATCACATCCACTCGCTTTTTTTTCAAGTCATAGGAGCATATTAGCACAATGATAATTTCCTTAGAGCTTCTGTAAGGACATTCACTTTCCACCTGCAAAAGCTTCCCATATTTTTCCTTTTAATTACTTAGAAATTTCCATTCTATAAATAGGGATATACTGGTGAATATATGTATATATGTATACATGCAAATACATATATATGTATTTAATAGTATAATCTTTACTCTCCTACCCGCAGCATTTCAATTAAAAAAAAAAAGGGGAGGGGGAAAAAAAAGCTATACTAGCAAGTGCCCTCCATCTGTTGCAATTAAATCTTGGTTGCAATAGGTATTTTCCTTTCAAGAAGGAAAGATAGGAAAGAGGAATTTCGAGCGTACAAAGACATTCTTAATAACTTCAGCTTAGAATCTTGTAAATAATTGATTTCCGGTTCAGTCTGAAGTGAAAAATAGTGTGAAAAGTAGTTCAAACTGAAAAGGATTTTTGTTTGCTGAAAAAAATCCCTACCTATCTGACGAACAAAGTTTTTTGTCCCCCAAATTAATTTACCTTTAATATTTTTAATAAAGCAAAGCAACAGTAATTAAGGGTAAACTTAGGTATCACTATCAAAAAACACAGGAGATCACTGTACAGGCAGTGATCAGTATCTCCTTTTTCTTTTTTGTAAGTTTTTAAGTATGCTTTTGTCCAGAAAGAGAATGTTTGTGGTGATGTGGTCAGGGCTTCCTAGACTAGGATTGCTTTAATGTTCACTGCTTAAGAGCTGCATATGTGCTAAATAATGGATTTTTGGGAGAAAGAGAAGGTGATTTAGCAAGGGCATCCTTATTTGGACATTGTATGTGTTTTGTGGTTTTTTTAAACTGTCAATAAAGGAAAAAGAGGATGAGAAGGATAGGAAAGGAAAAGATTTTTTCAGGTGAAACAATGCAGTTAATTTGTTCTGCATTTTCAAAAAAAGTTTGGATCAATTGAAATGGCATTTCTGTTGAACATGAGTATTATAAAAGACACTCAAAATAAAATGCCATGGCATTTAGTGACTAAAAATATATTAATTAGAATTAGTAAAAGCTGAGACTAGAACTTGGATCTGATGGAGGATCAACTGACAGTAGAACAGCTTTTTTACAATTCCTTATTCCAAAGATGAAGCGGTTCACTTAACCTACGGTGAACTTCCCTAATGCAGAGTTTGCTCGTTTCACAGCTAGGAAAAAAGTACCCCATGAAGCAAAACATTGAATATTCTAAATGTACTTGCTAAATTTGTGTGTGTTTTCAATAGGTTCTGGTTTAAAATTTACCAAAGTCAGTGAAAAAGGCCAATGAACGGGCCAGGCTTTTGATTGATTGGTATATCCCATATGTGCATTGGTTATTCTTCTGTATTATTTTCTTGAGCTTTTGTGGCAGGGAGAATAAAAGCAAATTCCAGAAGACATCAAAGATAAGAATATTATTTGTTTTCTGCGGTGGTAAGGCATGCCATATCTGCATTTAACTCTCCTCCTTATTTTTTCAGGGGAGGGAACAAGAATAAGGAATATTGGTAGGAAGTGAAAGTATCTTCCAAAGTTTCTTGCTGTAATGGGGTTTAGGCAGATTTATCTTAGCCCTACCTGTTGCTGGAAAGGAACCTTCATAGTCTTAATAGCTTGAATGAGGGTCCATTTTTTTTTGGAACTAGGCAAATCAGTTTTTAAAACTTTGAAAATTCATTCACATCTGAGATTATAGGTATTTTTCTATTATTATTAATAGCCTATATCATATTTTTTCAGTGACTAGATCTATTCAGAATTTAACATATAGTTATTTTGCAAGAGTGTTAAAATTTATTGTGATTTTAGCATGTATGACTGGAAGGGGGCGGCATCCTGGGTCACTTGAGTTCAGGCCCTTGTTATTGCAGACAGCCAGGTCATCCTGATCACAAATTTGTGAATTTTCATCTGAAAACATCAGGGCGTTTCATTTCCAACTTGAATTTCTTCATGACCAATTTATAACCATTTGTTCTTATGCCAGCGTGGTCCTTGAGCTTAATTAGTTCTTACCCTTCTCAGGTGTTTGCCTCTGGGTCTATTTATACGCATTGGTCATGTTCCTTCTCAACTGTCCTTTTGCTAGAATAAACCAACAACAATCTTTATGTCCAACTAATCATAAATGCTAGGCAGGAGTTATTTAACAGGAGAAGGTAAGTGTTGTTTCAATTTGGAGGCATCCAGCTGTTCAGGGGTTTTTGTAATTATAAAATCCATGATGAGGTACATTGTAAATTCTGAATTAAATTTGCCTTGTACAGTTGCAGAGTGTTTTGTGGCTGTGAAGTGTTTATATTTGACAGCTTTTTTAGAAGATATTTCTTGGACACATGACAGTTGCCCTATTTTTTCCACTGCTTCTCATTATATGGATTTTATATATTAAATATACCTTCTGTCACTGAAACTTCCTAATCCATTGAAACATCTATGCTAATCTCTTCTGCAGAAATGTGTTTTATTTGCTTCTTTCTGTGCCTGATATTATATTTATCTATTTTATTAGCTAACCATCTGCCTTCTGATTGTATAAGAACAGTTCCTATCCTGTGAAGTTTAGTATTTTTTCAGGCATACCTTAAAGCTATTTGCAATGGAATCTGGTCAAAGGTAGACCAGCAAGATCAGTGCCTTTGAAACATAGTGGCACGCTCACATGAGCGGGCCTGCAACTCTCTGGTTATCCCTAAAATGTGGATAAGTATGTGTCGTGGTGAGTACATGATACTAGTATGTTCCTTAAACTGATTTCAAAGCTACACATGGCTTCAAATTTACAAATATATTCACAGACGATCTTTCTCACCCAACTTTTCACCCTGCTCCTCTCCTTCCTACGTTGCATATTACATCTTGCATTAGCAGCTATTATCCACAAGTCCTATTGCCGTTTGTCTTTAACAGTCCTGAGTTGCTGCAGTTCTCTCACATACCAGGGAATTCCTCCTCACACAGTATCCTCAGCCTCCTTGTTTATCACAGCCTTCCTTCCAAGTTCAGTGTATGTTTGAGTGAGGAAGAAGCAACAGAAAGCAATATGGGCTAGCCAGAGTGCGGTTGTCACTGTGATCTGAGAGTGTCCCTTTCAAATTTGGTAGAAAGTGGCCATTGCATCAAAAGTTAATAGCAGGGCTGTACATTGTGGTTTTGTCTGAGTATAGTTTGCTTAGGAAGACCTTTGTTGATCCTTTTAGAGAAATTTTCCTTTTGTTCTACAGTGGTAGACAAATTTTTGTTCACCCGCCTTGGAGTTTAGAATCCATTGTGATGTTGTTTATTACTCTTCAAGCAATCCCTGTGGACCTGTTTTTAGTTGCTCTTCGTTCTTCTCAAGCAAAGAAATTTTCCTGACAGTGAACAACAGCCTCCAGTATGATGTGATTATAAAAACATATAAGCAGTTTATTGAGTGAAATCTGTTTGGAAAAGATAAAAAAAACAAGTGTAATCCTCTTCACCATCCCATAGGTTGCTTTTTGGTGTAGAATAACAATAAACAATGATGTTTTAGATTTTTTTGATTGATTTTGAAAGTACAGTTTCGATGACCGAAACACGCCTCTTCCTGCTAAGCAAATCTAGTAATTGTTCATTATGTATTGTCAATAACAAGATGTTTGCTGTGGAGAATTAAATTTATTTTTCTTTCTTTCTATAACATTCTCCATTTCTAACATACTGAACTCCCAGGTGTGATCCATATAGCAAAGAATGGATGGTGTAGACATTCATATGTGCTTAAAGGATTATTTTGTCTGTGTTTACTATAAATATTGTGGTGGTTTAACCTCAGTCGGCAACTGAGCACCACACAGCCGCTTGCTCACTCCCCCCCCCGGTGGGATGGGGGAGAGAATTGGAAGAGCACAAGTGAAAAAAACTTGTGGGTTGAGATAAAAACAGCTTAATAATTGAAATAAAATAATAATAATAATGTAATAATAATGATGATAATACACAAAGCAAGTGATGCACAGTACAATTGCTCACCACCCACCGACCTATGCCCAGCCAGTCCCCGAGCAGCGGCCCCCCCCAGCCAGCTTTCCCCCAGTTTCTGTACTGAGCATGACGTCCCATGGTATGGAATGTCCCTTTGGCCAGTTGGGGTCAGCTGTCCTGGCTGTGCCCCCTCCCAGCTTCTTGTGCGCCTCCAGCCTTCTCAGTCGGTAGAGCATGGAAAACTGAAAAGTCCTTGGCTAGTGTAAGCATTACCTAGCAACAACTAAAACATGGGTGCCGTTATCAACATTGTTCTCACCCTAAATCCAAACCACAGCACTGTACCAGCTACTAGGAAGGAAATTAACTCTATCCCTTCCGAAACCAGGTCAAATATCCAGAGTGTCTGAAAATTATTTTAATTATAGTTTTTTTGAGTGAAGGCATTTATGCATGCAGTGTATAAAAATGCTTGCTCTTGCACACGCACGTCCACTTTGAGGACAATGATTAATCATCTAGTATACATTGGTTTATGCATTGCGTTTAAGGCATTTGTTCCATGTTGCCCTTTGTGTGGCATATCTTCAGTATTCTTTCTAATGGATGTTTATCGGTTTATAAACTCAGAAAAAAGCTTTCAGAGTGGCATTTCTTTCTTGTGAATTCTTGGCCATTATAGAGTCGAGCTGTCAGGTTTTGTGGAAATCCTAATGTTTTAGGCCTATTGGTGACTTTACTACTGTGTTCTTATGGCATAGTCTATTCAGGATCATATTTGGAAGGCTAAATACTAAAATTTATACGTATAAACGTATCTTTACTAAATAGTAGCTACCAGTACAATACTTTAAAACAGCTAATGAAAAAAAGACTAAGACTTGTCTAGAGGGAAAAAAAAAAGACTCAAAGATTTTACTCATAGTCTTTTATTTGACTAGAAGTCTACCTAAAGGATCGGTTCCTATGTGATGGTGCATAAATGCTTTCAGTTAGCTTGTAAAAATTATGTCCATCAAAGTAAGGGGCAATTATCTTTAAAAACTGAGCACATTCTTATCTCAGGAATAGCTTGCTGAATTCATTTGAGTTAGTGGTGTAAAACATGGAAGATCAGAATTAGTCCTTTGACACAATAAGAAAGATGACTCTTGTGATTTCTTTGAAGAAAATTATTAGGTGATTGGAAAATGGTGATCATGTTACTGAGGCTGCAGGAGAGCTTGACAGTACTTGGCAAATGAAGTGGACTCCCTGTGTTTGGCTGGTTGTGCAAGATTTCATGGCAGTATTGGCAAGCAGCAGCCGTTGTCTTCTCATGGCTGCCTCAACTTGTCTGCCTTTGTGTGGTGTTCCCTGAGCACTCCTCCTGGCAGCTGAGAAGATAAGCGGTAACCCATGGCTCTCTCTGCTCAGGTCTTCATCAGGATATGGGGAGGGGGGAGAACCCAAAGACAACTGTGGCTACTGTGCTCTAAAGACAGTGGCGCGTCTGCACTGTTCTGACAGATGCAAGTTTCAAGAAGTTAAATAGAATCTGACCAGATGAGAAGGACCTCCCACTAGATAAGTTCAGTTGCCACAGTTAAAAATTAATTGGCTTTCCAAATCAGTGCTATTTGTTCCTGATTTTTTCTTATGTAAATATGTCTAATCATTCATGGCAAATTTTGGCATATAATTAGTCTATTCATCCAAGAAGCACTGGACTAGGCATTGAGACTGTGAGACTGTTTCAGTCCCGTATAGAATAACCTTGATACTTTGTAGAACGCTTTTAGATAGTTTTCAAGAATTTTTTTTTTACAATCACAATTTGTCTCAGGTGACTGCAGCCATTCTGTCATCTCAGGAGCAAAATGGTTGACCAGTTTCAACATATGCTGCTTGGTTTTGATAATTGACTACTGTCATGGAGGGTGATACGGTTATTTCTGTCACAGACTGAGCAAGCCTCTCGAGTGAGCTATCCAGAAATGCTAGAATGTTTCCTCAACCCGTACAGAAATTTGTACCCAGTTATTTGAATGAATTCAGAGTAAGAGGCAATAGTCCTTGCAAGTTACTTTAAACTCTATAACTAAATTCAGTACTTCAGCCCTTTCATGGGTTATTCGCTATCTCCACTGTGATCAAGAGAAGGATCTTTGTCATCAGAATGGTCTGCCTTATACCATCGTAGGCATCGGCCATATTGCTGCTGTTTGTCCATTGAAAATCAAGTCCAAGATCAGTTCAGGAAGCTTTCCACAAAGCAGCAATCAAAGTGTGTCATTCTGCCATGTCTAGGCTAGCTAGGGTTGTGATTCCTGTTCTATCAGTAATTTAAAGAGTATAAAGCTTTTCCAAATGAAAAATCCTAATTCTCTGGAAACAAGCGTCTGAATTCTTATGAGGTTTTGAGAGCCTTTAGTTGAGTCTTGTACATCCACCACATTTCTCATTTAGTTCGCATTTCTAGCCTTTACTGCTGGACTTTTTTCTAAGATACAAGAAGAATAATTTGATTCCAGTTATTGCTGACAGTCATGGATAATAGAGCTAATAAAAATGCTATCAAAGTGGTACTTACATACCATTTCTGGGATATGCTGACCAATGTGGACAGTCAAAGCATTCTGATTGTACATGCCACTGCCATGGCAGAGTTAACGAAGTCCACCTGGTCTTCAGGTATTTAAAGGTTTGAAAAAAAATGCCAGCATAACACCAGGGCTTTCTTCAACACATTAGCAAAACCAGAACTTTCATGAAGTTGACCAGAACTGTCATAAATTGGGAGAATTCTTTGAAGTCAGCAATGTAAAGATTTTCATCTATTTGTAAAAATCCTCAGTTGGTCACGTATCCAGAATAAAGATTGTTTGTTGTCTCTCTATCTTAATATCTGTGCACTGAGTAAAATAACAATTAAAAACTGGTATCTTTTGCCTTTAATCAGTGAGTTGCTTGAAAAAAGTTATTTACTCAGTTTGATCCCCACAGTCTTTGATATTTGGGTCAGCAAATAGTGGAAACTGTGTTTCAGACATGGTATTACTATTTTGAGTGTGTGATGATGCTTTTCAGTCTCTAAAATGCCCTCAGTCAAATGACAGGCTGTGAATGACTGTTCTAGATTAAATCAAAGTAATCCTCTTGAGCAATACTCTTATTTCCTCAGAAAGCCAGTCCATCAGTGACAAACATACTGTCTAGAATCGTATGTCTAGTTTTGATCATCTTTAAAAAAATAAAATGGAAAAAAAAAAGCTCATCAATACATAAAGTTAGAAAAATGAGAATTTCATCGGGTATCTGTGGCATTCTCAGACTATCATTCTCTGCGGCATAAGTATGATCTCCCAACCTGGATTGCAATTTCAAAGAGCAGTAAAGTAAGGAAGATAATCATACTATGAAAACATACTGTAAATTTCCCAGAAGTGGCTTTGTAGGAGTTACAAGTAAAGCTTATCAAGGTTGTCACTAGTATGAAATTTCCACTTTTGAAGACTACAAGCTGCTGCTTAAATCTTCCTCAAGCAACATTTTCAGTGGAGATATATTCTTTAACTTATGAATCCAAGTGAAATTTCTGTTTCCCTTAGAGATACTGAGTTTTCCAACTATTTTATTTTCTTATAATTTGAATTCTTTCTTGTTTGCATGTATGTGTACACACAAACATCTTCTCACTTTTGATACTGTCCTTCAAGGAAACAAGAAAAAGGAGAAAGACAGAAACAGTTCTGTTTGCAGGTTTGAGCACCCTTCAGCAAAAGCACGTGCAGTGTTTTCCTCCAATTTATTTCCACTGGGGGAAATCCTAATCAGGGATGTTGCACAAACAGATGAAGTTACCTAGTCTGCAAATTTATAACTTACACTTTTGTGGATCTTTTAGTTTTTGGTTTGCTTACTGGGTGATTCTTCTTCTGTGCTTTGCAGTATAACATAAGTGTTCTTCATTAGCATTCTTCATTTCAGACTTGAGGATATCCGGGTCATCACTTCTTTTGTATATTCAAGCAGCCTGTATTTGGTATCAGATAAACATTTCTGTTCATAGGGTGCCTTTAGCAAGGGATCCTTTTAGTCTTAGTATGTTAGCCTCTTGCCAGGCTTGGCCCTCATATTGTCTGACCATGAGCTGCATCTTTCACAGCTCCTGTCTTTCTGTTGGGCTTAGTCAGCTGTCAGCTGGCCCCAGGAGAATCCAGCTTATCTCCACCTCTTGCCCTTCCTTGTGATGTGTATGATAGCTCTAAGAACTGAAGCAGATCCCTTGCAACTGCAAACACCTGGGTGATCCTCAGATCATGAGATTAAACATGACCTGAACAAATCAAAAGGGGTACCACTAGCAGATTAAATTAGGGCTGGGTGAACTGTTAATCGCAAATAGTTTAACTGACAAATGCATTATAAACATACCTTTAATGTTACAGATTTGTTCATTGTGAAAAATAATTGCATGAATGCTTATGCAATCAAATACTGGTCGATAGATTGACTACTCCTAAATTATGCTTACCATCTGATCACTGAATCTTTTTCTCTTTTCCCAGTTTGA
>NW_008825306.1:1286562-1309887 GCF_000699105.1 Pygoscelis adeliae
GAGAAAGAGAAAAATGAAATTGTTTGTCACTGATGTCCCCAATGAGCATAGAGAGTAACTCCATCTGGACAGAGCATTGTCATTTAGAGAAGTCTGTGGTCTTGGAAGCTGTCCCACAGTAACACCTCCGTGGTCTTACAAGTTTGACAGGGAGTAAAGAGAGGGGGAGGTGTGAGTGAGTCTGGGTAGGAGCTGTTAGCATAGCTTCATCAGGAGTGCAGGTAAAATGTCTGCATTTTGTGTCAGATGTTCTTAACTAAATTGCTAGCACAAACATCTAACAGCTTTTAGTGCTTGAATGTTTCTTTATGCTACACGTCTTATCTCAGAAAACAGAATTCTATAATAAAAGGCCTCTTGCCTCTTTTCCTCCCCTCGCCCATGACTGTATAAAAAGCTGGTAGACTTTTGCAATGTAAAAACAGAGCACTTTTGTAAATGCTGTAAATTCCATTGTACATTCATTTCCAATTGCCTGCACTGCTGCTCGGGTTTGCTGTGCAAATTGCAGGCCCATTAAGTCTATGGAACAACTAGGTGACCTTTCGTAATGTGGCAAGGAAGCCAAAGGTATAATTTAAATGCAGACAAATAGAAGCTATGGAAAACCTAAAATGTTTCCTTTTCTGTAGAGAATTAATGTTTTGTTCTGCAGAGCTGATAATTTTAAAAACTTTTAGACACAAAGTACTAATAGTAAATTCTCATGAAGTATGAAAAGCAACACAGAAATCTTGCTGTGAACGTGTTCAAAATCTTTCAGGAAAGTGGAATGTTGTTTTGCCGTCATTAAGAATATATACATTTTATTTTGTCAGTTTCATTTTATGACTAAATTATGGTATGCCAAAGTTGAAAACAAACCTTATTTTAATAATACTGTATTCTTATTAGAAAACCCACAAAGGTTTTAATTTTTATTAAAATAAATTAATTTTAAATTACTTTAAATTTGTGTAGTATCATCATGTATCTAAGGAGGTTTTATAACTCTGTACATTATAGTATCTATGGTAAATTAAAGCTGTGCATAGAATTTTTAAGGTTTTAGTCCCTTGATTGTAGTGAATGAAAGAATTATTATTTTTCATTTGATCTCCATTTTCCAGTGTTTCATCTGTGAGAAAACAATGGGTTTTGTAAAATTCTGCATGCAGAAGTTTTTTTCTGTTGAGAGTAAAAAACAAGGTAGAGCAGAATCTTTTGATGAGAAATGTTTTTGTCACTTCAGAGAATCTGATTTTCAACTACATTAATGGTAGTGTAATATCAAAACAATTCCATATTTGATGTGAATACCATCAGTGTTGAATGTATTTATTTGCTAAAGATTTTTAAATTGGAATTTTTGAATAGGAAATCCTGGTAATTTTTAAAGCATGCCATTCTACCCAAAATAAATATGTTTTGTTTCCTAAAATCAAGTTGCATAATGGAAATATTATTAGAATATTTACTTTCATGTTTGTGATTGAAATTGACTTAGATATTAATACAGTAAAGTGTTAAGTACATGAATAAAAATGCACATTATACCTAATTGGAACGTGCTTCAAGGAAGCTATTAAGCAAAAAAAACCAGATAATTACCTGTCATAAATAACAACGCTTTCCTAAACTTGAATCTTTGTGAGATGCCTAAAACGATATGTTTCAATGTTTGCAAGTTCAGGTTGTTAGTTTAAAGCAAAATACTGATAACTATGTGTTCTCTTAATTTTACTATACAGGACAGCCAGCTACAATAGGAATTGAAATCTCCTCCCTAACATGTTGTGAAGATAGGTAGCTTTGTACGATTTCAAAAGTATTGGTTTTCTTTAAAACAAAGCAAAACAAAAAAGCAAACCCCCAAACCCCTAGAACATCCAGATTGACACCATTTAAAATCAGGTATTTTTTAAAACTGCCAAAGCCTCAAAATGACAGTGGTATACAGTACAGAAAGAAACCTTAAAAAAAAAAAAAAAAAGACCTTTTTGGCAATTGCTTCTTCATTTAATTCTTATTTTGCAACATCTTTGCTAAATTTTATTCTTATTAAGCTTAATAATCTGAATATTTCAAACATCTAATATTGTTTTGAGCATCATGTAACACTTGAGTTCTACCTTTAGAAACAAAAAGTTGATACTTCAGCAGGTATTAGTATACAGAAAGAATATCAATTGTTTAGTTTAAAGAACTGTTTTATTATGAGTCTCATATTTTTGAGGACTTCCTTTTTTCAAGTGTATCGATCCTCACAGTTCTTCCATGAGTTAGGGGAAACAGAAGCAGAAGTGATGAGGAACTGAGGCAAACATCTCTGCAAAAGCATCGAAGTGTCCAGTATAGCACGTAAGTGGGATTTAGATGCCAGAATTCAAAATTATAAAGCTCCATTCTTTGACATCCCTAATTATTTTACATCCCTTTGTTTTCAGGGCTGAGTTCTTCAGGTGGTTTAAGTTCTCTTTCCCAGGAATGATCTTGACATCTTTTCGAAAGTACTTTAGCTCTGAAACATGTTTTTGTAAAGTATCTAGTGCTTATGCTAATAATGAGAGATGTGGAGCCTCTAGGTTCAGTTTTCACCTCCTCTCTGGCTCTCGGAGCAGAAGTCGGGGATGGGCTGCAGGCTAAGAGCTGGTCTGGAGCCTGTTTGGTGCCTGAGTGCTTTCATCACCTCAGCAAGCTTTTGCCTCAAAGTGGAACCGTAGCTTCAGGGTTCATCACTGGGCTGGTGAGGAAGAGAGATGAGTACTTTTGTCTAAAATGGAGACCTGGATTCAGTTCCCTCTTTTGCCTACTAGGATTCAAATTTCCTTCCCTCACCTCTCAGTTGTATTGATACAGAAGTAGAAGAAAGTAATGTGCAAAAAAGTTCTTTAAGAGATTAGTGGTATAACATTAACATTTAAAATTTGAGAAAGACATTTTGACAAGTAACATGCTGTGAATCAGATTTTTGTTGCTGAAGGATTGTCAGCAAGGTTTCATCTTTCCTGTGTATATTTTGAAAAGCCAAGAGAATCAGATGTTCTTGTTTCGTAAGCCTGCAGAAGCATGATTTTAACCTGTGCAATGAGGAGAATGAACTTTTAACTGCCCTCAGAGCATGGCCACATTATTCCCTGTGATTAACTCCAGTTGGCTTAAAAGCAGAATTTATAAGCAGAACTTCAGGGTATAGAAAAACAACAGTAGGAGATGAATATGTAAGTCACAAATATCCTGTTTCCATGGAATTATGGTGCAGGAAGACAAATAAATACATTTTACATATATTATCATTGTTGCAAATAGAGGATTCTCTATGTTGTCAGAGAGCAGCGAAAAAGATTATTGAAAATACTTCTTAGGGGTTCAGGTCTGACATCATGCATTATATGTGTTCACTTCCATTAGCACTAGGGAAAAAAGAGCGTTCTGGTTTTGATTGCCAACTTTGGTACAATAGGAACAGGTGAAATACAAATACCACTTAATGGGAATGTTTTTGTTATATATTTATTAAAAAGTGATGTTTCTTCACTATATAATATATGCAAAGAAGTCATCAAGGACAATAGTTTGGAGAATTAGTAATTAAGGTTTTGTAGAATATAACACATATTACTCTCATAATCCAGTCAAAAGCACCTATTCTTGTAAGGGTTGATCAAATAAAATCCACCTAACTTTGTAGCAGAGTACTATCCTGTGGTGTATATGGGAAAGGTTTAGGTCCTTTGCGCAAAGCTCTGTGTTATAAAATTGAAAAGCTGAAAATTTGTAATTTACTGTAGTAATACAGACCTTTGAACCAAATATTTGGAATAGACTTTACCTAATGTTTTTTTGCTTGTGTTTACTGTTAATAATATATTTTTGTTATGGCTAAATTGACAAAAAAAGGTTAGAGATTTAGCATTAATATCCTGGAGACAACCTCAAGAGACAGCTCCTGGCACTGCGGCCAGATCATCAATACCTTGACGGTTCATCTAAGTTCTTAAAAATCTGCATTTAAGATTTTACAACAGTTCTTACTAGGCCTTGAAAGGCTTTTGCTATTATGGAACTTAGTCCTTTTTTTTCCCTGCTTATTAAAATACACACAATGTTTATAGAGGAAGAGAGGGAAGAGTTATAAAAATAAAATTACGTAGACAGATTATTTAAAACAAATAGTAACTTTTGGTCTAAATAGTACGTTTCCCACAGTGAAGCTACAGTATCGAAGTAGCCTACAGATAGATTTACAGATAGATTGAATGCAGATCTGTATGGAGACGAAAAGCATCTGGTAGCACTGTAATGTTGTCATGAGATGAAAGCTTCGTTGTAGCTAAGTTTATATTCATGTTGTACCAATTAGCAATTTCAGTGTTAATATTTTATAATTTGACACATGATCATGAAGCTTATATTTTGCGCAGGTAAAAATGTAACTTCTTGTCTTGCTTTTTTATTGATGAGTTTGTTAGCACTCTTGAATTTTGACTATGTAAACAGGAAAAAAACCTCTAAACAGAGACTTGAAAACCTGTTATTTTCAATTCTAGTGCAGCTTATGGACTTAACACAAAGTCAGGTTACTTACCAACAGACGTGATTATCACAGAATACCTTACTTAAAACAGTGAATGGGTTTCCCCTATGTGAACAATAAACTGTGCTGGAGAAAATACTTTTGAGAAGACATCTAATAATACTCAGTATCCCTGATTTTAACTGTCCTGCAATGAAAAGTCTTTCTTCAGTTGTTGATCTGAGCCCTGTTGATCTCAGCTGTCTCCTTACCTTCCCTGATTCCTGTTTCTTCTTCTCTTCCTCATAGGATCTTTCTGTTTTCTTTCAAAAGAAAACTGACAAAATACTACCACACCTTCCCCTTTTTCTCATGTCTTTTGCCTACTTACCCCAAATTCTGTTTTCTCCCTTATCATAGACACAGAAATTATACTTTGGTTTATGTCATTTAACCCTGTTTTTACCCAGTAACATCAGTCTGTCTTCTAATCTGCTTCGCACCTCACTGCTTCATTTTTCTTCTTAATGTCTCACTGTCTTTTATATTAGGATTTTCCAGTTCATAACTGAAAAGCAGAGTATTTTTTCAAATATGTTTGGGTTAGCATGAAACAAAATGAGTTGGAGTCTTTTTTTTAATGTGAAATGGAAAATAAAATATTGTATGGATTGTTTCTTCAGTGAACTTGGTTGCTTTATTTTAATGTCTTTAAACTTCTGTCACCACAACTTTTTGGAGGAAGTCGATTCATAAGTTTAGTATACACTAAGGATTAAACAACATGCTTTTGTTTGTTTCAGACCTGCCACCTGTCTTAAAGGCAAAATATTTTGTTTTAGAAAACAGTGCAGCAAAACATTTAAGTTAGACCCTCTCTCCAGATTTTCATCAAAGCTACACCTACCAATTCTTTCTGTGCAGCACTTCTAAGGTACAGCCACTTAGCTGCATTCCCATCCATTTACAGACCTGAAGCATCACCTTGGTCTTCTTATCCCTCCATTCAGCTAGTGAGATCCTTTTCTTTGGCCTTGACAAATGCAGTCTTGTCTTTCTCACATCCACTCAGGATTCTGCTGTAAAGGAATGATATTTCTAGCCCATCCTTATGTAACTTTGTAATATCACATTTTTTTCATTTTTCAATTGTTTTCCCCCTTCTCTATTATATCACACAGAAGCTACTTGTCTTCTCTTTCAAGGTACTTCAGGACTCATTCCCTCTCAGTCATCACTCATTTACTATTTCCTATTTCTAGCATTCTAAACCTTATTCTGGTACCCACTGTAATCAGTTTAACTGTCATAAACCGATTTAGACCGAGTCCCTGTTAGAACATCAGTAAACTGTACACATAAGTCACAACTAGGAAAAAGTGCCCTTCTCTCAGTACAGATGTCAAAGCCCTTTGATGGTTTGCGAGGGAGTGTTACCCAGCTGCTTGCTGTGTTATGTCTTTTTTGTAGACTTGCAGCATGATCACAATCAAATTTGAGACCTAAGCTTTGAACAGTATCAGGTCGACCGTGGTTAAATTCCTGGCCCAACAAAATAATAAGATGAATAAACACCATAGGGGTAATGTGTTACAATTTTAAAAGACCAGAAAACTTAAGTAATAGCTGCAGTTGTGACAGGCTGGGGCTTTCAAGTGTGCAGTGTGTACTGTGACGGCTGAATCAAGTCATCTTTCTTTTAAACATTCCATTTTGTATTCTGCTGCTGAAGTTAGGAATCAAAAGTTTCCTGTTTTGTGAGTGCCAACAACCAGAGAACGAATGTATATTTGTAATTCATTTTCAACAATTTACAATTTGCAACCCATTTGAAATTTATTCTTGGAATTGAATAAAGAACTTTTGGAGAAATAACCAAAGATTTAAAATTCAGAATTTGCAGCTTGAGGGATGGAAGTCAGAGAATTTTGTTGAGGTCCTTCTTTAGTAGTAAGAATACATTTGCTAACAACAGTGAATGTTTATTAATGAGGAACTGGGTTGCCACTTGAAACTTCTGCCAGACTTCTTGGAAATGTTCTATTGAGAAGAACTAGTTAAAATGTCAGTATGAAGGATATTATTGTAGGTTCATAATTTCTTCTTGTAGGTATCATGTCTTCTATAATTTGACATTCTGTAATGCATTTGGGCTTTATATGTCAGATTAAGTTACTTGCTTTTAAAGTTAACTTTTCTCTTGATGAGGATTTGTGCTATTTAGGTTTTAGGACTGATCTCGTGCCCATGTCAGCTGTTGCTGGAAATGATAGAGACATTTGGAATCTGGAAGAATCAGCTTCACAAAATCATCATGACTCCTTGAAAGAGTGCTGCCAGATTCCCAAATGAGTCAAGCCATATTTGAAAAATCTGTGGATCCAATTTATGTTTTTTCTGAGAGAATCGTAAAGGGATGTACTGATAATTCAAAAGTCTCTTCCCGGCTACCAAGTAAATTGCCCTGCCATTGGCTAGATTCCGTCCAGTTTCTTGTTTTCAGTGGTACAACTCTACGTGCCAGTGTATGAAATGAAGAAATGAAAGTAGGAACAACTATGGTATGATTAGCATTAGTCTAACTTTTTTCTTTTTTTAAGGCCAGTAATGAGGGGTTAAAATGATAAAAATTAATATTAGAAGCTCCCGTCAAAGATGTGACATGGTGAGAATGCATGAGAGATTTGAATTCCTTGGAAGCTTGCGGAGTGAAAATTAAAGTGTCACTTGCTGAGCCTTAGTATGGCATTCTTCCTCTCCCACCCAAGACAAAGGGTCTATTGCAATTCCGTATCCCTGGATCAATTAAATTCCTTGTAAGCTAATTTATTCTAGACAGAGTGCATTTTTCTATTTGCATGTGTTCTGTTATTTTGCTACTCATAAATTCTCAGTCTAGAGAATAACCTTTACAAAGGATGAATAAGAATTTCCTGCATTATATTATCTTCAAAGTTCTACTAGTGTTTTCCATTTTTGGAAAGTAAAAGATCCAATGTTTAATGTTCTCCAGGATGCTGACAAATTATGTTACAGGTCTTATCTTAGTAATTGAAGTAAATAGGGACCATAAAGGCTGCTCTTCAGCTATTATTTCTCCTGAATTATGAAGTAACGGAAACACAAAATTAAGAATTATTTTAATTCTGGACCGCTTTAGTCTTTGTTACCTCTAACATGTGCGAACTGAGGATATATTAAGGATGTACATTTCTTACTGGGTAACTGAATGGAAGTTCTCTTCTTGTCAGTACATTGCTTTCCTAATTTTCTGTACATTATTCTAAAAATTGACTTCCCAGTAACATCGTTGCATAAAATACATAGAACTTTTTATCTGTTTTGTAGGGTTGTGACTCTCAAATGAGCATGTCAGAAGTGTCCTGCAGTGAAAGTACCTCCTCTTGTCAGTCTCTGGTACATGGCTCAGCTCCAGAAATCCTTATTGGCCTCCTTTATAATGCTACAACTGGAAGATTATCAGCAGAAGTGATAAAAGGCAGCCACTTCAAAAACTTGGCAGCGAACAGACCACCCAGTGAGTGAAAATCTTTTTTCATCCTAATGCATCTGTACTGGTGGGGCTCTCGGTAGCAAGGACTTCAATCCTATCATTTAGTCTTACCCAATCAAAATGAAATAGAGCAATCATCAACTAATCTGTTTCATGTTTTATAGTTCTAGTCAGTTGGGAAATAGCAAAAATCTAAAATTCAAAATATTAATTGTAAGTTGACAAGATTGTTTTAATTTTTCATGATGACTGACTAATAAATTACCTTTATCATAATGATTAATTGCTAAATTACTAATGCCTCACATCACAGGCCAAGAATAAAAAGTTGGTGTTTAAAGAGAAAGTACATGCCAGCTAATATTAATATAAACACTCTGAACAGTTATTCCTGTTCCTAGAGGGGTTGGTACTGCCGTCTTTAATTGCTTATGTGGTAGTAATATATGTAGCTTGGGAATGTCAGTGAAGACAACAGAGAAACAAATTGAGACCTTTGGCGTATATACTGTGCAGAAGGAATGTTCATCATTGGAAAGGACTTGAACTGTGTGTTCAAGCATTTGCTCAAAAATACATTTGTGTGAAATATCTGTGAACTTTATATACTTTTAAATTGGAGCCAGATGGAATGTCACACACACAGAATGTTTTTACTGTCTCTAATTCTTTGATATAGCTTGAGAAAGTTCAGTAACAAACTTTTTTAAAAATTGTTTTTTATTGTTTTTTAGATGATGAGTCTGATTTACTTAAGTTGTAGCCAGACATACCTACCTGTTCCTCTTGGTTTTGTCTGGAGGCTCAGGTTTTAGCCCCTCTTTCTGTTTCTTAATATCCAGATTTGTATGGCACTAGCAGGTTATTTGACACTACTAGATTATGTAGCAGGCTGCCAACATTTTATAAGTGGTTTGCACATCTCACTTTGTGTTCAGAGTTTAGGAAGTAAGCCAAACAACTTGAGATTGATGATCTCCTCTTTCTTTCTTGACCCATGTTTTATTCCATTCGTTCATTACATTTGGCTCAGCCTTACTCTGCTTTGCTTTCTCTATACTTTTCACACTGATGGAGCCAGACTTTGTTAATGTAGCCAGAGAAGGAAGGCGAAAGAAGAATCTCTAATACTTTTATATAATTAGGTAGCTGCCCGAGTCACCTATTTGGAGACAAAGCATAGAAATAGATGGGGAAAGCCAAGAAGGCCCAAGGGCACTGGGGTGGGGGAAGGAATGAACAGGAGAGAAGACCTGGAGAGAAGGGACTATGTGTTCCCTTAAAGCAAAAAACAGTAGGTGGCTTATGCTTATCTTTCTGGAATCTCTAGAGAAAGCCAAGTTTTTCTTAATATTTAGAATATGCAAGTTAGATGGGGGTTCAGTACTTGTTTTGAAGACGGATATGTTCATTCCCTGGTATGTTAATTCCCAAAATGTGCCCTGTGGGCCCATGCAGTCTAGCTAACAGCTGTGTGTGTCACTGGGGTCAAAAATCTGCTTCAGATTGCAAGAAAGCAGCATAGAACATGGCACATAGCCCTGTAATACCGTGTTCTGTCTAACCTTTTTGGAGTTTGTGGTAACACACAAGATCTTGTGTGTTACCTTTTGTCATCCCCTGCGAAGGATGGGGGGAAGTTTTGGTGTTCACAATAATAATAGTCCGGTTCTGTTCAGGCAAATGCAGGTTTGGAGTTCTGTTGTTTCTAGAAAGCTGGAAACTAATGCACTTTCTGGGTCTGGTAAGACCATGCACAGAATGTTGTGGAATCCACATTTCTCCTGTGGGCTGTTTTGTGCCGTCTCCCTCCCCCGCCGGCAGTGGCAGCACCTTGTAAACTCCTGGACCCAGGTGCATACCACTGCCATTTCCTAACTGCCTGTCAACTGCATTGTGGACACGTACCAGCCTCTCTCTGTGCCATCATTTCCACAAAATGAAAACTAAGGCCCGTAGGGTTGATGATGAAACGCTCTGCTCAGATTTGTTGTTTGGAGCATCAGTGGTCCAAAATCCTGAGAAGTGCTGCAAAGTACATGCACAGGTCAGTTTTCATTCAGGTCTTGAGAAACTATGATAGAAAGGGAAGCAATTCTTCTTTCCCACATGCGATCCTTTCTGTAGTCTAGGAGTTGTGAACCTATGCAATTTTTGTGAAATGCTTCTGCAGCAAATACGGATTTAGTCCTACGTTTCTGCTTCTTGGTAGTATATACTCCTCTGCTGCATATTTTTATGTTCTATAGTAACTCATTTAGCAACTAAGTACAGGCAAATAGGCCAAATCCTGCAGGCAGTAACATTTGATGTTAGAATGTGTCTTCGTTTCCCTGTGTGACAGTTAATATTTTGTCTGAGAAAGAGATGCTTCTTAGTATCCTTTAAAATTTTGTTGAAACGGGGTATGAGCTTTTGCACATTAAACGCGCGTGTGTGTATGCATGCAAACACATGTTAAATCCATAAATACATGGATTTTAACAAGTGAGATCTTTACATTTTAAATAGAGACCCATAGTTGAATTTCAGATGTAAGCATCTCTCAGGTATTTTTAGAGATTAGATGAGAGCCATTCTCGTGCCCAAGTCCATCACTACTCAAGAACTGAAGTACTACAATCAAATATCTGTAATTATGAAAGCTAAGAGCAAAACCAGCTTAGTTTTCAGTTCAGTGATTTTTCATTTTATTGCTTTTAATATATGAAGTATAATTACTGTGTGCAGTTTCTCTTAATATGCTGGAGTTTGCATGAAAAAGCATAAGGTTTGATAAAAAGGATATAGTGATTTTTTACCCAGTCTTCTGTAACCTAATCGTTTGCATGATTCTTTCTATGTTTAGTGTGCTTTAGAACCCAGTAGCTATTAGTGCTAAGATAACCCATTATGTAAGAGGTGTAATTTTTGTTAAAGATTACACAAAAACTGCACAAAATTTTCATTTCATTAAATTTTACCTAACAATCCTTTTGTTCAATCCATTTTCTGATCTGTGCTACTAAGGTTTTGTGTTCTTCCACTCCAGTGAATAGTATTTCCTCTTAAACTTTAACCTTTGATCCTCTCTCACCCAACTATTGACATCTGGTCATTATTTCTTTTACTGCTTTCCACCCCCTGTTGTCAGACGGACTGTTCTGTTGTCTAAAACACTTGATAGGTGGACAGGTTTATATAATCCGAGGTGAGTTCCTGTAGAAACTAATTGGATGTTGTCTTTTTCATGCAAAAGAAAACTTGCCAGCAGTAAAGCTATCCACGGCTGCCCACCATATTGGTTTATAAAAGTGTATCTTTATTATTTGTGGCACTCCCTAATGCAAAAGTTGCATTTATCTCTGATTATGGATGTTGGGATTTCAGTGTACCTGCAAAGTGAAAATATTCGATGTGTATCTTTTTACATAAACTCCAATCTTCTAGTGATATTATTCATTAACTTGAATATGACAGGAATAAAGAACGAAAAACAGATTGTTTCATACAGTTTTATATTTCTTAAAATCAATCTTACAAATTCATGAAATGCACATCCTTCTGCAGGAACATGGCTTGGTGCTTCTAATCAAATGAAAATAGAGCTTTACAAATAAAGGTTTATACCCGAATACTAACAGCCAATGTGTGCTAACCACATTTACTTGCATCAGCTTCTTAAATGTATTTCCTAAGAGCACTGTACAAGCTATGTTTTAAACAACCATATTGAATGATGCAAAAACTTATTTCTCTTTAAAGGTGTATTAAATGTATTCCTTCATGAATCTAGGGATTAAGAAGTTTTTTGTATTGTGTAAACTTCCACCTTTGAATACACTTTGCTACATTTTAGTCTTTAAAATAAATAAAATTGGAAAGCCCAAAGTGAGAACCACATCCATGCAGAGATTATTCTTAAGCATTTCATTCTGGCTGTTTTGATATCATCACTGCACATCAATGTTCTTTTTTTTTCTCTTCATTAGTTGCCTTCATTCTACTTTGTTTATTCTTATTCTCAGAAAATTCAGTGGTATGCTTTACAGTGTTGTGGCTAGTTGGAGCTTGCTAAGTGTTAATGCAATTTAAGTTTGTTTAGAACAAATAAGGGGGGTCAACGGGAAGAGGATTATGAGGTATACCTTTAACAACCCATTTACATAGTACTGAAGCTAGTTAATTTGTTATTGTGTTTGTAATATTTTGCTTCCTTGTCATCTTTTCATGTGTCTAAACTAAGCTGTGTTCAGTCAGCCTGGTATACACCATATCCTTGTGTCTTGTAAATATCTCATTCTCAAAAACTTTTGTTTTAAGATACCTGACATTCCAAAATATGATTTATTTTGTAGATACATATGTTAAGTTAACACTGCTGAACTCGATGGGGCAAGAGATGTCCAAATGCAAAACTTCAATCCGCCGAGGACAGCCAAATCCAGTATACAAAGAAACCTTCGTTTTCCAAGTGGCACTGTTTCAGCTTTCAGATGTGACGCTCATACTGTCTGTATATAATAAGCGCAGCATGAAACGAAAAGAGATGATAGGGTGGATTTCCTTAGGCCTCAACAGCTCAGGAGAAGATGAACTCAATCACTGGACTGAAATGAAAGAATCTAAAGGACAGCAAGTATGTAGATGGCATACTTTACTGGAATCGTAATGGATGGTACAAAGTGCAGTTGAGGTTTTAAGGGAGTTTGGTTTCTCAAGAAGATGATCATCCCCAGTCACAATCAACAGATTTGCTGTGGAAGTAAAAAATGAAAATTGAGGTCAACATTCCTTCGTAAAGAATGCACAACATGCAAAATGGTGGGATTTAATATGTAATCTTCACTTAGTGTCAGATACTTCCTTGGTGTCAGAGAAGCCTTGCTGTACACAGATACGTTAGCGGTCTCTCCCCCATCCACCTGATGCTGTATTTGTTTGGGTTTGTTTTGTGGTTTTCAATTCAGAAACATTTTATGTAAAGTTCTCCAAATTAATGTAAGCTCCTCTTTGTGTACTTTTTGTATTGCTCTAATACTGTAGCTTCTGACCTGCCTGCATTCAGATTAAAGGTCAATAATTTGCACTTTGGGAAAAAGTTAATGATCTGAAGAGCAAAAGAAAAAAAAACCACCGGTGGAGAACACTTAGTAATATAGCAAATACGAATATACTGTTGTTTTACACTGAGTTTCCAGGAGCTTAGTACAAGTAAGTTTTCACTTTTTGATATGCAGTTGGTTTGAAAAATACTAGCATTTGGGCATCAGGTGAACTTTGACATCAAACTAATGTTTCTTCAATCTGTGACAGGAACGAGCTCTATATATGGCATAAATTGGGTTTTTCCCTCTTGCCTGTACTTCTGCCTAATCCAAAGAGACCAGATCATTAGTTTGGTCCCTTCCAAATCTCCTTAGACAGGTTGTACTGTAAAACTATGTAACTTT
Organism: Pygoscelis adeliae; assembly: GCF_000699105.1. NCBI lineage: Eukaryota > Metazoa > Chordata > Aves > Sphenisciformes > Spheniscidae > Pygoscelis > Pygoscelis adeliae. The sequence goes on from NW_008825306.1 coordinate 1,300,004, forward strand.
CTGTTGAAAGCACTTCCTGTATTCATGTATTCCAATGTAGGAAGCTCATAGAGCACGACTTTACTAAAATATATTTTCGTTAAATAAATTGATATGGATTTCTTTAAAATGTCAGCAGTTGGAAGTTAGGTTGAAAGACTGCGAAATACTATGGCTTTGGTTGAAATAGGTATCCGTTTGAGTCTCTTCCGAGCTGTTTTAGGGATTACCGTATGCCATTTGCTGGAAGTAGAGAGCAGACCAGGAGTTTTTACCTTCCTTCTTGGAGAAGAGAACATCAGTAAGTTATTTTTCTAGTGATTTGCCAGCAATTGAATGAATGTTCACACCCAAAATAGAAGTTTGCTTTGCTTACATTCAGGTTGGGAAACACAGCTTTCTAATGACACAGTTGAGAAGCCGTGGTATCACAAGAAAGTTTGCCATCAGATAAACACTCATGGCTTCCACCAAAATTAGCGAAATATTAGTGCTTCTGAGATTCCTATTTTCCCAAATACTTTAACTAGAATCACAATAATTTACTGCCTGCTGAATCTAATTCATATTACTGAAATTGTGGATTATTGAGTAAACATGTTTTTAAAAAGCTTCCCAATTCAAATATTCTTTTGGCCTGTAACTGTAAGTTTCATTTACTTTTAATTGTCACTGTATGGAAAGCAAGCAATTCTTTTTCTTATAAATGATGGTGATGTCTTACTAATGTGGGACCTCACTGACTGTTGTAGCCCTTGGTGGGTAGAAGAGTGAAGTTTTGGATTTTGTTGAGAGAATTAGTGGTACCCTCGAGCGTTCTCATTAGGACAAATGTTTGTCTCTTGAATTTCTTTATAATACCTTTGAACAATCCTGGCTTTAGGGTGTATAGACAGCCAAGTACAGTGAGATTGGAGACAGTGAGTATGCTATAATAAAGATATTTCACGTGGTTCTCAAATTCTCACACTACTTAACAATTTCATTAAGTCCTTTTTAAAGGATATTGTAATTCCACTTCTTGGTTTATTTGGTGCCTTTTGAGAGGTTTATTTGCAGAGCCAGGCTTTCAGTTTTTATTGATTTAAAGATTTAAAACATTATTACAGGCTTTTTTTCCCCCCTGGTATTGCACTGCTGCTTCATTTGCAGAAGCTTTATTTACTAAATACAAATAATGCAAAAACTTTCTTTAAACAGGAATGGTCTTGCAGTAATACAATACAATTTGTCTCTTTCAGTCCTTTTTGTTGCTCAGTTTGTGAAATGTAATGTTGAGTGTAGAACTTAATAAAAAATCAGCATTAATTTTATATGCATAAGGAAAATGCTCAGATTTTCCCAATCCTTTCAGCTTTCCATATAATAGAAGCACTGACTTAGAAGCTGTTCAAAAGCAATTTTTCAATGGATGTGACTATTTGGGTGCTCTTTTCTAAAGCTGAAAGTTGTCTCTTGATGGTTGTCTCTTTGTGCAAGTTTTGCTTTATAAAATAATGTACAGTATTTAACAGCAAGAACTGAGCAAATTAATTCCAGTGGAGAATATACTTAACATCACCATTGAACAAATGAAGAAGTCAGTTTGGAAGGTGCAGCAGATAACCTCTTACAGAACCAAACTAAACTAAACTGTGTCATGACTTGTTTTTCTGTTTGTAGGTTGCATTGCTTCGGTTTTACATCTAACCATTCAGATTTCTAAGACATTGAAATCTTAATTTAGGCACAGCAGAGATTTATAGTAGTCTGTGTTGGGCACATTTGGGAAGACGAATCTCTTTCTAGATCTTTTCCCAAGGTATCCGGGTCCAGTCTGTGCTTCACAGAGGGAGGTTTGGCTTACTTGGATTTATACTGTACAAAGGCTGGGAACTGAATGTATAAAGAATGGAAATGAATGTTTAATTTTGAGGCAGTAGAATGTGGATTTGCCATGGAAAACCAGTCACACCAATAATTGGATTCGCCCTGGGATTTTTATGAATTAGTTATAGTATCAATAGCTGTCATGTTGTTTTTTCTTCCTAGATCTCATTCTTCCCATTTGTTTGTAATTTTGTTTTTCTCATTGCTTTATGCAAACCTATACTTCTGTATTTGAAATCTGCCTTTAGATATTGTTTTTCTTAAACGCTGCATAAGGGCTTATACATACAGTGTGGTTTTGTGCATTCAGTTAGGTCTTAAGCATGGAACAGAATTTCTGAAGAACAAAGTATCAGAAACAAATTAGAGGCATTTGTGTTTTCCTCGGAGTTGTCTGTGCTTTTTTTTCATACTTTTTTGTTGTTTACCTTTGTTCAAAAGTACAGTAAGTACTTAGAAGAGTTTATCAAATTAATTACTTTTCTGTCTGCCAATATACCATGTAGAGATTACAATTCTTGAATTGAATCTGTTTCCTGTCAGTGTAGCCTTAAATAATTATAGAACAGTGACGTTCTTACAGATTCTATTCTTGAAAATATTGCATCCTTTCTGCATATGATCTGTTTGGTTTAATGTTTAGAACATTTCAAATACGTCTTCTTAAAGTATTACAAATACGAAAAGGTTGGTTAGTTCCTTTCTGTGGTAAGGGCAGGATTGTGAAGGGCAGTACAGGCAAGCATGAAATCACTGTGCAGCAGGATGAGAGGTTGTACAGCGTCTGCAGGACATCGCTGTCTCCCACATACGTGGAGGCAAGGAGTCAGCAGAGCCATGCTTCTGTTCCCCATTCAGCCAGGCGGCACAGGGAAGGAGGATAGTACTGGTAAGATTCAAAGACGAAGCTTTGTGGTGCTTCATCTTTGAATCTTACCAGTGGTGCTGCCTCATGCTCAGGACTTAAGACATCCATGTTGTAACCACACTGCAAGATCTGACTGCAAAGGCAGAAGTTAGGCAAGATGTAAGTTCTGCTGCTGGAGAAATATGACACAATTTCTAAATCCAATTAAAATCCTCTAACCTCATTAATAATTAGATTTTGAAGTGTGGTGAGCCCTTGGAATGAATGTATGTGCTCTTACTGAACATTGTTTATCAATTAAGAGAATACTTCAGCTGAAAACAGATTTTATGGCATTTACTGTAGGAGATATTTTCACCTGTTTATTTTTGCAACCATTCCTGATGGCAGATGCAGTGCCAGCACCAGTACCTTCCCATTTTTCACACCTTTGGAGCAATTTTTGTTGTTGTCTAGAATTTGTGTTTGTGTTACTGATTTATTCTCTTTTCTCCCTAATGACTTGCTCCTGCAAACTCCCCAGCACCTTGAGAAGCTGTCTGTGGCAGTCACTGGACCAAGGGCACTCTGCACCTCTTACAGTAAGGTACTGGTGCAAAGTTTCTGTGACCTGTCCAACTCGCCAAGATTTCTGAAATGCAAACCGTCAGTTTTAATACAGTGAAGCAGAAGAAGAAAACTTTTTTCTTTGAAGGAGACATTTTAATGTAGGAATTGAATACAGATTGCTCTTATACCTACAAGTTCTAACAAAAAGTCTTCAATAAAATCAGAGAATGAGGTTTGAGGGGAAGCCTTTTGGCCTGAGCTGTTCCAACTTGAAACTAACAGCAGAATGCCCTTTCATTTAACTGAGAGTTGTATTGAGCCTTTCACTTACTCGTCACACTTTTCTGCAGAAAAAAAAGCTGTCCTGTTTAAAGCAGTCTTTAAAATTATGGCTTGTCACTTGTAAGGCAGACTGACTTCCTCCTGAAGCAGAATTCTCAGTAACAGCTAAACATTCGTTTAATTCTCCCACTGATGTGCATGCCTACTTGCCATTACTGTCAATGAGAGGAGCCCGTGGGCATCAACAGGAGAGTGGACCTGACCCTGAAAGTGTGAAGTGCAATAGGATCAGTAGGTTAGGGCAGTGATACAGCATGGCGCCCGCAACACAATCAAATGTGATTTCAATTATGAATGGAAGTGAAAAAGCAAATACCCGGATACTGTCACGAACTTGTTATTTAATCATTATCTCTTATTTTTGTTTCTTCTTTTCCTCAGCTTCTGAAATAGTTTTAAAACTTAATATTAAAAATGTTACCGCAATCCCCAAACATCTTGATAATTTTAACTGGAACATTCAGCAAAGTCTATTGTTAGAACAAGCCATCAAGAATGTTCTGTATTTTGGTCTGTTTAACTCAGCTGCCAGATTTTGTAGTGCATCACAGCTGGATTTCAGACTACTTTGTTCTGATGGCAGTTTTTGAGGGGAAAGTCATAGGAGCGTTTGCTTGTCAGTGAATCAACGCCTGATGAAGAGATGTCATCTGAGAGTGAGAGCATTAAGAGCATAAGAGATGGCTTCATACAGCGGCAGCAACAGTGACTCAAATTCCACTCTTGGAGCCTTGTGGCCCTCAGAGGGCCCTACTCAGAGGAACCGTGTCACGTGAACTGTGGGAGTTTATACATTCAAAGCAGCGCAGGTCTGCGTGGGCACTCCATGGCTTCTAACCTAGTGTATTTTACAGATGTAAGCAGGGTAGATAGTGTTTATTTGCCTAGGGTGAGTACCAGCTGGCCTACAGTGACATGGATTAGTTTAGCCTTAAGAACTTATCACTGCCCCTCCTTAAGTTCAAGCAGGGTTTCTTCCTTTCTGCAGACTATGCAGAAATCTTATGCACCCAATGTATCTGCTTATATTATGCCTACCTGAATACGGCACAATTATATTAATGCTAGCAAGCTTAGTCCCTATGTAACATGGTGTGACTGAATTAATAAATTGGTCTGATACATGCTGGATCAGGTTTTGCTATGCAGGCTTATGCTGGTATAATATAGAAATAAGATTCTTAAGCAGAGGAATGTGCCAGGAGGCAGGAAAGTGGATAGTATTGCTCCTGTAGGAATGAAGACCGGGAAACAGCTATGCCCAGACAATGGGCAAGGCTAGCCTAATAGCAAGAAGAATTCATTCACTTCCTTGGAAGCATCTACTGGTAGAGCTGGTATAAAGCCTCCAAAAGCTGCCTGTCCCTGAGGACCCTACTCAGGAGAGCAGAAGCAGTAATACCGTACCACTGAAGGAATACCTCATGGACATTCAGGGATGTAATTAATGTCACCCTTTTTCTCTCATATCTGAGGACAGGAGTCTTGCCCATTGTATTAAGTTAATTTTTTTGCAGTGTTTTGCAAATCCTGTGGACATTCATTGTGTGCCGAGGGTCTAAAGTGGATTGCTTTATAACTTTTTGTTCATTTCCAAAGCACGAGTTTGAATGAATTTACAGAATTAACCAGAAGCATTATCATAGCTTTGAGATGTAATCTCTAGGCTGTAGCGCAACCAAGGAGCAGGGCTTTGAACAAGTTTTGATAGTAAATTGTGCAAATGGCTTATTATGACATTTTAAGAAAATTTCTAAGCAGCTGAATGTATTAGGGAGTATTTACAAAAAAGGAGATAGAGCAATGGTCTTTTCTTACTATACAGCTAGTTTGCTGTCCTTTCCAGTAAACCACAAGGTTCATTAGTGCTCAGTACTGTTTCGTTTACGATAACTGTTTTTAATGTGATTTTCATGAGAAAGTGTAATTAGTGAAACCTTTTATTCAATTTTTCCCTTTCTTTGCTTTTTTTAAGGAGAGATGTCTCCTTATATAGTATATATACTTTCTTACAGAGCTTTCTTACCTATTTTTATATAAGAGGATTTAACAATGTAAAATTAAATGCTCTATGAGCAAGCTGTATCACTGTTACACAATCTAAAGTGCTAATATAATGACTAAGGGCCTGAACCTACTGCCTTTTACTCAGGTCCTGGTTTAACCACGTCTTTCATGTTGTGTAGTACCTTTCCCTATAAGCAGTTCCATCTATTTCTCTGGGATGACTCCAAGAAAGGCACTATTAACATGAACAGCAGTGGTAAAACTGAGCCTCCTCTCCATTCTTAGCGGGACATCTGTCATGAGTAAAGGCTGCTGGCTCTGTCCCAAAAGTATAGTTATAGATTATAGTTCCCTTGATCTTCAGTAATTTTAAACTTGTTTTCTGGTGACTATAAGCTAATAACTGATCTTAGTGAATACAAATATTGAATCGTGCTGTTATCAGCAAGATTATGAAACGTGAATGTGTTTCACGTTTTAATTCATTCTTTCATTGGGATATAAGGAATTGGATTTGTGAAGCATCATATTGCATAGAGATAGCACACATTCGCCACATTTTTTAAAAGTGTATGAAATATACAGTATGTAGCATTTTCTTGCATACTTTTATACTGCCTGTATGCCACCGATGCACTCGGTGCCTTCTTTCTTTTGTATAAAACAAATATGTAGAGAAACTAAAGTTATGGTGTGTAAGCGATGTCACTGCAACTGAAGAGCTGTCTTAACCTGATTATTCCTAGTACAGGAGGTTTCAAATGGCGGTTCGGTTTAACACAATGCACTTCTTTGAATTTGAAGTTTTCCCTTTCCTTCCTCGCCCCCCCTTTCCAAGAAACCTCCTCATACGACTGTTTATTCTTAATTGATTCCTGTGTCTGATGTAAGTCACATGGTGTTAACCAAAGAACCAAGCCTGTTTCTAATTCTTTGGACAAATAATGTTTGGACTTGCTAGTACTTAAAGACAGAAATTATATAGTGGACGTCTTTGAACAAATATAAAATAGGCTTCTGTAAATGTGACTCACAGCTGAGAATTCAAGATACCTCTTTTCTGACTGGTTGTGCATTATTGTATCAGTAGCAAAGTGATTGAGTTGTATTTCTTTGTGCATTTTAATCAAAATCCCATCACAAGCAAAAATATAAGTAAGTCAGTGCTGTCAAATTAGCTTATTTTACCCATTTTATACCTATACCTGAAGTGTGCAACTTTGAGAACAGATTCGGCTTTTCAGCGTCTGAAGTCCCAGTATTATAGAACTGCCTAGCGTATGCTGGTCTTACAGAAACAAACTCATGCTGCATTGTATGTACATTTCCTACCAGTATCCCTTCTTTGTATAATTTATGTAATATAACGCAGTTTTCAACTACTGTTTCAGCTTGAAATTCCTTAAATTTCAGTGCATGTATAGCCTTAAACATTTAAGACACCAAGCACAGTTTTGATGGGAATAGGTTATATTTGCAAGTCCTGTTTGGCACAGAAGTCAGAGAATTATTTTTATACATCAGTCAAAGACTGTAGAAAATGGGTATATTGCAGTCACGTTATCAACCATGCTCCTAATCATATGCATTTAAAAGAAAGTATTTTTGCTGAAGTTTTTAGAGGTGAAATATCAGTGCTCATTTCCTTTCTGGAATTTGCTTGTTTTGTTTTCATACTTTCATTTCTGTACAGAATCTTGGAGCCCCTAACTAATGTCTGTGACTGAATTCACCCCTATTTTCAGAATTCCTTGAGCTTCTTTTCTTTTCTGCTATGCTTTTAAGTTGAATAAGCAGTAATTAAAATTCTCTAATTTTTTTTTTTTTTTTTTACATTTTGACAGTAACATAATTAGAGCAAATTGCTGTTTGCAGCTGTTTGTGCAGCTTACTGAAGTCTTAGGACTTTGTTTGAAACTGTCATTATAATCCAGATGAAGACATACGTTTCATGGCATTTCAGTCCACAGCAGGTGAAAACAGGAGTTCTGGCGATGAATGTGCAAATCTGCATATTGGGTGTCAGCTTGTAAATCCCCAGAGGGATTTATAATTAGGTGTCACATTGTATCTACAGTATCTCCAGTTGTGTGTTGTCAGATACTTGTTTTGTTTTCTTTATTATTACCTAGCAAAAAACTACTTTTATCATTTTTGTGCTCCTGTATATTAATCTTGAGGGTTTCCAGTGTGCCAGATTAGTTTAATGTTGTCAGTTCTCTTTTTGTAAAAAAAGCTGGACTTTCCAGCATACGCATCGCATTACTCTTCTGATTTTGGGGAGAGGCAGAATGCCACCAACTGTTTTTAGTTATATTTACCTGTACAGCAGAGGTAACTTTAATCCCATGTTAGTTTGATTAGAACATGCTATAGTATATTTTCAAACTGTGGATCTGTCACAACATTAAAATAGTCATTTTGCGTATCTGAAGCTTTGCCGCTGTGGATTTGTATTTTGTTTGCTCTCTCTATTTGTATCGATTACCTCTGTGAAATGTATTTTTGTCAATTTGAGGGTTGAAGTTTGCAATGGGTTATTTCAAAGTATTTTCTGTACGTCGTGTCAGCTTTTTGCATGTGAACTTGATTGCTGGAAAGTATCTGAAAAAAAAGGAAAAATCACTTTTAAAACCGGTTGTTGTCACTTTCCTTTGGAATTCATTAGATCGTAAACAGTGACTTCACTGTTCAGCAGATAGTAATGCTTGGTCAACCATTTGAACTGCTGTCTGCATTAAAGACAAGAAAAACTTTTTTAATTTTGGCAAGCTAACTAATCCTAGCCCTTACACACTTTCTGGCTCCGTTTCCAAATTTCCTAAGTTTCCCCAATTCCCTTTCTGTTCCTCACAGTCTTTGTTGATGTCACGAATCTTCTATTAGAGAATTTTAAATTAACCAGTGTGATAACGTTCTGGCAAATATGATGTGTATACTGGCAAATAAAGACACACTCAGGTGATTGTTCTGATTGACTTCATACAGTTTTCTTCTGGGGTCATCTGCGATTCCCTCTGCTTCTCTGTCCCACATATATTTCTCAGAAAAGATCTCATCTAGCATATTTATGCTTAACTTCCACTTTCTAAGGAATAAGTAGGCTGAAATAATTGATATTTGATTTAAACATGAAAGAACACTTTCTGTAAGTAACAATTATAATTTTACTGTGACCCACCGTAGATCTTCTGTACTATCCTCTAATGATTTTTGTGGTACGTATTAGAAAAAAGCTTTCTGGGCTCTCATGGCAGCTCTGCTTTAGGATGTGCCTGAATATATGTACGTTTTAATACATATTAGCATACATGAAAAAAAGAATTGTTACAGCAATTAAAGCATTTTTTCCCATCCTAGAGGTAGGAAGACTTAGTATAAAAAGCTTCTATCGTTTCTTCCCATTTCTGCAGATGAAAGGAGCATAGCCCCGTGACTTTTACCAGATGAAAGTGGAGAGAGGGATGCATTTCTTTGCTATATAGAATCATAGAGTCGTTTGGGTTGGCTGATCGTCTGGACCCATCCTCATCATCTGTGCAAATCCTAGGACTTCTATGAATAAGATAACATGGTACTCGCTGGTGTTAAGGCTGGCATTTTCAAAAGGCTATACACTTAAAAATAACTTGTCACTCCGTATTCAGACTGGTACGTATTTGGTACTTGAGAAACTTCGAGAGGAGCACTTAGGTAGTGTCCATATTCTTTAGAAGATGTCGCAAGACGTTTGGTACCCTTGTCTATCAGAAAGAAAAAAAAACACAAATGTTTTTCTCCAGATTATGAGAGATCTATTAAAAGGTGATAATATGAAGTATTAGGTATTTGTTTAAAAATTGAGGATTTATGAAGCTGTGAAAACATGGCAGAATAAATGAAATAGATACGTTATCTGTGTTGTGATAGTTGTTCACCATTTATGAACAGCCATTTTCCACTCAAAGATCACAGAAAAAAAGAGTTAATACACCTGTGAATCAAATTCAGCTTTCAGCTGCATGTGTGGCACCTTTCAGTCACCCATGTTTCATGCATGTAGCTGAGCAGAATTACGTGTAATGCTCAGTTGTTAGTTTGTTGTGCAACAGTAATTGCTTCAGACAGGTAGAGCCAAGTTACATCACTTCTATGCAGATACAACTTTTCCTGTCAAAGGTTTTCTCTGAATAGTTTTCTTCATGTGGCAAATTCCACGTTAGATAGTATTTAAAATTGCTCTGAAGTCACTAGTTACTTGTTTCCAAAAACTCCTGTGGGTAAGGGCTAT
>NW_008825306.1:1309925-1327115 GCF_000699105.1 Pygoscelis adeliae
GCATGCATCTTCTTTAGTATTTTTGTTTTTACAGTCCAGCAGTGCGGTTCTAATTTAGTGTTTGATTCATATTAGACATTTCATTTTACTCGTAAATTACTCTACTTCCCCAAAATTAATGAGACCATTACTAAGGCATTTTGTTACCTGCTAATCATTTTGAGTAGCTACATTTCAGCATAGGGATTCGAAAAAACAAATTTGCTGTTGTATCGGCATTAAGAATAGTAAGGATAGAAGGAAGCAAAAAATGCAGAAATGAAATAAACTCTCAAGTTAGATCATGCAACAAATCAGCTGGGCTTTAGATAAATGATTTATTATTGAATTCAAAACCTAATAGGTTTGTGTGTTCTGAGTATAGTTTACACTGGTTTGTTTTCCACTTAATTAGAAGCCTTACATTTGATCTTATTAATAATGAAAACCCTCTTGTCAAATTGTGTAAGATCATGTTGAACTAATATGTATATTTTAGAGGCAGAATAAAATCTCCCCTCGTAGCCTTTCATATTATTTCATTGCATTATGCAAAAATGACATTCTTTCTGCTGTTAATTTTGCTAGTGTGAAATAAGAAAACTTCAACTCATCTTTCACTCCTGGTCGAGAAAGTCCTGGTTTCAAGAACTGCGATGAAGGTAGTTCAAGCTCTGTAGCCCACTGTTTACAATTAAAGGTTAACTGTAAAGAGAAATTCAGAATACCAGGCCAACTCAGCTTTATAAATGTAACCGATAAGAGTATAAAAGATAATAATCAGTCAGTAATCAAAGCTTAAGTTATATCCTGTGCTATCAGTTCTTGTTGCGGTGGTTCAACAGTTCAGAAAGGGAGCAGGCTCGAACACGCCAAAGGAGACCAGATTTGTACCCCATTTGTTTATTAGAGTTAAGTACACATTTTCCATGATATCACAGCATTTTCATCTGCCTATGCAGAGACCTAAAGTACCAATAGACTAAAACGTCAGTCACACAAGCCTTTGCTAATTAATGCCTTCACCAGAAAATGTCTGGCATTCTTAGGAAATCAGGGAGGTATAGAACGTAGAGATCATTCATATTTATATTTTTTTAAAAAAAGCAGGAAAAAGGAAAGCTATTTAATCAGCTATTTTAAAAAGCTCCAAATCAGTCAGCTAGGCTAAAGGTCATGAAAATGTAGCTAGATCTAAGTAAGCCTCAGTGGCAAATCATCGCACGAGCTTGTTGCAGTTTTCCAAGACAGCATAAAAACACTTCGGCGCACACAAGCCAGGCCAATAGGCTAAGTAATAGCATTAACCGTTCAGCCTTCACCATCTGTTACACATACAGCCAAGCCAACAGTTGGGATGAAGTCGTCCTACATGTTTCCCGATTTCCAAGCACATGGGTTTTTAATTGAACTTCTTCACAGAAGGCTTGCCAGCGAATACAAACTACTGTCATCGGCAGCACCGGTATGTACTGTAAAGTACTAGCGTTGATTGGGAAATGGCAGTCGGGCTGTTTCCAGACTCTTGAGCACACCTGTTAATAAGGCAGGGCGAGGGTGCGGTGGTATTTGCTGGTCTAAGCATGGGACTGGGAATCGGGAATACCCTTTAATTCCACCTTCGATGCAGACTGGCTTTGTAGCCTTAGCTGGTTTACTTGGCCCTTATTCTCATGGCCAAAATGCCCATTTTCTTCCATGTCATTGATATATCCAGGCACTAAATGACCTGTCGTAGTATTAAATTAATCAGTAAAACTGATGCGTGTCTTTTCATCTGTTGAAAGATAGTATGAAATACTCTCTCTAAAGCATTCCTATATAGAAATCGCTGCATGCGGTATTATAGTCAGAAGAATGCTTTTCCGCTTATGCTTAAACATGCCAAATACGTACACTGAATACCTCAGTTATGCAGTCTTTTTGTGATTCTTGCTATCGACGAGAGTCACTGAAGGATCAGGATAAAGCCTAAGAAGATTTTTTAAAAGTTTTCCGTGGGATCAATTCCCCGGTGTGACTGAATGAGAGCCTAAATGAGTGCCAGTGCCAGCACAAGGAGGGGAGTGGAAGTGCATAGCTGGAGCTGAGCTGTCCTTTCCCTGGCAATCCACACGTAGCTCAGCTAAAGACGATGCTGAAACCACTATCTGAGAAAACTGTTATGAATATGGAGGCATTTTACATTGCTGACTGTTGCCTGTGAGGAATCTATCCAACCACTTCTCATCTTACTTTGAAAAAAGATCTTGTAAAAATTGTTAGAAGTGAAATCCGCAGGGGCAGGCAGAAACAATTCTAAATACTTTTGAAACACCATACGGAGTCATTTTGATGGGACAGAAATTGCTACCTGTTTCTGGTATAATGCATCCTTTCAAAAATTCAATTAGAAAATGTATAGCAAGGTCATAATTTAAAATTCTGTACATTTAATACAGTTGATGTTATTTTTGAGTTCTCCTAAACCACCACCACCGATCCCTCTTTTTTTTTTTTTCCTTCTTCCACCCCCAGAGCACTTGTCCCACAGCAGGACCTGCTTCAAGGACATAGTTTGCCCTGAGGCGTTATGTGACACAAGAGTCACTGTAGGGTTGCCACTGTCGGCGCTTGGACCCCAGGGAGCCCTTTGAGAGGAAGGCTGGTGGTGCGTGACCGATGTGGGAGCACCAGCACCACTAAGAAGCTGAGAGAGCGCAATTGCGGAAGGTAATTTCAAAGCAGGTGTTTCCAGACAATCTGTAAAGATCCAAGGATGCTGGTACCCAAGCCATCCCACATCTCGCACGCAGATTTGCTCCTCCACTTCCTTCTTGGGTTTTCTGTGGAATGGGGCGATCCATCCTTAGGCAAGCATTTCACTGCCAGAAGTATTTCAAGGAATTGTTTTTCTCCGAGTGCATATCCCACCCTCTCTAGTTATGCATAATATTTCACTGAGAGCTTTCTCAAAAGGTAGACATGCGGCATAAGATCTATTACGTCAACAGCCTGAAAACAGAATATACTTAAACTGTTCATTGTCATGCCGGGCAATCCAAATTAGGCATCCCCAGTAAATGCTGCAATCAAAAGAACAAAAGCTGTAAAATGATTCAATGAATTTATAGTCCACGTAACCACTGGAACAAACATTTCTGCTTTGTACAAAAAGTAGAAACATTGTAGTTTATGCGAGGCGTGGATTTGGAAAAACGTTAATGCATCATGGTGCTCTGTTGTTCCATCTTCCGCCTTCACTTGCATCCACTACACTATTTGTCAGTGGATTTCTCAGCAAGTTACTGCGCATAATCTTGCCTGTTTCTTTTAGGGATACAATGTGCAGTTATGCTTTTTACTTTAATACTTCCTTTGGTGAGTGGATATTGAAATGTTTAACAAATACTGATTAGAGTATATAGTCCTGTGTCAACTGGGTGTATTGATACTCTTAACCTAACCCTGAAATGAGCCAGTTTGAAGATGAAGCCTAGAAAGCTCTTAGCGGTTCAAGCCGCTGCTGCACACCGGTTTAAGGGAGGAGACAAATACAACAATACTAATTTAATGGGAGAATTTTCAGGTACACAGTAATTGAGTTGGAATTTGGCCAAAGCCTTGAGGTTAAAGAACCTACTCTTATGAAATGTATTAGAGAATCTTTAATGAATGCAAACAATTAAGAGCACAGTTTCATCTCTTCTGCAAGGGATAGCAGAAAATGCTCGTTTCCCTCCAGAAATACTGTGCTGCCTGTAATCGGCCTGGGGCATTGAAAAAAATATGCCACCTCCTGAAACACCAGAACCGTTTTCTGATCAACAAAGATCTCAATACGTTGACCTGTAGGAGGAGTAGCTGGCTCATGTATTTTAGCAATAACTCTCACATACATACTGACAAATAGCCACTAAGCAAGGAAAGGAATCCTGAACTAAATTGAATTGAACTACACTGAATTCAACTAAGCTGGGGTGGTTTTTTCCCTTTTTTGTCTCAAAAATAGCGCTGATTTGCAGAATAATTTCAAACAGGTTTATTAAGCTCTTCAGACAGACTGGACAAGAAGAAGGTCTCCAGACTTGCCACTTGCCATAGATAGGTATTTCCATATCCATCAGTTCTTTTGGGTTTCTTATATATTTATTTCTAAATATAGCTAATGGTTGGGAAAAAGAATCATGACTGGAAGAGTCCTTGGCAGCATAAAAGTGAGGGAAAATTGATGCTTTACAGATACTAAAATTGTTTGCCTTTGAAGCTTTCTGGGTGAAAAGAATTGTGTCAGCCTGCTGAAGCCCAGAACGTAAGTTACTGTATGTGCAGAGAGAATTACATTTTGTTATTTTAAACCAGCTTTAGTGCATGATGCTTTATCGGCTGCGATAGAAGTCCCTTTAAAAGCAACACCCTCTAAAATGCATATGAAGGTATTTACTTCAGAGATTAAAAAAATATACAAGTCAAATATATGAGTGCTTGAATCTTTCAATATGGAATTTGAAACGCTGATGCATTATGCTGCCTTGCACCAGGACGGCCCCAGAGCACCAACGATAGGTAACTACCTTGGTAGCTTTCATTGACGAGAATGAGAAGAGAGCAAATCCATTATTTTAGATTTTGTAACACTATCTGTTAAAGCTAAATTCTTGCTAAAATAGCAAAGATAACGTTTTTTTTGTTCCTTCTTTCACTATGAATTTACTTTTGGTTTTAACGTCGTCTTGAGAGTGTTGTTCCTAGCACACAGACACGGAAGGGCCTATGTCAGGCCAGGTATCATTACGTACTCTGGAATTATTAAAAGCCTTAACGTTTACACCTGTGTGTGGAATTGCCAAAGTGGTACCAGGTGAATCAGACTTAGGCTAACCAGTGCCCTGCTGCAGAGTATAGTGGCCCTGAGAGTGAACCCCAATTCTAAAATCTGCGTTCGAACTTATATATTTAACTGTGGGCTTTTATTAAAATGATCACTTCCTTTGTACAAGTACACTTTGAAACATAGTATGTGTTCCTTATTACCTGGATCAGATTTTGGGAGGCAAAATCAACTATGTTCAAAAACATACACTGTATGTAAACCGAATAAGAAACTTTTTTTAGTGTCCTGCCTGAGATTGCCTGCATTCCCCTAGTGCTTTCCTCTCCAGCCTCCGTACTTAGAAACAAAGAGAGAGCAAAACCTGGGCGAGCGGTTAATTCCTGCAAGATGACATGGACTTGGAATCCAACTAAATAATATTCTTGCTTTTATATTTGACTTTTGGTTTGGATTATTCAAGGATATTTATCCTTCTCTCTTGGAATAATTTTGCTTTTGGAATAATTTCAGACAACAAACATAGTCTACGGTTTAACGTACTGTGACCCACTCTGGCTCCCAGAATAATTTCTCCTACCAATTTATTTCTCAATTGTTGGCCATGCTCTGCTGTTTTTTAACTCCTTTTGTACCCCTCAGATTAGGAATTGCCACGGAGATATTTTTCTTGAGGACCTTTTATTCCTGATTTACTGTGCTTCTCTAAGTAAAGAAATTGCTCTCATTGCTGTAAAGTAGCAGGAAGCTGCTAATGCTTTTTGAGAGCAGAACCACACACAGGAGGCTCATATAATTTACTTTGTAATTGAATGGTACATTTCTCAGCATCCAGATTTTTAGCTGTTGGGATTTCTTTTTTAAGATGATACAGCCTTCAGAGGTTGCGATGTACTCCCATTAAAGACAACCGGGGTGTATTTCCCTGGCTCATAATAATAAATTGCTCGAGCAGACTATCGCCAGCGAATCGCCCTTCCAGTTCTGCGTAATCCTCCGGTAACCTTGCGCAAACTTCTCCCAAGCTGTAACAGAAACTTGGCACCTTGCTTCTGGCTATCCTCGAGTTTGGCTGGAGCCTCTCGGAGCTGTACCCCGCGACGTTGCTGCGAGCTTGTTTTTGTCTTTGGACTGATTGGATCTTTCTTCTTGGGGCTGGGTTCTGCCAGCTTTATTCAGGCTGAGTAGTCCCACTGCGCTCAGTGAAACTATTCATGGAGTGAGGTGAGCTTGAGGAACTGTGCAACGGGAGCTGGGCTGGCACTGTCTGGTCCTTGGAAGCGGCGAGAGGAAGGTCTTTTCCTCCTTTTGTGAAAAGCAGAGAGCGTGTGTAACAGAGAGGGATGGTGAACAGGAATGCGTCGGGCAGAAGTAGACATGGGAAGGAAATGAATCTTTAATTTATTATCATGGAATAGCAGCTAAGCCAGAGCTAAAAAATACTTCAGAGATTTAACATGAGATCTAAATTTTATTTTAGAGTTCATATTGCAATTTCATTGCAATGACAAAAATGAATCAACTGAATAATTGAACTGAAGCTGATCATTATTCAGTTTTTCTTGGTGGTTTGATGGATGAACTGATAATGAAGTTTAAAAATCTCTCTCCTTTTAGCAAAAAAAAGTCACTGTTGAGCTCCAGGGTGCATGCTTGAGAAGAATTGGATGTGCAAGTGTCTGCTATTGCTGCTGGAGAGGAAGGTGAAAGTGGATATGGGCACTGGAGTGAGTATCAGTATACTGTAAACACAATGAAAATATAAAGGAATACACAAGTGCTTCCCCATATCTTCCTCTTTCTGTTTTCTTTAAATTTGGGCAATAGCGTATTCCATTGAAATCATGAGTATCGCTGCACAGATTTGTTTAAACTAAAGCAATTGCACGTCCCCAGCCATTACTCATACCAGTTACAAAACTTCATAGGACTTAGCTTGGGCATCTCCCCAGTCCCCGGAGCTTCGATGTAGTCCAGCACATGCCGTTTGGATAAACAAGAGGGTTGACACAGCTGTGCGGTAGCTAGATGGAGGTTTTGGAGCAGGAAAACAGGAATGGCTTTGGGTAATTGCCATTGCACCAGATCCTTCACTTAAAATGCCGTCCCTCCCACACATCAACACCGTCTTCCTTTCCAGACATTAGACACTACCCAGGTCTGCGACAGAGGAAAGTAAATCCTCTTCCTCAGTGCTGGGCCCAGCATTTGGTTATCCACGCTTTTTTCTGCCTGAAGCTGCCTCAGGATAGAGGAAGGGGTAATTTTCTGCAGAGAGCTGGGTTGCTCCAGCTTGAACACACCTGCGTTTTCCTCTTCTCCAGACCCTTATCTGCTCCTTCTGCCAGGAGCACGCACAGGAGACTCCGCCAGGACAGGTTGTCCTTCCTGGTCGCTGGGAACACCATCCATGTAGGATCCTTCTAAATAGTCCCTACTCATGGCAATAAAAGTACTCCGGAAAAATCAAGTGCTAATAAAGACCAACTTCCAGTGCTAGAGGAAGAACCACTTGTGTGGATCAGAGCGCTACACGTCCCAGCCCTGATGAGGACATACGCGTCAAAACAGTTCTCTAAATGAAAATTAATTCTCAGAATAACTTCGAGGTTTTTATGCTACTGTTCAAGTAAAAGGAATAATCACTTTCTGTAGCACCAGCTAAATAATGGAATGCAGATCTTAGCAGAATATTATCAGTCCAAGGACAGTCGAAATCTACATCTCCGCTTTTGTGATGACAAATTGTGCAGAGGAATGCTTTTCTTATAAATGTCTGTGATCTGCTTATATTAACTCTCTCATTACCTCAGCTGCTTTTGTCACCTCAGTTTTGTCTATACAAGATTTCTTTTTTTCCTCACTTTCTTTGGTTGCGTAATTATTTCATATGAGATGAGTATTTTATATTATTTTTCCCCGGTTCTAAGAGGTGACTTTTTCCTTAGCTATTAAATCAATAGGTTGGACTTAAAATGAAAACTGAACTTAAAATGTTTTATTTTTTTAAAAACTTCATCTTTTTGGGTCTACATTGTAAATTGAAACATAAATAAAGCCTTTTAAATGTTGATAAAATTGATCTTTTTTTGTTTGCTTGCTTGTATAGATGATAACTGCTGAAGTCTGAAAACAGGGACACAGACAAGGAGACTGAGAAATGCCTGGACAAAGTTGTGTTAGTAAGAGTCAATGTGAATGCTGTAAGTCTCAAAAAAAAAAACCAATTTCAGTCAAATACGAAGTTCTGCATCAAAATATTTCATCTTAACACTGTAATTTGTGATGCTACCCCAGAAAGCCTGATTTTGGGGATATGTACCCAGCGCACAGAGGGGAATGGATCCTGCCAAAAGTATCTCTTACCAATTAGTCATTTGTGCTGCCCATTTGCCTCATGAGCTATGTCATGCATAAAAAATGGATACTCAACAGCACTGGTATCATAATTTTATAATCTTTTCATTATTTAGACATTTCTCTTTTTCTAGTTTATTTTATGTGCATTGCAAACATTTATTATGGAAAGAAAGCATTTTAAATTATGTTTTTAAATCAACCCCTTATATCCCATACAGCAGTGGGCTCTCTCCCATCTCTCCCCTTTCCAGCTCCTCACCGCAGACGTGCCGCGCTGTTGCAGCTGGGAGACCTTTATCCTGTAACTAAACTCATTCTTCCAAACCTTTACAAAATACATAAGAGCGATTCCCAGTATCTCTCACTGGGAAGGTGCTTCCTGCCGGCGCCTCCACCCAGGCGGCGGGTCAGCGTTATTTCCCCTCGTTCAGTCTTTGCAGAGCGGCGAGGCGGAGAGGTGGCAGTGCCCAGGCGGGATCAGGTCCTGGTGGCCTCGTGCGGCTGCAGCTGCTCTGGCTGCTTCGGGGGGCTTCCAGAAAACGGGAAAAGCTGAGCACCGCCAAGAGGCTGAGAACGGGTGTTGGCCAGTCGATTAGCGTGATTTTTGACTTGTGGATAACTACGTTTTCTATCATGTGCTAGCATAATGAATTTATTCCTAGTGATGGGTCATTTCTTCTCCTTTATGGAGTCCGTAGATTACAGGATGAAAAACCTGGGGAGTAACAAGACTGCTACCTTTTGCCTTTCTTCCCTCTTTCCACTCTTGTTCCTGATTCTCCCCCTCCTTGGCTTGGTGTTCATCCCTCTGCATCTTCTTCTCCGCAGCAGCTACCACTTCCCAGCTGATCCCCTCTTCTTGTCATTAAAATGACCAGCCGTGCAATTGTGAATACTAAAATTCACCCATTAACACCGCAGTGAGGTGGGGTCTGAGGAGCTCCTACCTCCCAGCTTGCTGTGCCACCCTGCCAGCAGATTCGGGAAGGCGACACCAGGCTGGTTTATCCTGGTTTTCTTCCCAACCCTGACAGCTGGTTATAACTGGTTGAGCCGTGGCTGGAGTTCAGCACAATTCAGATGTCTCAGACAGTCTATACAAACATCGTTCCTACTCAGAGGTCCTGTTGGAAGAAGTGTCTGTTGGGCACTTAGTGAATTACAGGCTTAAGAAACTACCTGGCAATGCCAGAGACCTTGAACCAGACGCAAAACTTCCACTAATGCAGCCTTTAGCGTCCTAAGTAGGTACTTGGCTGCCAATCAGTTTTAGGCACGCTGTAAAGGGACTTTCTAAAAAAAGTCTGACTCTGGACCAGCATCCCCATTTGTTTCATCTTGATTTGGAGTGGTTAAATAGGAATTTGCAAAGGAAATGAATAAGGGGACCAGCTTCTTTCATTTAAAAGGCTTGTCTATGTAGAACCAAGCGACAAAGGAATTCAGTGTAAGGTTTGCAATTTTTGTTACTCTTGTCTAACCAGATTTACATCGTCAAAAACAAAACAAACAAACAAACAACCCCCCCAAACCAACATGAGAGAGCACGAGCGTTTTAGAACGTGTGCATTACAAGTGATACAGAATATGCATTTATGATTCAAAATTTTAAACAGCTGAAAAATAAATATGCAAAGTAGATTGTTCTGTTTGCAGATGGTAATCCTGCCACACTGATTTTGCTCAGCTGTCTGATTTTTCAATGTCTGCATTCCTGGTTCCTGGGGTTCCTGATTAAGAAATAAAATATGAGTCACGGTGCTCGGTTACCTTCTGCACATCTGAAAGGGTAACTCGGTGACTGAAAACAGATTATTAGAGGCTGATCCCGCCCTGCTGAATTCAACGCAATGTCAAGGGATTGAAAAAAAAAAATCCCTTCCCTGCTCTGCCCCTCGTTTTTACAGCTTTAGGATAAAGGTTCCTGCCGGCTCTTGTAGATCGGCTTGCAGTAAATCAGCTGCCTTGCCCGGCTCTCCCGGGGGTCTCTGCGGGTGGGGAGGGCCGGCGGGCAGCACGCTGCACGGCAAGGTGAGGCGCATCCCTTTCCCTCCCTCTCCTGAGGATGACTCAGTCGGTTATTAAAAATTTCCAGCTTCCACCTAAAAATGGCATCAGAAGCGGTGCCCCGGAGGGAAGAGGGGGAGACGTGAGAAATGGGTTCTGTTCCTCTCTCCGCTTCCTAACACACACAAACACACACACGCGCGCAGAGCTGATGTGCAGCTCGGCTGGGAAAAGTTTATTTTGCAATAAGAGGGGTTAGTATTCTGCTAAAGGCTTTTGCGAAGACTGGATCCAATTTTCAGAGCCTGTTGCCAATATTTGTGAGTCATTTCCTTGGAATCCTACCTTTGGTGTTTATTTCCCTTAGAAGGAAACTTGTAAAAGAATAATAATAGCTCTCATTCTTCGTGGAAAGTAGCACACAGCAAAGTGGGAGACAACTCGTTCTTTGTTCCAAAACACTTTTTTGTTTGTTTTGTTTACTTTCTTCAGCAGACAAAAAGCGAAGAAGGCAATATAATTAACCCCATAAACCATCTAATTTACGGTGCCAGTGACATGCATGCGCTGCTGCACCGGAGTGAAAGTTAAGTGGGGAAGCGGTTTTAATTGGTACCTCCTTTAAAGAACAAGTGGCGAGAACTGCCTCGTGATTTGGGAAGGCTCCTTATGTAACAGAAGGGCTTTGCTTTCTCAGCCCTGCCTGACCGCTGGGACCCTTTTTTCTCTCTGCCTTCAGTCCCAGAGACAGCATCTAGCACCCATTCAGTGTCAAAACCCATTGCAAAGGTTACTGCCGAAACCAGGACGGTTACCTAATCAGAAATACCGTCAGTTATACTTCGCAGCGACAGGAGCACCTTTTACCCTCAGGATACTGAAGTGTTTTGCAAACTCCCGCTGAGCTGAGTGGATCCTGGACGGAGCTTTATATGTCTAGCAGGGCCATGCAGCCACCGGCGGGGTGGAGGCAGAGAGCATATGAGACATTTTGGCTAAGGACACTGGAAAAAATATTTATGCTTACTGAAATAAATACCATGGGGCCTTATTGTTCTCCTCGAGCAGGCAGGCGAAGCAGCCTTTAGGAGATGGCTGCAGTAAACTTGATGTCACCTTTTCTCATATCTGCCAGAGTCCTGTGGCAATAAAATAGATTGCAAATTTGCTTGTATTTTCATATATTTGCATAAATTCTGGGGCACACCGTAACTGTTAGAACCACCATTTAAGAGTTCACTGCATACAGGCTACCAAGAGTACTGACAGGTGACACATACCTACAAAGAAATAAAAGAGAAACCTCTCTTCTGTCGGTATAGAAATCTCCTCTAGTTCCGCTTCATAGAAACCAGAAGCAGGAGAAAGCACAACTGTTAAGAATTCAAAAGCACATTTTCTTTTTTCATTTATTTTCTCAGAAAAAAATGCTTGCTAAGAAAGTCAGGGGACCCTGACAAACCGAGTGTGCTGGTTTTGGCTGGGATAGAGTTAATTTTCTTCATAGCAGCTAGTATGGGGCTATGGTTTGGATTTGTGCTGGAAACAGCGTTGATAACACAGGGATGTTTTTGTTACTGCTGAGCAGTGCTGACACAGAGTCAAGGCCTTTTCTGCTCCTCACACCACCCCACCAGCGAGTAGGCTGGGGGGGCACAAGAAGTTGGGAGGGGACACAGCCGGCACAGCTGACCCCAACTGACCAAAGGGATATTCCACACCATATGACGTCATGCTCAGCATATAAAGCTGGGGGAAGAAGGAAAGGGGGGACGTTCAGAGTGATGGCATTTGTCTTCCCAAGTAACCGTCACGCGTGATGGAGCCCTGCTTTCCTGGGGATGGCTGAACACCTGCCTGCCCATGGGAAGGAGTGAATGAATTCCTTGTTTTGCTTTGCTTGCATGCGCAGCTTTTGCTTTACCTATTAAACTGTTCTTATCTCAACCCAGGAGTTTTCTCACTTTTACCCTTCCGATTCTCTCCCCCATCCCACCGGGGGGAGTGAGCGAGCGGCTGTGCGGTGCTTAGCTGCCAGCTGGGGTTAAACCACGACACTGGGACAGAGTAACTCCAAAAAGTCCTTATGGGAAGAATTCAACTGAAAAGAATGAAAAGAAAAAAATAATTAATATGTGTGAATTAGGAAAGTCAGAGAAATATTTGCTTGGAATTCTGTCTTGAGAAAGAGACACTTGAGCATCTGGAGTTGTATAATTGAAATTAGGACAGAAGTTAAGTGAAGATACCTTTGAAACACTTTCATGAAAGGCTGTATCTTGACACAGAAATGAATTTCTGATTTCAGGTTAATTCCTTTTCCACCAAAAAGTAAGTCCAGCTCTAGAAAAAGAAGAGAAAAAAAAAGAAAGCAAAAAGAAAAAAACAGTGGATTCCTTGAAATTCCCTGAAGTGCCGGCCAAGAAATACAGGGAAAAACACTAGACTTGGCAGGTCTATAGTTTATCTATACCTCCGAAGGATGAAGAGCTGAATTGACCCTGTTGGCACACAGACCTGTTGTTCTACCAGTCTAGTTATTTCAGCCAGCCCTAACCCTTTCATTTTGCCCTTGTATCATGCTTATGTTAGATGGTGTTATACGCGTTTCTGATACGTGCTGCAGCTGAAGGAACAGAAAATCACCACTGCCCCGGGGCGCGCAGTGTCTCGCTGCCACCTGTCCTCGTTCTCCTCTTCCCTCTGCCTCTTCCCTGCAGTCTCCGGCTTGTGGATCGGCATCTCCCTCACTGCAGACCAGGGACCGCTCTGCACTGGCGCAATGAGATACTGCAGTTCTTCTCAGCTACTTTATATCAACAAGAGAAGGAGGAGATCTCTCTCTCTGTCTGCTCCCAACCCACGGCCTGTCTCTTGGAAGTCCCATTTTCAGTTTAAATCCAGCATGGCCAATTCCAGATGCTTTTCCACCTCTTGCAGCCTTGCTGCTCGCCTTGCCTCCAGGGCCCTGAGCGCAGGGATCATCTTTGACTCTCTGCTTTCATTTACTGTGACTGGGCTGCTTCATTTACCGTGACTGGGCTGCCCCAGTGTGCTGCGACTCAGTGTCCCCAGTGTTTCCACTGCTTCATTCATAACATTACTATGACTCCATGCATATCTATCTAGACAATAAATGTTTTAATCAAGGCCCTCGTTATCTCCCATCTCTGTTCGTAACTTCCTCCTCCTTGAACTTGTGACATATCAGACAGTTTGATCTATTCAAACACAAGCTCCCAACATCCTCTTCCCTGTCCGCTGCTGTGGTCAGAGCCGATCCGCCCCCCGCCTTTCCTCCTTACTTGCCTGCATCTAGTCTTTTATTTTCACGTGCTAGGTTGTCACAGCTCTGCCTTAGCTGTCATCGCTCCGTCATTGTCTCTGCTGCATGGCTCTGCTCTCTTCATCAGTGATGCTGGCGTCCTCGTGCATTTATCTGCTGCTCCCAGGGGAGCCTTTATGCCCTCTTCCATGACGCTCTTGCCCAGAGGATGCCCAGCTAAGTTGGCGATACCGAACTTTGGTGCAGCAACGATAAAGAGTAGATGGTTAACAATGAGGTTATCCTGGAATTGTTTAAGTGTGATATAGTTGGGGTTTGTTGCTTTTAATGTATGTACAACAGTCTGGGTATGTGATTGTGCCTTTCCCCTTCCTCCCTCCGGCTGTCGCTTGCTTTCTTAGGCTGTGGGTCTGCACAGCCTGCATGCAGTGCTGGTGCAGTGGGATTTTGGACTGCTTCTGCAGTGTAAATTTTCTATAATGCCAGAAAGGTAACAGCTGCCAAAATGATGGCAATTTTGTTTTCTAAGCACTGCAATCCAGATGTTAACAACGGTATAGTACAGTTAAGAAACGCTATTCTCTCCTCAAGTTGTGTTGTTATGCAATGGAAACGCTCCAGAATATATGATGAAGCCTGAAACTGCTGCACTACTTGGGTACAAACCCAGGAGTAAAGAAAAGTCGTCTTAAGTCTATCCCTTGTCTTTATTGATCGTGGTGAGACCTGCAACATTATTGTCCCAGGCACTTTATATTTAAGTTTGGGTTTTTAGAGGCATTCTGGAAGTGTATAAAGAGCCCTTTTCACTGTCATGGCATCAGGCTTGTTATAATGTGAATGGCATCGTTACAGTTCTCTCATTAACATCATAATGGCTCTGGAGGAACAGTGAGTGAAAACCCCAGCAAATGGAGTACGGTAGCAACGTATAGTAGTCTTACTGTGTAAAACTGCATACGGAAAAAGTTTGACATTTAACCTTCAGGCTGCTATAGATGCCTCGGGGTGTCCTCGCACTGCATGCATTTGGCTGACAAAATGGAAAAATTGTGGTAGCCTAAGGATGGAGGGCTGGGTTCAATAAAAAACTGTGCCTGGCTTCCATGCCACTGAAGCCCACACAAGGCTCCCAAATGGATTTTTCAAAATTGAATCCAGCCCTAAGTGTCAACCTTTTGCTGCAATTTTGTATAGTAAATGTATTGTATGCTCATGTGTACATCTTTCATCCTTTATTTCCAGTGGCGTTAATGGAAATGTAACAATGCGTGTGCTGTTCTGCAAAGTCTCATTGGAACGAACGGGATTTTGGATGAAATCCCTCCATTGCATACGATAATGTAATATAAATGGGTTGGGCTCACGGCTGGAGGACGATGAGATCTGGTTCTATTTCTGGCTCTGACACTGATTTGCTGCGTGACTTCTGGCAAGATGCTCAGGAGTGGATTTTGCCACCCTTAATAGAGAGAAACAGTAGGTTGGCTCTTTGGGAGCAGTGCCGGACCGGGTCCTGTTTATGGGGCTAGGTCCGGCAGCGCTTTTTCAGTAAACGTCACCTCGTACTTCAGGCTTCCAGTTTTGCCATGTCCAGCTTTACCTTCAAGGAGGCTGACTTTTCCCATGTGCTGAGTTCTCGCAGCTCCCTTCCTACTCATTTGCAGCAGCTGGAAATCAGTGCTTCTGCAAATCAAACGGGAGCAAATAGCATGCCCAGAGTCACAAGCCCTTTTAAAAGCCTGGTTCTCACTTCTGTGTGCCGAAGCAATTCCTTTGCTACAAAATGGGGCTTATTTTGTAGCTGAGTCTCCCCCATAAAGCTTTGTAATGCATGCTGAGACCTACAGGCTTGGTTTGGGGCTTCGGTCTTCTGGTCATTGGGGTTTGTTTTTTTTTTTTCCTAGGGAAGCTCTATTTTTTATGCTTTGTTTTTATACCGTTTGGAAACATGGAGAATGTGCATGGACAGTCGCTGTTTACAGAAGTTAACTGGCCCGCCTCTATTAATTTTGCATGTTGTAAATAGCAGAAGCAGTTTATTTACTTTACCAGCTGTCCAGAGAACTCAGTTTTTCAAGATAAATCAGCAGCCCTGCGCAGGAGGCATCCCAACACTTCCTTCCTTCCTTCCTTTCCTTCCTTTCTTCCTTCCTGTGTGTTTCTGCTTAAGCATAGAAAGACCTATTTGTGATGAAATATGGTAAAAAGAAATGCACAGTCGAAATCTCCGATTCTCATAAAAAAATTCCATAAAGAGATGCTGAATTCATTACGAGCAAAGAAATCCTGACTCTCCCAAAGCAGCAGCGAGTTTCTTCCAACCCTTATTCTCCGAGGACAAACACTGAGTGTTGACACCGTGCCAACATGAGAAGATTGATGTCTCCCTGTGAGTGATTCCTCGGTGCAGATTAATGAGAAGTGTCCATGGGTGCTTTCTAATGACAGCGTAATCTTTTCAGCCGCAAAATATATGACTTTTTAGGTGGTTCTTGTGCCAGTTTTTGGCCCTGCTCTCAGGCCCGCAGACTGACCCACTTGTTGTTTTGACCAGTCTGTCCATGTGTCGGTACTCAGCTGGTAAGAAAAGGTGCGGGGAATAAATAACATGTATTGTCTGTGTCACGGATAACTTCCAATGGGCCGGTCTAGCGGCTTGCCGTTCCCCGCGTCGTTGTTTCTTTGCCCAGGAAATGCAAGATGGCATTAATGGGTTACTGCAAGGAAACGACCGAGAGACGTACGCAGCGCACGATCAGTAAATTGACTCTCAGGAAGGGGTTCAGACACGATTCCAGCAAAGGCTGGTGGCCTTTTCTAGGGCAAACTGCTCGGGGATTTCCCCTTCACCTCCCATTTTCTGCCCCGCTGAGTGTAGGGCAGACCCACGCATGCACGCATGCATCTGAGGAACAGAGAGTAAGCGCATGCTGGAAGCCCATTTCTTAATAAAGTAGCAGCCTTGTGCATTCTTCCAGGATTTAAGAAAACAACTGGCAGATGCGAATGATTTATTTTTCCTCCCTCTTCTGCCGCGGTTTGTTTTTTCCTCTTGTTAGCAAGCGCTCAGCTGCTAACGCAAACAATTGCTGAAATTCCACCTGCCCACCTGCGGCCCCTCCTTCTCGCTGCTTGCTCGGGCCCTCGTCCTCCTCCGGGAGGGCTGCACCGAGGGGAAACTACATCCCCCTTTCTTAGAGAGAGGAGGAGGAGGAGGAGGAAGGAGAGGGAGGGGCCGGGCCGGGCCGGGCCGTGTCTGGGCGCATTGTTCCGCGCTCCTCTGCCAAGAAGTAGGTGACTATGAACTCATCCCCTGCCCCTTCCAGAAAGTTTGCTCCCTCCCCTCCCCTCCCCTCCAGCTGTCGCGGCAGGAGGCAGCTCGCAGCCCGGCGCTGGCCCTGGAGTCCCCGCTCCTGCTTAATATTCCGCCTGCTCCGCCGATGTTGTGCTTGGCTCCGGTGGGACTGCAACTCACGGCTTGAAACCGGAGCCAATTTTCTGTCTTAGTCTCGCAGTGTTTTGACTGGAGGCAGATCCAGTTCAGTCCGATCGGGGCTAGTGGAAACAACTACCTAAGTCTCTGCTGTCTGTTCCGTTTGGGAGGGAAGAAAGAAGAAAGAAACGCGATCCCTAACTGCTGGGCGCGCTCGCTCGCTCGCTCTCACACACACACACGCACACACACACGCACACGCACGCCCCGCAGACACACGCACACACACAGACTCGCACACCCGCCCGTGCC
>NW_008825306.1:1328052-1341424 GCF_000699105.1 Pygoscelis adeliae
GGGAGGGAAAGTTTTCCCGAAGCCGAGGGTCCTGCGGGCGGCAGCGGTTCCCCGTGCTGGCTGCGGGAACAGCCCCGGGCTGCGGGGCCTCTGGCGAGTTACGTGTTAGTCAGGTGAGGGTTTATTTCTGATCGCTGCAAATGTCTGTGAAAATATGCGGTGGAGTTCTCCTGTAGCGCGGGGGGAAATGAAAAGTATTTTTTTTGGAGAACCTCCGGCAAACCGCATGTCATTTGTCATATCTGATTTATTACCCACAGGATCGCATTACAGGGGAATTTCAAATCCTGTAACAACATCCAAGATCACATACTTTAAAAGGAAATATGTGGAAGAAGAGGATTTTCATCCACCGCTCGGCAGCTGTACACATAAAGTATGTTTTCTAATAGTCATTATTTTTACTCCGAGTTTCAGACGCTTAGTAACACTCGATCGACCCATTTCCAGAAGGCTGAAATACTCTGCTGAAATTAGGAGAACGATCCAGCTGTTTGCTCAGAAACAAATAGTTGTCACTTGTTCGCATTTATTGTTTTATTGTCATCGAATTGCTTAAGAAGCAAAGGCATTTCTTCATTTATAACAACTGTAAATGGCCATGCTGAGAATAACTTCTTTTTCCGGATTATTTTGTTCTTAGTTTATATCATGCTTACAGAAACAGCTCCATAACAGCGTTTGAACAGCAGAAACAAAGAACATAAATAAAAAGGGCCCATGATTCCCCACTCAGTCACAACTTTTTCCGGGGGAGAAAATAGTAATAGGTTCCTTGTACCCCAAATGGGTTACAGATCCTTTAGAAAAACAGAATGACTTGTACAATCTCCGTCAGTATTTAATCCTGTTTATTAAAAAGCTGATAACTCCAAAAGAACAGATTAGTAAATGAAAGAATATTTTTTTTTAATGAAAGCTGTCAGGGGAGGGATTAGCGCAAACATTTCCCAGGCCAGTGAATACATAAATTGAAATCTAACTTTTTTTTTTATGAGAGATTTTATGCTCTCCTTCATTAAGGGCTAGTCCTGTAAGGAACCGAACACCTGAAGTGATGTGCTTAAGGATAGCTGATGCCTTGAGACACCATCCTTACCTCGCTGGATCGCACCTGGCCCATGGCAGTCCAGCGCTACCCACGTACTATGGGCGATAGAGAGGACGCCATATAATCTGATTAAAGCACAGCTTATGGGAGGCAGGAGTCCCACAGGAGCCCCAGAGACAGAAAGATAAAACAGATCGAGATGCGGAACGAGTTTATACGTTGTCTTTACCTGCATTGCAGAGGCAACCTTCTGAGACGCGAGGAGAACCGAGCGCCTCGTGCCTACCACGGGCACTGGCTGGGGAGGTCTGCCCAGGGGGATCCTGTTTCCCTGGAGGGATTTCCGCAGAGGAGCAGCGAGCAGTAACGCCGAGCTCGCTTCCCGAGGACCTTAGAGTAGCCGAAGGAATTTTCAGCTACAAACAGTGTTGGCTGGAAATAAGTACCTGACCGGGAAGGTGAAAAACTGCCCCGCCGTTAATTCCAGAAGGTGTTTGCTGCCAAAGCCATGAATAAATAGCAGCGAGGGTGTTGAAAAATGTGCTCTGGTTAGCGAGCTTGTCTCCCACGTGTCACATCACTCTGATTTCAGCCCGTTTTTTTCTTGGCTAGATTGTTGGATTTTTCTATGGGTGACTGTTTTCCTCGCAAAGAGGAGGACTAGTTACTGATCCCTTTTTAACGGCATAAAAACCAGTTGTAGAGGTATTGGTGAGACAGACCTGTCCCGGACATGGTGCTGTTGTAGAGGCGTATCACGTCAGAAACCCCGGGTCACCGGTTTCTTCTGTTCAGCACAAATGTGTTTTCTACTTTGCAACGCTGAGCTCTGGGGAAGGGAGGATGCCCACCAGATTTCTTTGAATTGCTTATCCCCGCTGCCCAGTAAAGAAGGAGTTACGTTCCGAGATTCCTTGTCCCATAGAGGGTACGAGGGCAGGGCCCAGCGCCCCTCTCCAGGGCGGCTGGCAGACATCTGTAGCAGAAAGCCTTTGACAGCTTGTTCCTACTGGTGGCCCCCCAGGACTTACCTCCAGGAGGATCGCGGTTCAAGGCTTGCGGGTTTGCTCCAGGCTTTCATGGCTTCACCGACTGTTGCTGCAGCAGCTATAAAGGACGCAAATTAACCTATAGGCTTAATATAATTTAAAATGGGTCATTTATTATAGAAAATTACTCTCTCTAACAAAGAAGAGCTTCAGCTGTGAACTCACATGAAAACACAGCCAATTTTTGTTTTTACGAGGCACTGTGCTTCTTCTAAGCCTTGCAGACATGACCAGGCTGTGGAAAGAGCTAGGGGCTGAGGAGAGCTGAATGGATGTGAAAAGCAGCTGTGCTTTAAGCTCTTTCAGTCCTCATAGCTACGACTTCCACTCTGCAAAAATGCTGTAACCATGTGGGAAAGGGAAGAATGATCAAGCCACAGATGGGGGGATTTAGAGCAGTCTCTCTTTGTGCTGTGCTGCTCTCCTCCTACGCAAACCAAATTCTTACTAAAAATGAAAATTAGTTAATAGTGCTTACGGTAGCATGCGTTGCCCCCTCTCTTATTTTGATTCCCAGGGTAGCGATTACAGCGCAGAATCCGGGGCCTCCCGGGGGCAGTAGCCTGCTCATGCTGCCGGTGCTGAGAAAGGGAGTCCTGGAAGGACCATGGAAGGGAGAACAAATCTGTGGGCGTCGAGCCAGGATTTCTGCAAATCCCTATCCTCTCTTCGTTTCCTGACCTTGTCCCTGCCTATCTGCGTTCCCACCGGTCCTGTAGAGCGCAGGGTGTGGTATGCAGGCCAACAGCTGCTCTCCAGATGCCGTGCTGCTTTGAGATGGGTTTCTCCCTGCCTCCCTCCCTGCATGCACTTTTGTACACGAGAGCGGTAGAAGGGAGCTTGGCAAATGGAGACCTCCTCGCTGGAGGGCCTCTTCCACTGGCAGTGGATGAAATGCTCCGACACTTGTCGCGTGAGGTGATGGCTGCTGGCTGCGTCTTGCAAACCTTGAGGCTGCAGGAGGGGACCTTCGCTTGGCTTCAGAGCTTTGCAGAAGCCCCACAGGGGATGATGGAATTGGGTCCATTTACATCAGAAAGCCCCCAGCCATCACTGGAGCAAAACTGCACAACGATTTTATGTTCTAACCCCAAATGCAAATAAAGAGCCAGGTGTGTGCATCTGGATTTCGCTCTCCCATCCTGGATTCGTGCACTGCGGTTGCCTTTGTGGTGTAACGCTCAGCTACTTACCTCCTAAACCTGGGTGAACGCTGTGGCCAAGAAAAAGCAGGTCCCCAGCTACATGGGTGTGCAAAATGAAAAGCCAGTTTTAGGCGCCTCAGAAAGAGAATGAGAAAAGTAGTGACACAGGGGGAATACTTTGCTGCATTTTCTTTCTCCTTGCCTGGAACAAAACCGGTTGCCTTCCGTTCCATGTCTTCTGTCTTTTGCATTTTCAGACAATCTCCGTGTTTGAGGAGCGGGCCCATATTCTTTACATGTCTTTGGAAAAGCTGAAATTCATTGATGATCCTGAAGTCTACCTGCGGAGATCTGTCCTCATCAACAATCTAATGAAGAGAATCCACGGAGAAATCATCATGCAGAACAACTGGTGCTTCTCCGCCTGCTCCTTCAGTGGCACCTCGCCACAAGAGTGGTTTGTGCCTCAGGACTGTCCGTACAGAAAACGCCTTCGGATGGCAAAGGAGGAGTACGAGAAGCTCCACACGTGCTGCTTCTATCAAGAGTGTGGCAGTCACTATTTAAATCTACCCTACTCTGTTAATGCTAGTACAGAAAATACTTCCTCCTCTTCCTCCTCCTCCTCCTCCTCCTCCTCCCCCTCCTCCCCCCCCATTTCTTTGCCAAGCTGTTCCCAGCAGGTGGATTATGACATTGGCAGTGCCTCTTCCTACGGGAGTGATGACCAGATACCTGCTAATGAAATATTCGTCACTAATGCCAGGTCTCACAGTAATCAGGAAAAGGCAAAATTTAATGACGAGAAAGGAGGTAATGAACCCGAGCGAGAGAGCGTCGCCCTAAACTGTGAACCTGTAAGAGGCACCCATGCTCTCGAATGCAAAGGCAAATTTTATGACTATTTTGAGACTGGATGTAATGACAAGAGCAACGTAAGTGAATCCTGGAAAAAATCCTTAAGGAAAAAGGAATCTTTACCAAGTAATAAAATGTGCTGCAGCAAAGGAAGTAAAATATGAGGCATCTTTCTTGCTCTGTTGAAGCATGCGCAGCATGTTCGTTTGTCTATCAAATTTTTATTTTGAATGGATTTTTTATAGTTTTCTACAAATGATACAATCGTGCCACAAACATTACATGTAGTTTTAAATGACTGGAGAGCAGATTGCATAAAGCGTCTCTACGATCTGCATCAGCGGGCTATTTATAAATATGGAGACTTCATAAAGAACGCAGTTGCGTTACTGCTTAGCGCTGTAGTCTGTGCAGCTATGGTTTAGCTTTTGTTACTGAAAATACCAATCAGCCAGATGGGGAAAACATACCGTTTTATATATCCCCGCCCCCAAGAAGTCTGCCATTAATTAAGAAGAACCTCCACTATGTTTACCAAGGAATTAGAAGTCTGGTAAACAAATTGATGCTACCAGCAAGGGTGATGTGTTCCTTGTAACTCAGTATTTGTTCTGACAAAGGACTGTCTTCACGGACTGGGAATAAACCATCCTTACATACTCGTGAATTCCTGGATTCAGCGTCTTGTTCAAGTGACAAAATAGGACATAGCATAAAGAAATAACCTGTTTATGGGATCTTAATCAGAAACACAACATGCAGCTCAAGTACTTGCACGTTTTCACTTCGGCTGTAATAACTAATGAGGCTTGTTGTTATACAGGGCAGGTTTTTTTTTGGTGCCTTACTTTTTGTCTTAATTTTTGCCAGCGTGAAAATTAAGTATAAATCAGTGATACAGCAGGGATTTAACCTAAACAGAGGAAAAAAAAAAAAAACCCACAGGGTGGATCAATATTATTAGAAACCTTTAACCTTTGAAGTACTGAGTTCAACTTCCTATTCAAACATCTCCGTTCTTCCTTTTTGATGCTCAATTGCTTTTTGATTTGCCATCCTTAGGAAGGGATTTAAGAAACAATAGAGAGATGTCTCTTGTAAACAAGCATTCGATGCTTGAGTGTTTCTATGGCAACTGTCTGTTGCTGGGGCTCTTTTTTTTCCTTCTTCGTATAATGAAGTTCATGAACCAGTGGCATGTTTTATACTTTATTCTGTTTCGCATAATTTCTCTCTTCTAGATTGCAAAAGCATGCGGGAATTTTTCTATGACTTTTGCTGTTGATTTAAAAAAGACAAGAAAAGCAAAAAGCACAATGTTAATCAATAATGTGGCGACAAACATGATTTTATCTGAATGAATGTAAGGGGTTTAATTTTAAAAAAGAACATTTTGGAGAAATGAGCTGAGATTTCAGTGGCTACGGACAACATTTAGTCATCCCTAGGTAGACCGTTTGCAAAAGTGTGCTGTTTAAAATGCCCAGAAGACATTAGTCGGGGTTGGACCGACAGTATTGTGAGTCTTAGATCCACCAAATTAATTAGTTCCCACAGTCCCCATAACAACTGGCAGGATGTGCTCGGCAAAATAGCCACATCCAAGCCACGGCTGACTCATAATAGCTGCCTGTTCCCACAGCATCATGCACTCAAGCGACATCTTCTCCACTTGGTTCTTGTCCAAAGGGTGGAATTCACCTCTGTGCTGGGGGAGCGGCCAGCTCGGCGCAGGGCACGAAGGTCCCCGGGGGGGGGACACCGCCCTGGGCTGCCCCCGGCTTGGCGCTGGACTCAGCCGGGTCTCTGGGTAAGAGACCTCCTGCTCTGGGTTTCACGGGTTCAGCCTGAGTCCTCCTGGGCCATGGTTATTTTGGGTAGCGTGCACACCCCACAGTCACGTTTGCAAGCTGGACAGTTTTTGTGACTAAGCCCAGTGGTCACAGGAAAAAGCTTCCCCTCCCCCCCCCGCCAGAGTGACCACAAGGAGAGAAACTAGGAGGTAAATCAATGATAACCTTTATGTGGCCAGGTGAGTTGGAACTGACAAGTTTGTAAGGGTTATCATTGTGAAGAACAACAAATAAAAGTATAAATCGCACCTGATTTCTCCAAGACAGAAGCTTTTTTTATTAATAATAATATTAAATATAGATCTCATTCATACAGTGTATGAGTAGGATCACCATTTAGACATTTGTCCACAAGGACCAATTTTTTAAAAAAACTGATTTTTCTTGTGTTATACCCAGATAGTCTAGTAATGTCTGCTCTTTTCCAATATTTGATAAACACTTGATGTTTTAAGCTTAAATATTAGATGCTTGTATACTAATGTGGTGTTGTAGTAAAGTGAAATTTCCTTGATATATATTTATTAAAATGACCAAAATTCATTTTAATTTTACATCTCCAATGGCTGCTGGGTCCTTTCCCCCACGTTCTCCTCCCTCACCCAAGGAAATGCCATTTAATCCAGCTGCTCCCTGCTGCAGAGGTTAGGCTGCAGTTGACCGTGCACCTCAAGTTGAGTCCAGGACGGAGCTCAGCCTTCTTGGGGTTTCAGGAGCCTTTAGGACAGTCTGAAGGTGCACCGAGAAGCGACAGACTTCTCTGTGGATTTGCACGTACAGCCAAGGATAGCACCTGGCCAAATGCTGCCCAAGCCACAAATCAGCTAACGCTTCTGGGGGGGCTGAAAGCTTTTCGACCCTAGGGCTCCTTGATCTTCAAGAACAAGCCTGCACACATAACCCATTGCCCCCTCTTCTGAGTTGAATTTGCACCAGCTGAAGTGATAGATCAGCAGAACTCTCTGTCTACTCCGGCCTCTCTAATGGCTTTTTTAGTTCCAGGGACACCTAGAAATTAACCTGTTACAGCTCTGGACAGTCTTACTGAGTGTCATCAAGGGTCTGTAAGGCTTGAAATGTCACCTAATGAAGGTTGGCCTAAGGATAAGTGGTCTTTTATGCCTTTCTCTGGACCCTGCCTCACAAAATAATAGCAAATACTGAACATAGATGTACTGGACTCAGGAGTCCACTGAGTTACTCTGTTTGCTTCAGAAGAGACGGAGGTATTTTGTGTCAGAAAAGGGAGTTGGAAACACCCTTGTCCAATTGCCAGAAATGCAATAGACCTTGTTAGGATTTCCAACCTGGGCTAGGCTGAATGGATTTCATGGTTTAAATTTGGTTTCATTTATGGCGTGTGAAGAGTGTAAACCTGATTGATAGGTCTTTTCCCCATTGCATGCTCCATTACTAAGGACATTTTGCTAGTATCACAAATTTTCAAGAAATAGTTCTTTTCCAAGATTATATTAATGCCTTTCATCCGTTATGTCCCATGCATAACTGCTAAATGAATGCTCCTGAACTTGATCCTGGCCTACCTGCCTGGAAGAACTGGACAGAAGAGCTTCTCTCTAGGGAGACTATTTTACTCTCTATCGTAAGATACTTTACTCCTAGAGTGTAAGACTATAAAGTAAGACTATAAAGTACTGTGCCTTTCAGCAGGCTAATCCCTGCTTATAATGGTACTTCAATAATACATGGAAAACAGCAACAGAAAAAGCTGTTTCTGTCGTCAGGTCTATTTTACTGTCACTAAGAACAGAAGTGTCATTTTATCTTCAGGATCGCTTTCCACCAGGTAATACGTTTCCCTTGGAAATGCACAGTTCATTTCAGTTGAAAAAATTATGCTCCTTTTTCAAAACACGTGGCATAATAACATCGTGCTTCATATATACTTAATACTTTTGGTAAAATTCTACTATTTTTACTGGATTAGCTAAACTGTTGAAACAGCTTAACATGGTTACTTAAGCATCCCCAGCACTCAAATAGCCTCAGCTGGCACCGATTTGCAATGCCAGCGTAGCAGCTGGCTCCACAGAGAAAACAAACGCAGGCTGAGCCACAGAAATGAAGTGCTTCTTTCAGTCCTGAAGGTGTTACACCCCAAAGCAAAGTTGTGGTAAAGAGATGTTTTTCACATTTCATCTTGCCGTGCACCCTCCATCCTCCTTTTACGTCTCTCATCTACCGACTCTCCTTTCGCTGAAGACCACGACACACCGCCGGGGTGGTACGGCTGGGTGCCACCACCCTTCGGGTTTGCGCAGGGGAAGCAGGAAGCTGGGTCAGAGGTGCAGCATGATCTAAAGGGGAATTCAAACAAACTAACCAGGCTGCAGTGTGTCTCGCTGCTTTGTGGCCCCTCTGGAGGCCCATGCCAGTTGCGACCCACCCAGCTAAATGGCCTTTCCAGCTGCCGGTAGCTCAGATTGCCACTACAGTAGTGATATGGTGATTAAAGGGCTACGGCCAAAGCAGAGACGTGAAGGTGATTTCTAGTCCATGTTCGACTCATGCCCTTTCGTCGCCTTCTTGAGATAAAGGCTGTAGCCAGAGGTGTAGCAAATGCAATTGCTGCTTAGTCATGCCAGGAGCCTTGATAAAAGAAGTTTCTTAAGTTTTATCACAAAAAGAGCCGGTCAGGCACATCAGAGAAAGGTTTAAACCGCTGTGGGGTAAAGGATTTCATCTGGCGTTTTATTCAGTGAATGTAACTCTCACATGGAAGCCTCCCAAAGGGACCTAACCTTTTTCATTGCCTGTCTGTTGCTTTGCAACCTTGAAGAAAGGGGCTGCCCTCGCTTTCTGGAGGTAACCTTTTGGGCTCCTCGGTACGGGTATGAGTTTTTCCGCAGCTGCATGAAGCACCCCAGAGGCTTTTCCTGGCAGGGCGTGCAGAGCCTGCTAAAAGATCGCAGCCGGGGAAGCACTGCAAAGGATCTTGCTGGAAATGTTAGGAGATGTGAATCTTCCACAAGACATCCCATGTAACAGCCAAGCCGCTCAGTCACGACTACTTGGAATACACAGTAATTTCCTGTGTTTTTTCAATCTCACTTTAACTTCTCTGACAGATGGGGAAAGATGACTAAACCGAGGGAGTTTACAAAAGTTCGTCTTGTGGTGTTTGCAAACTGTCTCTGTGAGGTCCATTTTCTCTAATGTAAACACAGCCGTGGCAGGGTGCCGAGTGCCTTCGCAGCAGTTAATCCTGCTCAGCTTAAGGCTCCTAACGCGAGGTGTACCCGGCCGGCCGGGTCTGCACTGGGGAACTGAGCACAAACCAGCCCTGGAGCTGAGGGGTTTTAGGATGAGACCTTCGCTCCTCTTGGCTCGCCACAGAGAAGCATGAAGCAAAGCAGCTGCGTCTGTAAGACCAGAGTGAATTTACTATTTGGGGTCAGTAGCTTTCCATGTCAGGGGGCCTGGGGTTAGGTGGGGAAGGTTAGATTAAACTCCTGGGGAGTAATCATGTGAAAATGGTTGCGTTTGGGGCTGTTGTTGCTCTCCCTAGTCTTTAAGTCATAGCAAGGAAGTCAGTGCACCATGGGGAAGGTGGAGTTTCAGTTCCTCAGCTTTGCAGAAGTGGTGCAGACTGCAAGGTACGCAAAGCTTTCTCACCAGATCCAGCTGAAAGGCCAGGTAGGCAAGTACATTAACTTCTTTTAATCTCTGTGTTCAAATTCTCCTCTGAGGAATACAGGGAGTGTGAGGAGAAGTCACAGATGGGTGGTCTGTGTACACTCAGAAGTATGCACAATGAGCAAAAAAAAAACCCCAAACCCAACAAAAAACCCAAAACAGTGAGATACTGAATTTGAAAAATAACTTCTCTTCCACGGCTGGTAATTCTTCCCAATTAATACAGCATCATTCTCCAATTTACTGCAGAGAGCATCTAATCCATCATACTGAGATTGCCGAAATGAGATGAATGGTCTGTCTGCTCAAGGTCAATCCATTTAGTGCTACCTCCTGCAGGGGTACTTTCCTCGTGGAATACCCCGCCAGGCTCATCTTTCCATACCGTGGGCTGTGTCTGCCTCCTGAAAAAACTAAGGGTTCTGGCCATTGCGAAGGAGGGTGATGGGGTGGCAGTGGTCGGTGGCTGTGCCTCCTCCATGAGAAGCTGGCCCATAGCTGTTGGAGCTGCGTGTCTCCAGCAAGTGCAGAGGGACCTCCCGATGGCACTTCCACTGTCCCCTCACCACCTTGTATTTCTAATATAGCATTTTCACTCGTACACTATGACTGGTGTCAAATTTTCTCTGGCAGTTTGCTGGCTGATGTTTCAGAGACTGCTTGCAGCCGGGTGAGAGGCAATCACACCTTCAGTTGGCGTGAGATGATGCTGTGCCATTGATTTTTGGACAAATTGTGCCTGGTCGTATCAGCTGACCACCCACACCTTTGGTTATTGTTGGGTTTATCTTTCCCCTCTGCCTCATTTTCTTAATCAAACAAGTTTCAAATGGCAATCCTCCTCCTCCTCCACCCCATGTAGTGCGGGACTGGCTACTTTGTATTTACCCCTTCAGTTAGGGAGAGCCTCTGCCACTGGGAATTGGAGTCGAGCAACAGCTTATTTGCAAATCCAGTTTTATTCCCCCACTCCAAAATCACTTCTGTCTCTCAATATATGTGTAAAATCTGTGCTCTGTTCCTTCATCAACCCTAAAAATCCTTGTAATTTTTTTTTTTTCCCTCTATCCATTGCTCTTTCAGGGTGAAATCCTCTGTACTTATTTCTGTGAGTAAGCCCCACTTACCAGCCACATTCTCTTAGCCATATGGCTGCCATAGGGCCATTCATTGCTTTGAATGAAGTAGTGTGGTTTTGGCTCAAAAAGCAATTGCCTTTTATATTACAAACCATCAGACACTGCACGTACTTGTTGTTATGCTGTAACATGTACTTTCAATATGATGTTTTCCCCAAATTTATCTTCTGTGAATCTCAACAAGTATGACCAAAGCAACCTATATATCTCGATTTCTATTAATATTATAATTATTATTATTATCCTGAAAATATAGTTTGACTAAGTTTTAAATGTTGAGCAGCCTGCATTTTACCTGTGGAGGCTGAATACATATTATTCCTTCTTTGACCCCTTTCTCTGCATGACAGATAGGATTCTGGTTTGCCAGCAGACTAATTAGCGTAATAGTGGCAGATTTCATTTTGTGTTTGCTATGAGAAGTAAGGTGCATAGTGTTAACGCAATCCTGAAATGTACCTTCATTGAAGAATTG
This sequence comes from Pygoscelis adeliae, assembly GCF_000699105.1. Lineage (NCBI taxonomy): Eukaryota > Metazoa > Chordata > Aves > Sphenisciformes > Spheniscidae > Pygoscelis > Pygoscelis adeliae. The sequence continues at coordinate 1,339,280 of NW_008825306.1, forward strand.
CTCTAATACCGAAACTTTAAAATAACCTGGATAGTCATCACCGTCGTGAAGAAAATCTTAAAATATGAGTAGGGCATAAGCTACTGCCAGATCATTTTCCTTATTCTGCATGCAGGCTGAGACAAGGATTTTTATTGTATGAATTCATCCACCCATTGAAAGCACCCGTTTGCTAATTCTGAGGCTTAAAGATGACAGTGTAATGTCAGCTTTTGAGGTATTTCACTAGTGACCATTATAAATAAGACATTCAGCTAACGAGCTTGCCCCACATTCCCAGTGGTCTTCTGAGCCTCTCAAGCTGCCGGTGGCCTTCCAGTAGTCCCTTTCCAGCTGCCAAAGCTCCTTTTTCCCTTTGAATATTTCCATGTGCTATCAATAAAATATCTTCCTAGGCTCTAGAAACACAGGGACAAGACAAACTCTCTTTTAACTGAATATCAACATAAATAATAGAAAGGCAACCAGGCCGATAATTTTATTCTTCTAATTTTGAATATATGAAACCTTTTTTAAAATTATTATTATTTGGAAACTTAATTTTAATTTAAATAATGCAACCACACCATTTTTGGCTGTCATGAATCTGACACCCGTGCACTAAAAATCCTTCATGATCACATAGCGCTGCTCTGGTGGGTGCCAAAATCAGAACCTCGGCGGAGCCTCTGAGGTTTGACTGGATGTTTTCCCACACTGCCTCGTTTTTCCCCTTTGCTCAGAAGTGCTGAGAAGACGCATGTGGAGGGGGAGGGGACCCGAGAGAAAAATGTAAATCACGGCAACCTGACTGTCAAGAGGGTATCACTTTTTAATTCCTAGCTCATATTCCCAGCGGCAGTGGAGCTGCAATATTAAATTGTTTTGTTTTACCTCTCGGCTTGGTTTACAGGTGCCGGAAGAGACACAGCCTCAGCCCCTCGAGCGCAGAGGTAAGGCACCTTGCAGCAGAAAGATCGCCTAGAGGTTTTGTTCCCCTTTGATAGGTTGGGCTGGTGCTCGTTGCAGGAGCAGCTGGGAAGAAGTAATTAGCATAACAAAGAGCTATATTATAGTATTGCATTCTGCATTTTGAGCCTTCAGATACCTTGACACGTTCGGTTGCATGTTACATAAATCTGAATTCCAGGTAGAACCGGAAAAACACAAAATAAAATGAAAATAAATAGATCCCCCCACCTTTAAAGTGAAAACAATTTGAATACTCTAATTGCAAATATAGAAATCCTTAGTGTTTTGAGTATAGCCATGCTGTAAGTACCTTCACCTAAAACCGGGTGCCAGTGGCCATCGGCGTGGATGCCCAGCACGCATGGCAAAGGAGCGCGGTTCTCCCTGGCTGGCAGAAGGGTCTGAGGGAGACACAGGACAAATTCTTCCTGGTGTACAGGAGCTGATGGACTGGGTTCATGGGGCATATGGGCTTGGGCCAGCGGAGAGGAGGTGGACGGCCCCAGCATCCACAGCAGCTGCTTTCTGCCCCTCTCGGCACAGAGGTGGAAGGGCCGTGCACGGGTGGTGGATTACCAAGGAGAAGGCTGTGGGTGCAAACACTTCATATTTTGCTCCGTTTTCATCACTGCATTCGTGCAAACGGCAAAGCTGCACTGTGGGGACATCGGTGATTTGCGCTGATGTAGTTGCGCAAGAGGTTACGAACCCCACAGAAAGCTTCTCTCCCTGCCGGGTGCCTTCCCCTGGGCGCTCCCAGGCGTGGTGCGCTCCTCTCCCGCCTCGCTCGCAGCAAGCTGCCCCACGCGTCTGCTCCTGCCCCGTGGCAGGGGCCAGTCGGAGCCTGCTATGGCCTGTGGCGTTTGCAAAACCCATGCTCCTTTCCCCGGCTCGTGTGAAATAAACTGCTTTGTGCCGCTTACGTGTGCTGTGCCCACCTGCGGTCTGGCTGCCCACTCACTGCAGCGTACCTCTCGCCTCCCTTTTTCCCCCCCTTTTGTCTGGTTTTTGGCTGAGGAAAATTACCCACCCCAGGAGTTAGAAGAAATGCAGAGAATGAAGTAAAAGGAGCAAAAATATCCCGGGGAAGGTTTTTCAAAGCTGATCCTCCCCTGGGTCCAATGTCTGTCAGACACGCTTGCAGCACGCAGCTGCATCATGCTGTCAGAAAGAGGAATTTAAAATCTAACCTGC